>NC_059108.1:148370642-148705226 GCF_020740685.1 Jaculus jaculus
AAGGGATGATGAACTTTGTTAAAGGTTCTTTTCTGAATCTATTGAGATTATTATGTGATTTTTTCCCCCTAACTTCATTTATATCCTATAACATTCATTGATTTTAATATGTTGAACCACCCTTAAATTTCTGGAATGAAACAGATTGTACACAGGACATTATTTTTAAAAATGTGCTGCAGAGGCTGGACAGATGGCTCAGTGATTAAGGAATTTGCCTGAAAAACTTAACAACCTTGGTTTTGATTCCCCAGTACCTATATAAAGACAGATGCATAAAGTCATAAAGTCACACATACATCTGGATTCCACTTGCAGTAGCTCTGTTTCTCTTTCTCTTTCTTTTCCTATCTCTTTGTTTTCAAATAATTTTTGTAAGTTCTGTGGGCTAGGGAGAATGCTCAGTGGTTAGGGTGCTTGTTTGCAAAACCTATTGTTCAGTTCTTCAGTGCCCACATAAAGTCAGATGCATAAGGTGGCACTTGTGTCTGGAATTCATTTATAGTGGCAAGAGGCCCTGATGTACCCATAGTCTCTCTCTCTCCAAATTAATACATAAAAATATTAAAATATGTGCTGCTAAATTTTGCTTGCAAGTACTTTATTGAGAGTGTTTATATCTGTGTTTGTCAGGGAAATTGGCCTGTAGTTTTATCTTTTGTTGTGACTTTACCTGTTTTGGTATGAGAGTAATTAATACTGGCTTCAAAGAATGAGTTTGACTTTGATCATTCCTTTCCTGTTTTGTGGAATAACTTGAACAGCAGTGGTATTAGTTACTTACAGATCTGATTACATTTAGTAGTGAATCAGATCTTGGGATTTTCACACTTCTATTTCTTTCAGTATTGATACTTTCATACTTGTAGTTCTCTCTGATCAACAGCTCATCGTGGATGTTAACCGCGTGCTGGTATTGGGAGTTACAGGCCAGAGCCAAGGGAAAGAAGGAAGAAAAATTTAAGTAATATGAAAGAGAAAGAGAGAAGAGAGAGAAGAGGGAGAGAGAGAGAAACAGGAGAAGATTAAGATTCGTCTTCATCATACCCTCTCCAGGGTCCCATGGTTCAGGTATTCCCTCTAAGGACCTGATGAAGGTCCAACCATTTAGTCTGTCTTTTAGGATATAGAATTTTATGGTACCATTGACATTTGGGTCCAATTTTGTGTCCCCTCCCTTGCCCTTCCTCCCACCCACCCTCCTTATTGCCCGATCCTCAAGAGGTTTATTAATATGTCAGCTTTTTGTGTAGATTCAGGTTTGGAGCCATGGATGAATGAGACCATGCGACAATTATCTTTTTGTGATTGGGTGAGTTCACTGAGAATGATCTGTTCCAAGTTAGGCCATTTTCTTCCAATTTCATTGTGTCATTTTTCCTTACTGCTGTGTAGAATTCCATTGTGTATATATACCACATCTTGGTTATCTATTCATCTAAAGATGGGCATCTGGGTTGATTCCAGCTCTTAGCTATTATGAATTGAGCAGCTATAAACATGGTTGAGAAAATCTCTTTGGACTGAGGCATGGAGCTTTTAGGGTAAATACCCAGTAAGGAAATAGCTGGGTCTGTTGGTAACTCTACAGTCAACCTTTTTAGGAGTCTCCATATTGATTTCCATAGTGGTTGTACCATCTTACATTTCCCCCAACAGTTAATGAGGGTTCCTATTTCTCCACATCCTCACCAACATTTGTTCTCATTTGATTTTCTGTTTTCTATCCTTACTGGAGTAAGGAGGAATCTCATAGTTGTTTTAATTTGCATTTTCCTGATGATTAGGGATGATGAACATTTTCTTAAGTGTGTGTTTGCCATTTGTATTTCTTCTTCTGAGAACTCCCTGTACAGTTCTTTGCCCCTTTTTGTGAGTTGTTTGACTGACTTTTTATTTTTTAGGTTTTTGAGTTCTTTGTAGATTCTAGAAATTAGGCCTCTATCAGTTGTATAGCTGGCAAAAATTTTCTCCCATTCTGTGGGTAATCTATTGGCTCTGCTTATTGTATGTTTGTCTGTGAAGAAACTTTTCCACTTCCTGAGATCCCAATGGTTCAGTAATTTTTTAATTTCCTGAGCCACTGGGGTTTTGTTCAAGAAGTCTTTTCCCATTCCTATATCATGGAAAGGTCCTCTTATTTTTTCTTCCAGTAGTAGCAGAGTTTCTGGTCTTATATTGAGGTCTTTGATCCATTTGGACTTGATTTTTGTGCATGGCGAGATGTGTGGATCGAGTTTCATTTTCCTGCATGTGGTTATCCAGTTTGTCCAGCACCGTTTGTTGAAGATGCTATCTTTTTTCCAGCCCACATTGTTAGGGCCTTAGTCAAATATCAAGTAACTGTCGTTACTTGGCCCAAAGTCCATGTCCTTGATTCTGTTCCATTGGTCTATAATCCTGTTTTTATGCCAGTACCATGTTGTTTTTATTACTATGGCTTTGTAATATAACTTTAGATCAGGTATGGTGATGCCTCCAGAGGTGTTTCTTTTGCTGAGGATATGCTTGGATATACTAGGCATTCTGCCATTCCATATGAATTTTGAGATCATTTTTGCTATCTCTGTGAAGGAAGATGTTGGGATTTTTATTGGTATTGCATTAAATCTGTGTGTTGCCTATGGTAAGATTGCCATTTTCACAATTTTAATTATGCCAACCCCTTCCATTTTCTCAAGTCCTCCTCAAGTTCTTACTTGAGTGTTTTATATTTTCATTGTATAGGTCTTTCACATCCTTGTTTAATGTTATTCTAAGGTGTTTTATTATTTTTGTTACTATTGAAAATGGGACAATATCGCTTATTTCTTTCTCTGTATCATTGTCTTTTGCATATAGAAAGGCTACTGATTTTTTGCATTGACTTTGTTGTATCCTGCTATTTTGCTGAAGGAATTAATTACCTTTAAGAGTTTTGAGATGAAGGCCCTCGGGTCTCTTATGTATAGAATCATGTTGTCTGTGAATAGGAGTAACTTAACTTCTTCCTTTCCAATTTGATCCTTTTTATTTATTTCTCCTGCCTTATTGTTTGAGCTAGGACTTCCAGTACTATGTTGAAGAGCTGAGGTGGGAGTGAGCACCCCTGTCTTGTTCCTGATCTCAATGGGAACTCCTTCTGTCTCTCCCAACTAAGTATTATTTGGGCTTTAGGAGCTTTATATATGGTCTTTATTATCTTGAACTATAAGCTGTCCATGCCTATTCTCTCCAATGTTTTGATCATGAAGTGATGTTGTATTTTGTCAAAGGCCTTTTCTGCATCTGTTGAAATGATCATGTCGTTTTTGTGTTTAAGCTTATTTATGTGATGTATTACATAGGCAGATTTCCGTATGTTGAATCACTCTTCGTTCCTGGGATGAAGCCTACTTGATCAAGGTGGATAATGCTATCATATCACTGAATAGGCCTTCTTTGCTTGTAGTCTGACTTCAGTCCCCTTGTTTGTACCACAGGCCATAGGGGTTGTCTCCCTTTATCATTATTTATTTGAGGGAGAGGAAGAGGCAGATATAGAGAAAGAATGGGCACACCAGGGCCTCTAGCCACTGCAAAGCAAACTCCAGAGGCATGTGCCTCCTTGTGCATCTGGCTTACGTGGGTGCTGGGGAATAGAACCTGGGTCATTAGGCATCTTAGGCAAGAACTTTACCTGCTAAGCCATCTCTCCAGCCCAGGTTTTGTCTCCTAATTGCCTCCCAGAGGCCTTGGATGTTGTGTTCATTATTGCTTATTATTTCTGAATTCATGTTCCATGTGTGGTACAATCCTCTCCACAAAACTTCTCCCCTAACCCTCACCCTATTCCCCCTTGCTAGCTTCCTGGCCTCTACAGATACTCATTCCAACTTATGCCCACTAATATAGAAATCTGAAGCTAGGGTCCACACAGGAAAGAGAACAAGTGGCATTTGTGTTTCTGAGTGTGAGTTACCTGACTCAGTGTGATCTTTTACAGTTCCATCCATTTCCCTACAAACTTCATGATTCCATTTTTCCTTGCAGCTGAATAAAACTCCATGATGTAGGGCTTGAGGGATGGCTTAGCTGTTAAGGTGTTTGCCTGCAAAGCCAAAGGACCCAGGTTTGATTCCCCAGGACCCACGTTAACCAGGTGCACAAGGGGGCGCATGCATCTGCAGTTCATTTGCCAGTGGCTGGAGGTCCTGGCGTGCCCATTCTCTCTCTCCCCCTACCTCTTTCTCTGTCAAATAAATTAATTAATTAAAAAACAAACAAACAAAAACCATCCATGATGTAAATGTACCACACATCTTCATAGTTCATTCCTCAGTTGATGGGCCTCCAGGCTGGTCCAGTTCCCGGCTGTTGTGAAGAGAGCAGCAATGGGATCTGTTCTACACGTGGCTGCGCAAGTATCTCTACAGTGCAGCGTAGAGTCCTTACGGTGTACGCCCAGGAATGGGGTAGCTGGGTCATAAGGTGTTCTGTTTTTCAGCTTCTTGAGAAACCTCCACACTGATTTCTCTAGTGGCTGCACCAGTTTACACTTCCACCAGCAGTGCCTTCGTTGTAATTTTTTTAAATGCTAGCCATTCTGACCAGAGTGAAGATGAATTTCAGGGTAGTTTAAATTTGCATTTCCCTGATGATTAAGGGTGTCCAACTCCCTTTTCAAATATTTATTACTCATTTGTATTTCCTCTTTTGAGAACTCTCCGCTCCGTCTCTGGTGCTCTCTTCAGTCCCCTGAGTGTCTGTCTGCACTCCACTGACTTCTGTGTTTGATTTATTGAGTTTCACTTCTACGAATTATACCGTTTTTTTCCCCTAGTCTCTGTCTCTTTGCTGAATTTCTCGTTCAAGTTGTTGAACTTCTTATTCATGTCTTGGTTGGCTTATTTCTCCATCTATGTATTTAAGCCCTCTGTTGTGTCAGTGGTAAGCCTTGGGCACTCTCTAGACAGTTCCAGTCTCTTGGGTTCAGTTGTGGAGGGGCTGTGAGTATGCGGAGAATCTATGTTGCTTTGCTTTCTGTATTTCTTGTGTTTCCGATTTTTGATTTCCACAGCTCCTGGGATCAGTATCTCTTCTGGTTTTGCTTGTGAGCGACCTTCCCCTGAGGGTACCACACCCCTTCCCCCCACCACACAGAGACGGAAGAGCATCCTCCCTCCAGAGATGAGGCTGGGGCCTCAGGACACTTCCCAATTTCCTCTCTGCAGACTTCGTTGTAGATCTTCCGAACTTGTTCTCCTGTTTAACTAGCATTTGGTATTAGTAGAAATCTCTGCTTAACAATGGCAGAACGCACACTTTTCTCAAGCTTACACTGGTATCAGAAACACTAGTATCAGACATATTCTTGGCAATAAAACTCACATAATACATTTTTTTTAAAAATTATTATTTATTTTATTAACAACTTCCATGATTGTAAACAATATCCCATGGTAATGCCCTCCCTCCCTCCCTCCCTCCACTTTCCCCTTCGAAACTCCATTCTCCATCATATCCCCTCCTCCTCTCCATCAGTCTAGAAGAGAGGCTATTCAAACTATCCTCACAGGCCATTGTAGAATAGAATGCTAAATCAGTAACACAAAGATAGCTGGAAAATCACCAAATAGTTGAAGATCAAACAACACACTTCTAAATAACACATAGGTTAAATAGTCTAAAGAAAAATAGTTTAAAATAGTAGACTAAAAACATGCAAATTTAACTTTGCAAACTGTGTGCAGTGAAAACAGTTCTTGGGAGGAAGTCTGTAGCATGCACTGACTATATTGGATATGAATAGTCAAAGAATCAGAGGTAGTGGTCCTGCCCCAAGAGGGCCAAGTCCAGCAGTGGCAGGTGTGGTCCGTCACCTGCCAGGCCTGGTGACCACTGTCCGCTCTGAGGTCTATGAGTCCAGTTCTGTGGTCTCTCGTGTAACTGCTGTCACTTCATGTCACCTCATGGACAAATCTCAGGTGAAAACAGGCTCGTGCAGAAAGCCCTGCGTGAGCTCACCTCACGTAGCTGGACTCACAGGTGTGCAGAGTGGTCTCTGGGCCTGGGCAGGTGACCCGCCACGGCTGCTGGACTTGGACTTCAGAGCGGGCACAGGGCCACTCTTTCTGATTCACTGGCTGATGGCCCAATGGCATACTTGGCCAAGGAGGTAAGGGGCTCACCCAGCCTGGGCATAGGAGATAGGGGACGGGGCGAGGGTTCAGTGTCCACTTAATCCACATGGCACCCCTGCCCCCACCACAAACTGCCCTAGAAATGCCTTTTCCAGAGGCCACAGCCCTGTCACCTTCTAGGAACTCTTTCAGACCCGAGAATTCCACACATCCATTTTAGCCCTTCTTGTCAGCCTCCCTAAGACAGGGCTGGGGTAACACAGGCGCATGTGGGGCTCTTCCACAGGCCCCCTCCTCTGGTCTTCTGTGTGAAACTCTATACTTCACAGCCAACACAGACAGGAGAAAGCGGGGCCTTTACTCTGTGGGCCGGGAGCTGTAGACCTGTCTGGCTTCATAGCCACCCATATGCCCAGCCCAGTCCTTCTGCCATCCATCCTTGCCAAATGTACCTTTCCTATTACCTTTCTACTTCCAGTGTCCCCTCTCCTGCTTATTGAACGGACTCCTCCACATCCTTCAGAGCCCAGCCCAGAGTCTCTCTCCAGGAAGGCTTCTTGGGCTCCTAAGCACTACAACAGAAGACAGTCTCTCCTGGGAGGCCCACGGGAGGAGGGCCTGCTGTGGCCGCACCTCTGCTGCATCCAGGCTCCTCAGGCTTGGGGTGGGTGCCCTTTCCCCCACTTGTGCCTAAATTTCTCTCCCTCCTTCCTCTCTCCCCACCTTCTTCCAGCTTCTCTGTCCTGCAAGCCCTGCCGGGAGCTCAGCCAGTCAGCAAGTCCATCTGCCCCTGCGGCTCCCACACTGGGCTGGGGGAGGCTGCGGGGGAGGGTCGATGCTGAGGCAGGACCGAAGCATGAGTGCTGCCCTTTGCATCCCCGTTCCGACCCTGAGCCTCGGGTCCCATCATCAAGAAAGATGCCAGTGGGACATGTGCAGTGTGAGGGTCCCGGCTGGGCTCCAGGTCCCCAGTGTCCTTCTCCTCCAGCTCGTCATGGCTGATTTTCTGCTTCTAAGCAGAAGGGGAGTCTGAGGTGGAGGTGCCTGGCTCAGGGTCGCAGCGGGGCTTCATGGCAGAAGTGGCCATGGAGGAGTGTCCAGTGGGGCAGGCGACAATGGCCTGGGAAGTCTTTGGACACAAATTGGTGGCTACTATGGGGTTTCCCGCTGGGCAGAGTTAGATGGCTGCTTCAGTTCTCTCTACTTGCCTCAGGCCTATGGTCCTCCAACCTGACCATTTCCAGCCACAGCTTCCCAGTGGCCCATCATGCAGCGCAAGGTCCTCCCTGGGGTGATCTTTTCCCAGGGTGCTCCCTGCCAAAACCTTTGTTCATGTCTGCCCATCTAGCTGCCCCATACTCTCTTCAGGCCCATGTATCCACCTGGACCATTTAGGGTTCCCCTGGTGCCATCCTGTGTGTCCCAAAGGCCTGCTCAAGGGCTGGGAGGACAAGAGTAGATCTTGGGGCTGGGGAGATGGCTCAGCAGGTAAGAATGCTTGCTGTGTTGCATGAAGACCTGATTTCAATCTTCAACACCCATGTAAAAAGCCAGGAATGACCGCATGTGCCTAAACCCCAGTGCTGGGCAGTGGAGGCGGATTCAGGAGGACTGCTCTGGCTCACTCATCAGCCAATCTACTCAAAACAGCATCTCTAGGTTCAGTGGAAGATCAACTCCAGGAAGGAAGGCAGGAGAGTGATAGAGCTTCTCCTGTGACCTCTGCATGCATGTGCAAAAGGCATGTGCATCTGTATACACACATGCAAGAATGTACTATGGAAAAGAAAGAAAAAAGAAAGAGAATAGTAAGAAAACAAAAAGGAGTAAGGCTTCCCCAGAGCCCTTGGACAAAGTCATGCACTCACACCAGAGTGGTGACATCCCCTGTGGCGACGTCAGTACCCCCCAACTAAAGGAAGCATAGCTTTCAGGGGGCTTTCCAAGATCCTGCGGGCCTCCCTCCTGCCCACTCCCCAAGGTCTGCTGCAACTGTTCTCTGCTGCCCACACCCCTCCACTTGCTTTCCCTCTTTTGGTGTCCCCAGCAGGGACCCACTCTTCAGGAATGTGTTGGGCCCTCCCAGGAATCATCGCCACCTCCCGTGAAGGCTGGGGAAGCAGGCTGAGAGGAGCAGCGCCAGGTGGAGCTCCTTTTTTGGTTGCGCCTCCCCAGCAGGGCCCTTAGCCCAGGCCTCCCCTCTTGAGCCCAGCACTTACTACGGAAACCCCCCAGGGTGGGAGCCCCTGACCAAGAGGGCAACAAAGGCATAGGTTATTTCCATGGATGCCCTTTGGAGGGCTGCAAGAGTGATCAGGAGCCCAAAGCCCAGTAATGGACACCTCTGGGCTAAGAGGTTCCCTTAGGAAGGTGAGTGGGGAAGCTGCCAGGCCGCCCTCCTGGTCCCTGCCTCCCAGAATGTCTTTCAGGAAGGGGTTTAAAAAGTATTTGTTTATTTTTATTTAGGAGAGAGAGAGAGGGAGAGAGAGAGGGAGAGAATGGGCTCGCCAGGGCCTCCAGCCACTGCAAACAAACTCCAGATGCATGTGCCACCTTGTGTATCTGGCTTATGTGGGTGTTGGGGAATCAAGCCTCGAACCCGGGTCCTTAGGCTTCACAGGCAGGCGCTTGACCACTAAGCCATCTCTCCAGCCCCAGGAAGGGAATTTTTGCACACTCCCAGGATTGGCACCAGAGTTGTCAGGGGTGCACTTGCAGGCCCCTTTGTATTTTGTCTGACCTTCATAGCCACTGGGCGAGAGGTGGAGAAACTGGGGTGCAGAGAGGCATGGCATGCCTGAGTTTGTGAGGAAGAGAGCATAGGGCCTTGCTCTCTAGCTCCTGAATTAGCTGGTGTAGAAAGTGGGTGAATCAAAGACACACGGTGTGTTGAAGAGCCAGCTGTGAGCCCCTGGGTGAGTTCTCAACCGAGGGGTGGCAGTCTCCTCATCTGTAAAATGGCACGTGGCCCATCCCCTCACAGAACTGCTGAGGGGCACAGAACAGGATCCCCATGACCAGAGCCCCCAGTGACCTCCTAGGGTCAACAGCTAAGTGGTTCCTGGACAGTGGCAGTCCCTGAGTGGGATAAAGAGGATGGCTGAGGACTTGGCCACCTAAGGGCCTTAAATGTCCCAGCAAGGAGGCTGCTTTTGCTTGGGGGCAGTGGGGAGGCTTAAACAGGAGTGTGATCTTTTAAAGCTCAGGCTGTGCCGAGGCAGCAGGAGCCTGACTAGCTTAGGAGAGGAGCGCGTGGGAAGGCAAGGGGCCGCAAAGAGGAGGAACAGCTTTGGGATGAGACGGAAGGTGTGACCTCCGAATAGTGCCTGTCAGTCAAAATCCGTGAGGTCTTGGAAAATGGACTTAACCTCTGAGTCTTCTCTTTCAACTGTGAATTTGGGGTCACAGTGCCACCTTCGTTTTTTCAGGATAGTGGGGTCTCACTCTAGCCCAGGCTGGCCTGGAACTCACTCTGTAGCTCAAGCTACTGGTCCTCTCACGTCAACCTCCTGAGCGCTGGGATTACAGGCTGGGCTACCACGTGTGGGTCTCACAATGCCACCTTCTGCAGCTGTCCCAAGATGCGGCTGAGTTTTGCAGGGGGAGCTCAGGATGGCCCGCAGAGAACAAGGCCCGGGTAGCTGCCATTGTTTTGAAGGAGATGGTTTCACCACTTCCCAGGCTTTGGGCTGGGAGATGAGGGACAGAGCTGAGCGAGATACCTCTCAGCTGGGCTGCCTGTGGCTTGGACACAGCTGATGTGCATTGCTCTCCCACAGCTAGACAGGCTGCATGGCCCATGGCTCTGTGAAGCCACCAGGGACCCAGGCCCTGCCACCTCTGCATCTTGCCTTGGTCTGCCTGGTCCACGATGACTGCCTCCATGGGTCTATATTCCAGAAGGGAGAGAGCATGGGAGGAAAGGACAGGAGCCCTCCCTTGCTGCCCTTTAAGAGCCTGACCAGGAAGTGAAACATGGCACTTCTGCTCACATCCCATTGGTCAGAACTTAGTCACATGGCCACCTCTGGCCACATGGGTAGCTGGGAAATGTAGTCTTTGCTGAGGGTCACCATGCGCTCAGTAAACCCTGGGGCCTTTGTTTCCTTAGATGCAAAAGAGAGCTGGAAGCCTCTGCTGATGGGAATGTTGGAAGCCGACTGACTAGCTCGCGAGGGTGAGGCCAGCATGGTCGGTGTACATTAGCCTCCATCTGGGAGGAGATGCTGATGCTGGTTAAGTGCAAGACAGCTTTTTCTAATAGGTAGTTAGCTAGGGACTGGTCCAAAGCAACATGAGGAGGTAGAACTCGGATCTGAGTCAGTGTCATCAAAGATGGCTGTAAGCAACAACCTCCCAGTCCTTCCTTAGCAATAGCAACAGCTTCCTGTTTCTTCCCTGAATTTCTCAGGCTCAGTGCCTGTGGTCTGGCCTGTCCTGAATCAGTGGTCCTGGCCTGTCAACAGCCAGGTTCCTTCCTACACACCTGAGCCTGGTGATGAGGCTCATTCGAATTGGACGCCTGATTCATATAAGTGGGCCCCAAGCCCTTTCCCTCCCCTCAGGCTTTTTTTTTTTATTAGGAAGGAGACTTCTGTTCCCCATGCGAGGGGAGCTCTCCCCAGGTCTTTCCCTCTCCTCTCCCACCAATGCTGAGAGGGAGGAGTTCCTCTTTTCTGCTCCCCACTTTTCACCTATCCCAGGAATTCCCCCAACTTACCCTTCTCTCTGTGTGTTTTTCATTCTTTGATAATTTGGACAAGGACTCCAAGTTTGGGTTCATGAGCATGGGGGTCTCCTGTGTCTTTATGGGGATCCGATCCCTCCTAGCGCTCCAATATTTTGCTCCCAGGCTAATGTGTTGCTCCCTGTTGTTGCCCCCCCCCCCCCCCCCCACCGCACGTATCACAATGGCTCCTTGAGAGCCAAGTGGGAACCAGGCCCTGCGTGTGTCAGCATGATTATGTCCCAAAGACAGATGCTCCTCCACTTGTGGTGGGTGACACCCAGGAAAACCTCACAACAGGTACAAGATGTCATAGTGGAAGATGCTCTGAGGACGTGTAGCTTTCCGAGCACCCTGGTTTAGCCACACTGGCCATGCAGTCTTCTCTGACCACCCAAGCTGACGGGGCGTGATTTGCTGCCATGCCCACCTTCAAGAGAGAGCCACACATCGCACATCTTAGTCTGGGAAAGGACTCAAATTCAGCATATTCCTTCACGCCATCAGATAGCAGAAATCCAGGTGGGCATATTTTTTCATGCCATCAGATAGTAAAATTCCACTTGCACCATTATGTTGCCAGCTGTATACTGTGATCAAGTGATGATATCTTGGCCATCGTGGGTCACTTCCTGAGGCAGAGAGGCCTTGGAGCAGGAAATATAGTGATAAGTTAGCCTCTCCCCATCCTTTTGGCTGCCCCCTCCCGAAACCATGTGACTATGAAGGAACCTGACTCTGGTTTTAATTCTTCCCACCTCCGTGGATCACATCAGACAAAGCTGCCTTCTCTTCTCTGTGTGGAATCCACACATAGCTCCCCCACCTTTCTTTTCTCTTGTTTTGTTCTAACCCAGAAATGCAGCCATGAGCTGGATGTTGCTGTCCAGGTGACAGAGGACATCCCAGGAATGCACAGGAGAAATGTCTGAAGGTTAAAGGTTTCCCAGGTCAGAACCCGGGAAGGGAGTTAAGCTTAGCCTTACACCTCCAGACCACCAGGCACGCCTGCGCTGTCATGGAGCGTGGCAGCAAGGCACCAGACAGCTGCCCGGAGTTCCAGGGACCTAGATGCGCATTCTTCCCTCTATGCTCCCTGGCCTGGGGTCCCAGGGAGCCTCATGTCTCCTGAGACCCGGATATAGCTCCACCTTTGGAATCTGAAATCACTCACGCCTCTGTTTTTGCTTTGGCTGCTAGGGGGCTCGGTGCCCAAGATGAAGCCCCATCTTAAGACTTGCTTTCCTGCTTTTATTACTTCATCTGAATCTTTATTGTCATTTGGATGTATATGTGTGTAGGCGCCTGTACGTGTGTGTAGGTGCGCATGCTTGTTTTTGTGTGCGTGTGTGGAGGGCAGCGTTTGAAGTGCATTGTCTTCCTCTGTCACGCTCCACTTTATTCTCTGAGGTGTGGTCTCTTACTTGAACCCAGAGCTTGCGCCTCCTGCTAGGCTAGCCTGCTGGCTTACCGCAGGATCCCTTGTCTCAGCTCCCATATGCTGGCATTACAGGCAGGTTGCCCACCTGGCCTTGATGTGGGCTCTGGGGATCTGAACTCTAGTTCTCATGCTTGTCTGGCAAGTGCTTGATCCACTGAGCCAGCTACCCAGCCCTGAATCTGTTTTCATGGTACTCCTTTTGATGTTATAAGTGGTTGGGAACATAGCAGGAGGGCTGTATCTATTTCTTTTCAAATGGGAACTCTGCCATCCTCTCATGGGGCCCGTCTGATGTGTGGGTCATGCTAAAGCCATCCAGGCTGCCCCTCCAGGAGAGTCCCTGGTGTGCGTCAGCAGCACATGACTCCCACGTGATGGGGCTGGCCTGGGCTGTGGCACCCGGCATGAGAAGCAGCATTCCTCTGTGGCCCTTGCTCCTTACCATGGGACACTCCTCACTGGAGGTATGGCTCCCCGGGAACCTCTTCCCTGGCCCCCGTCAGAAGCCTGGGGTTGGCTTCTGCCTTCACCAAACCCAGCTTGTTCTATGTGTTTCTCTTCATGGTCTAGTGAGCAAGGATACCTCTATCCTTAGGCCCTGAAAAGCTAGAAAGGATGGCAATGTCTTTCCAGAAAGGCATAGAATGTCTGGCGTTTGAAGGTGCAGGAGAGAAGGGCTGGGTATCCTTTCCTTTGCTTCTGAAAGATCTTGTCCCCAGCCTGGCCAGACCAGCACTGTTTCCTGTTACTACCGTGGCCATTCTCTTGCTGCCCCCAGGCGGTCCTCTTCATGAGCGTGGAATGACTTTTCCATACCGTGTCACTGCATGGAGCCTGTGTCCCTCAGGAGGTGCTGGGACGGAGCTGCTGAATGGCTCCTTTAGGGACAGCCCCTCCTGTTTGTCAGGCTGCTGAGTTTGCCACTGGCTCATGCTGCTGCTGAACCCTTGGCATACCCCTAGTGACCGAGAGCAGTGGCCGTGTTAGTCAGGGCTTGCTAGAGGAGCAGAACCACCAGGGTGAGTATGCGCCACATAGGGTGCTTCCTAGACTGGCTACCAGAGACGGCCTGGGATCAGCGCATGAGGCTGGGTGTCTCGGCATCCCAGTGTGGTGCTGAGGGCCTGCTAGGTCCCTGGGGAGCTGCTGGTCTTCAGTCCACACTGGAAGGCTGAAGAAGTTGGGTTCTGATGCCACTGAAGGATGGCAGCAACAAGGTCAACGCTCTCACAAGAAAGGAGCAAGGGAAGCCGGGCAGGACATGAAGCTATTTCTTGGAGCCTGTCGATATAGGCTGCCACCAGAAGGGTTGTCCACTCTGAAGGGAGGTCTTCCTCCCCCAGTTAATCCTTTCTGGAAATGGCCTCACAGACATGCCCAAGAGGCTCGTCTCCTACTTGACTCCTGATCGAGTTACGTTGACAATGGAAATGAACCATCGAAGTAACTCTCTGCCTGTCTCAGGAGGGGTCTCTGCGGGCCCAGAGGGTCGAGGTGCTGGAGGCAAGACTCTTTCAAGGCATCTGCCTCCGTCTGTCATGGCAGAGTCCTCTGCTTTGATCCTCAGCTCAAATGGGCCCACTCTGGTAGGGTTTTAGCCTACTTGGAGTGCCTGCCAATGAGCGGCCTGGGTCATGGGCTCAGCTTTGGCGTGCTCTGTCCTAACCTTGGGGGAGAGGAGAGCTGCAAGAGTCTCTGGGGTTTCATGTGGGTTTTGGGCTGCCTGTCCCTCGTGCGGTCTGCTTACCACTTTTCTGCGGATCGCTGGGGTGTCTAGTCACAGCTGCTCATACACTACCATCGTCGTCACTCTGTGCCCCGAGCCTGAGCCGCCATGCTGCATGTGAGCTTCCCTTGAATTCTTCACGGGGGCACTGTGGCACGCATACCGCCACGCTGTGCCCGCATCACGCTTACCATCAGCAAGGTGGCCTCAGTGTTACCTTTGGACCTGCTGTCTTGGTCTGTTCCCAGTGCCCACTGTCTTGGGCTGGTTTGTCTAGAAGTCGGTTTGGAGATGAGTTTGAAGTGCCAGGAATTTGTTAGGATCACCTCCCGAGTCCGGGAAGGAAGGGTTTGAAACAGTAGAGGGAGAGCTGCCACAGGGGCACGGTAGAACCTTCCATCGTTTCCACACTGTGGCTTAGATGGGGTCAGGGATCTGGCGAGGGGGGTGGCTTCCATCTGTTTATCTGGTTGGACTGGACTCCGCTGGACAGAGGTCATGACAGTCCCCTTGTACCACAGGTGCACCAGCCTCTTTTGATGGCTGGAGCCTCATCCTCAGGACACCTTTCCTATTTCCCAGTGTCAAACACATGGCTTTTGTTAATAGCTGCGGTGGCTTTGTCCTCGCCTCTGTGGCCTGCATCTTCCGGTGTGCTCATGCTCCCTCCCCACCACGCTGCCCAGCTTTCAGATGAGATGGGGCGTGCTCACGGAAGTATGGCCGTAGACTAACTGCACATTTTTCAAATCATCTACTCTGTTCTTTTCTGCTGATTCTCGCTGTAAGCATGGTTAAAAGCAGCTACCGGGCTGGAGAGATGGCTTAGCAGCTAAGGCGTTTGCCTATGAAGCCAAAGGACACAGGTTCTCATTTCCCAGGACTCATATAAGCCAGATGCACAAGGTGGTGCCCGCATCTGGAATTGGTTTGCAGTGGCTGGAGGCCCTGGTGTGCCTATTCTCTCTCTATCTGCCTCTCTCTCTCAAATAAATAAACACATTAACAAGCAGCACCCAATAACCATGCCACAGCTTGAATGTATGCTGCCTTGAAATTTTCTCTGCCATGTGAGCTAGTCCATTTTCATTACGTTTAAATCCAGCCTCACTCAAATTTTTAGACTTAGGCAGAACAAAGACCTTTTTTTGTCAGAATGAAACACAAATGGCCTGTCTTGACCTTCCCAGTAGAATCCCTGTCCCATTTGAAACCTTGTGAATATAGTCTTCACCATGTCTCTTCTTAGCATTCTGGTCTTCCGCAGGCCTACCAGAATCATCCATTAAGGTTTGATTGCAGCATTCTAGAACCTTTCTATCCTGCGTCTCCAAACTTTTCCAAGTTCCTACTGTAAACCAGTTCCAAAAGTTTAGTCCCAGCAACAGCCCCACTTCCCTGTGCCATCTCTCTGTATTAGTTACTATTTGGTTGTTGTAACAAAAATGCCTGGCAGCCACAACTTAAGGGAAGAGAGAGTTTATTTTATTTTATTTTTACACAGGGCCTCATGGGTCCTAGATTGGCTTCAAAGCCATTATATAGCTGAAGATGACCTTGAACTTCTGATTTTCCTGCCTCTATTTCACAAGAGCTGGGATTACAGATGTGAATCCCCCACACTTGGATTAAAGAAGCACTCTTTTGGACTCACAGTCTCAGAATCTGCGGCCATAACAGTTGGGAAGATATGGTGGATGCGGTTCACATGTAGCAGAGCAGGAAGCAGAGAAGGTGTCAGGAAGTAGGGGCCAGCTGTTACCACCCCTGGTGACCCACCAGCCAGGTCCCAACTCCTAAAATCTCATAGCTTCTCAGGGTAGCACCACCATCTGGAGAACAAGCAAGTGTTGAAAACCCGAGCCTGTGAGAGGACATCTCAGATTCAACCATAACACCCTTGACAGAAGAAGAAGGTGGCATTGCTTGCTCATGGAGGGTATAGGTGTGCCTGGCAGGGCAATTGCTCTCATACCTTGCAAGCAGGGGGTCCACAGCATGGACTGCTTTTTGGGGGTGGGATGGAGGTCAGAGGAACTTGCCAGGCAGGCTGAGGTTCCACTTCAGGGCCTCACTGCCATGGGTTAAGTGTGGCCTTATCTAGCCTGTGAAATGTTCCCACCACAGGCTTGGTGAATGCTGGGAGAAGCAGAGTCACGGCCGGTGCTGCTGCTGGTGGGGGCAGAGGGCATGGTTAAGATTTGTGGAAGGGGCGCGACATCAGATCCAGAGAGGGTAACTCGGGTGGGGCTGAGTGCTGGGCAGAACGTGGGTCAGAGCAGAGTGTGTGAGCTGTCTGTCACTCTGCACCGCCGCCCAGCTGTCCTTCCAACCGCGAACCATGGAGCCCTTTCCAACCAGTGCTCCAGCCCAGACAGGTAGCAGGGTCTCCCTGGATAAGAGGGGCCGGAGAGGGACCAGGACAGAGTCTAGGGGGTGGGGCAGAGCTGATGAAGACTTTGAGCCATGAGCTGAGGTGCTGGTCAACTCAGCCTTCTGCAACCGAGGCTCAAAATGTGAAGGAACAAAGAAAAAGAACGAACGTATTGAGTCAACTACGTTGATGTCTGGAGGGGCCTTTGGTTCAAGTTGAGATGAGGCAGCACCGGTGTCCCCGAGAACCACACTGGTGTCCTGCAAAGGACATGGTTGGTATTACTGGGGCCAGGTCGTCCTGTATTTCCAATGGCAGCCTCGCTAAAGACAAGGCTTTCACTGGGTGACCACTGCATTTTAAGGTAACGTCTTCAGGAGAGGTTGGTGGCGTGGTCCACGGTTACCCCTCAGCAAGGAGCAGGGGTGAGAGAAGCAACACCGCGAACCCAACGTTTGACTCAAAAGTGACTCGGCTTGCCCACAGCCCCACAGCTGCCAAGCCCTTGAGAGGTGCCCCACCCGAGCCCCATCACGCCCCTCCCAGCAGTGGTCCATTCATGTCAGCCCCTGTGCAGCCCACAAAGCTGAGCACATGTGTGTGCTCCCAGCCCAAGAGCAAGGACGTCTCAGCAGCCTGGGGCGCGTGTCAGCCTGTGGGCTCGTGTACTTGGCACAGTAAGCCATGTGGAGGGCAGGCCCAGTAGTGTGGCACTGGCCTGTGGAAGGGGGCCAATCCCACCACTTAGAGTGGCCAGCCCAGGGCTAATCCCAGCTTGTTCTTCTAGCTCCATTTTGGGGCTCCTGTACTCCTGTGGCTCTCATGGAAACATCCAAGGTACTTATCAAAAAACTGGAGCCTCTTCATGGACTGCAAGATCACATAGGCTATTGGCGGTCCAGAACAGTGCTACAGTGGTTTTCTTTTCTCTTCTCTTCTCTTCTTTTCTTTCTTTTCCTTTCCTTTTCTTTTTAAGCAGTGCTGGGGATCCAATCCATGGCCTTGAACATGCTAAGCAAATGTTTGACCACTGAGCTATACCCTTGGTCTCAGCATAGTGCTGTAACAGGTAAAATGTGTCAAGAACAGTTCTGGGCTCTGCCTGTGCCAGAGATGCTAACATCCCATGTGGAAAGAAGAAAATCATGTAGTTCTCTGCATGGGGCAAAGTGGGTCTTGCTTATCAGTTGTCTCAGTGCCCAGCATGGACTTTGGCACACAACAACCAATAAATGCCTATTGACTGAGGAGACGGATTTTCTTACAAGAGACAGAAGTAGAGGGAAGACGGCTTTCCAAACTGGAACATCACGTGTAGCCCCTGCTTCAGGTACAGCTGGATCCAGAAACTTGGGGGTGTCACGGGATGACTGTCTTTCCACCTCCTTACCTCAGTGTTGGCTCTCTGCAGTAGGGACATGAGGGTCTTTGCATGGGCGCATGTGGGGCTGGAGGTGGATGCGGGGTGCCTCCGATGGGTCTCCACCTTACATTTTGAGATGAGGTCTTTCACAGCCAGCGAACCTCAGGGATTCTCCTGTCTCCGATTCCACAGCACTGTGATCCCAGGCATGCACTGCTGGGTCTGCCTTTCGCGTGGGTGCTGGGGATGAGAACTCAGGTCCTCGGTGCTTAGGTGGCAAAACACTCGACTACTGAGTCGTCTCCCCAGCCTATAAGCAGGTCCCTTAACAATAGTTATGACCACACGCCCAGGGCTAAGAAGGGGAAGCCCACCCAAGGGTGCATCTAGCAAGCCCTTCTGGGAAATCTGAAAAGCATGTGAGTCATGTGCTTTGTCCTGTGGCCAGCTAAGACCAGCCCCCCTAAACTGACCAAATGTGGTGGCTTCCTACAGAGCAAGAGGAGGGGGCTGTTGGAAAGTGGAACATGTTCTCTCTGTTTCGATAAAATGGCCAATGTAGGACACAGATTACAGATGGGGATAGCGATAGTGTCCCCTGCAGGTGTCTGTAATAGAGGAAGCCATGTGACCAAGGGGCGACAAGGCTCCCACTCTCTGAGGCATCCTGGGAAGTGGTGCTCCTTCCTCCTGGGATGTCGTTTGGGTTTGATGTGACAGCAGAAGAGCTACAGCCTGTGGCCCCATCGTGAGGATAGCCCAACTCCAGGTGAACACTCCCCAGGGTCACCTCTGCCCCGTCCTGTGGCAGGGGCCATCCGCCAGGAAGCCCTGTTGGAGGCTGAGTCAGCAGCGCCCCTGGGCAGCGACGCCCTGATTGGTAACAGCTGTCCCCAAACAGAACCGAGACTTGGGATTCACAGTTTACTAGCTGAGTTCACGAGCTTTTCACAGCTCCGTTGGATTTCTGGAAGCTATAAACTGTGCCTCTTCTGGGGGTGGGGGTTCGCCTGCCTTTGCATCTGCCTGCCCTGACCTCGCCCCAGCCCACAGCCTATGTGGAGAGAGGGTTCCGCTGTATAGGTATGGTCTCCGGTCTCGTTCCTTACCAGCTCTGATGGAATTTCACAGATGGAGGGTCCACACACTAACTGTGCCCCCCACTCTAGCTGCTCTAGGGCTCCCTGGTCTTTGGGGTGAGGTAGATGAAGGAGACCTGAGGACTGAGTGACACTTGATGACTTGTGTAAGGGGACATATCACGTTATTATTGGTAATTATTTAAGTCTTGGAGACCCATTTGGAGCAAGGGGGGTGAACTATTGGTTGATTATCCCCCCACCCCTGCACCCAACATCCCTGTGCCCACCATCCCTGCCCCCACAGCCCTGTCCCCATGCCCCTGTGCCCACCATCCCTGTCCTCACGACTTCCTCCTCCTCACCTTCCCGGCTCCTCACCGTGCCTCTCCTCGTCATCTCTCCTGCTCACCACCCCTGCTCTCTGTTTGGATCTGTGAAAGCCGTCCAGGTTCTTTTGCCACTAATGAATCTTCCCCTGGATCAGCGAGCTTCATGTGAATCCCTTCCTCACATCACTGTGTCTGGTTTGGACCTTCATCCCAGAAGTCTGGAGATGACTCCAACAGGCGGTCGTTGCACTCAAACCACCACTGTTGGGCTTTGAGCAGCATCCTGTTGTCTTGTGCACTGGTCTGATAATTTATACTAACTTTTCCCTCCTTGTCACCTTTCATGGAGGCCAGCGTGTGCCCCTTTTCATCAGCATCTGTCAACCACAGAGGCGCCAGCTCTTGCTGAGGAGAGCTCAGTGGATGAAACACTTTCCATGCGTGTGTGAGGACCTGAGCTCAGATCCCCAGAACACACGCAAAGCGGACTCTGTGGCATGCGTCTCTGGTCCTAGTCCCACAGTCAGTGAACCGTGGAGATAGGAGGACTCAAGGCTTGTGGGCCAGCCAGCCTGGCATACACAGCAGTGACCAACAAAGAGACTCTGCCTCAAGCAGAGGATCAACACTAAAGGTCATCCTCTGATCCCCACATGTATACTGTCTGGCATATGCACCCACACTCACACATTGGGGTGGTTTGAATGCGAATGTGTATCCCCCACAGCCTCAGGTGAAGCTTCCTACTTAGTTCTCCAGCAGCCTGCCTGAGGAGGAGTCACTGAGCTGGACGGATCTTATAGTCCAGCCCTAAGGTGTCTTCACGTCAGAGCCAGTTTGAGCTCTGGTTGGCAGTGCTCTTGCTGGTTTTCTGGTGGAGGTGACACTGTCACACATGCTCTGTTGCTGGTGCTTTTTGTGAGCAGCAGTGGGAGTCTGGTGCACTGTGTCCTTGAGGCCAGCCTCTGGTGGTCTGTGTGTCTAATTCCCAGTGTCCACCACCCCTGTGCCCACCATCCCTGTGCATCCTCTGGACCCAGCACTGGCCCTGATATGCAAGCCTAGTTACCTGCTCCATAAGTCCTCCTGGGAGCCCTAATGTGAAAGGCTAATGTCAGCCTTCCTTTGACAGAGAGGCAAATTGAGGTAAGAGGAAGGCGCTTTCCTGCCTCGCATCTCAAAGACGGCGAGGCAAGTGTTCAGCTTGGGCAACCTAGTCCTAGACCTGTGTGCAGGGTGATGGTCTTTTCTCCCTGTGAAGGGGAAGGACTTAGCGCCCCACAGTCTGTCTTTGCAGCTGCTTCATGGAGTGTTATGGGAATGTGCCAAGGGTACCGTGGAGCATTGTGGGTATGTGTCAGAGCCACCCTGTGACAAGTCTTTGTGGCAGGGGTCAGAGCAGAGGGGCCAGGTTCCATAGCAGCTGTCTCTTTGGGGAATACTGCTTGAAGAAGAAACTGGCCTTTGGGCATGGGAGGGGCTGGGGTGGCTCAGTGGGTAAAAAAGTTTCATGCCAGGTAAGTGTGAGGACTGGTGTTTGGGTCTCTAGAACCCTGTCACTGCTGGGCTCTGTGGCGTGCACCTGTGATCACAGTACTCAAGAGGTGGAGATGGAATCGCTGGGATGAGCTGGCTAGCTGGACTAGCTGAATTGGCGAGCTCTGGGTTCGAGTGAGACCCTGCCTCCGTAAGTAACAATCGAGGAAGAAATCGAGAGCAATCGAGGAAGAAACCTGCTGTCAATCTCTGGCCTCTGCACACAGGTGCACAAGCAACTTCACACACCTGAACACACAGACACACACACCACATTCGTGTACACATACAAAAGGGAGGGTGGATCCTGGGCAGGGGCTGGGCAGCTTCTGGAGCTGCAGGCTGGCTCTCCACCCCTTGTACCAAAGAAGAAGCCCACCACACTGACACGTGGTGACAACGAAGGTGCAAGGCCACACTTCACCCAGCTAGGCCTCTCCTCACGCCAAGTGGTGATCTGCCCAGCTTGCCCAGGCCCCACTTAGCCAGCAAGGCTGGCAGGATCATGCCCACCTCACAGAGCAGGAAAGCCAAGGCCAGTGAGACTGATGCTTTTTATCCCTGACGCTTTTCATTCAGAGCTCAAGTGAATATGTCAGGGTTTCCCCACATTTGGCTTCCCCGCCCCACTCACGTTGCCCTCCCCAGCTTTGGCAGGACTTTTGGTCTTCGTGGCACAGAAGCCTGAGCCATGGTGGCCACTGTACCGCTTGAGGATCCACCTGATTTCAGAGAAGTGGTTTGAAAACCCTCCCTTGGGTCCCTGAGTGTGAACTACATGAGGGCAGGGTGCTCAGGTGTCAAGGCAGTGCACTGCCTGCAGTGTCCAGAGTGGACCTGGAGCCAATTGCAAAGTTGTTGGGTCTGACCTGGGAGTTCCCAGTGGCTCTGTGTAAGTAAGAATTCCTGTTTCCTTTGGCTTACACAGGGAGAGTGCTGGAAGTTTGTAGAATTGAGGCCAGGAGCAGCGGGTTTGATGAGGATGTCACACAACCTAAGGAGGAGGTGCCAAGCCCTGGGGTCTTGGATTCATCCCTGGAAACATGGTATCCCTTGGATTTGTGTGGGACACCATGCAGCACCAATGCTAAGTGGTTAATATAGCAAGGGCACGTAGACCCTGGCTCTACCCCTTGCTAGCTAGATCATGAGACAACCCATACCTCCATTTTCCTACCCGCGGTCAGGTCTCCTTCCAAGTGTCACTGAGAGGGTAGGTTTAGGGAGTCTATGCAAACTGATGTGTGGTGGTATGGGCTGTGGAGGGTGCCAACTGTCAGCCCTTCCTGGGTAACATCCTCCCAGCCCAGCTGCTGTGGCCTTGAGTGCCACCCTGGGTTAGAGGAAACCAAGGACTTAGGGACCATAGCATGTCCTCAGAATAATGTCACCATGTGACAACAGCAGTGTGGGAGCCTCCCCACCCCACCCACCTTGGTGTAGCTAGGCCTCACGGCTGGGGAGTAGGAGAGGGGTAGGGACGATGAGTGGGTTCTGTTTTTTATGCTAAATTACGAAACATTCCAAACATACAGAAAAGTACAGAGGAAAATATAACCACATCCACACCCACTGCTCAGATCCCGCGCAGAGCAACACTAGTTTTCAGTTTCTAAACATGAAATAAACATTAGATCTGGCTGGGTTCCCCTGGCCCTCCCTTACACTTGCTCCCCCTCCTGCAGGAGGCTCCTCGGGAGTGTCTGCCTCTCCGCATGTGTTTTTGTTTTCACAGTGTCTGTGCGTGCATGGCCATGCATATGTCCATAAACACTGGAGTATGTGTACATCTCATTCTGCTCCTCGAGTCTTATTTCACTGAGGGGCAGTCATATGGCAGAACCTCAGCTGTTTGAGGGTGCATGCTGAGATGAGCTCATACCCAGCTCTCCCCCTGGCAGCCACCAAGCTGCCTCTGGGTTTTGGGAGCTCCACTTCTTCTGGACACATCTTATGTGACACCCACGTAGGATCTGTGTGGCCTGCTGACTTAGGCTATTCATGGAGCTGCTTTTATGTAGACTCACCTGATTACTGCATGCCTAACTCCTTGTGGTCCTCAGAAGGGCCCCCTGCCAGGTGAACAGCACTGCATTACAGCCTACTTAAAGTGAGTGTCAAACCACCATTTCATTCGTTCACTTGCAGATCTGGCTGACTGGGCTCAGCTGGGCTGTTCTTCTGCTGGTCTTGCTTAAAATATCTATGCAGTAAAAAGAGTCACTAGATAGATCAGGAAATGCAGAGGTGGTTGGGTCTCTCTTCTTCTCCATGTAGCCACTTTGGAGTAGCTATCTGTTTATATGTGCCCCCAGCCCCTAAAAGTATGAAAGCAGAAGCAACGCTAAGGCCTGGACCCAGATGCCTGGCCTGTGCCTGTCCTGGTTAGGTGACTCACAGGCTCATCCAGAACCAGCATGGGCTTCCACACTAGAGTGTGGTGATAAGAGCCATGGCTGGGCTTTGGGTTGTAGGGCTCAGAGTGGCTTTTTCTGGGCCATATTTCTTGGGGCACTGCTTAGTCTGTGTCTAGGGCAGGGGCATCACCCTCAGCATCCATGCCTGTGCCTTGAGTTCCCTTCAGTGTGGAATCTTGTGGAAATTCAGCTTTGTCTTGTTCACTCCAAAGATAATGACTGTATCTGTGGCAAGTCAGAGATGGCCCCCAGGCTGGGATCACAGGCTTGTAGAGCTACATGCTCTGAAGACTCCAGGGAGAGACTTTCCTTCCTTTGTCCTCTCAGATTCCAGAAGTTGTCATCTGGGCCAGGGCTTCTTCCTCCATTCAGACCCTTTGATCTCCTGATGACAGTGGCTACCTGGATAATCTGGAATCACTTCTCATGCCAAGGTCCCTGACTTGATCACACTTACAAGTCCTGGTTGCCATGCAAATCACAAAATCATCCATAGCTCATTGGGACATGAGTCTGCATCTCCATGAGGTGCAGTTGTCTTTGCTGGCTGCAGAAGGGTTGTGTTCCTCGTGTTTGTTGGGTGGAGGAACTCCCTGTATGACGCTATCTGTCACCACGACACTGTGCACACTCCCTGCATACTCCAGTGTGTTTCCAGTATCTGTTTTCCCTCTTTCTTTTTCTTATTTTTTTTTGGCATGTATATGTGTGGCATATACATGCATGAGTATACACATGTGTATATGTCTGTGGGCACACATGAGTGTGGATGCATATGTGTGTGAGAGCACAAGGAAGCCAAAGGTTGGTGTCTGGTACCCTTCTTGATTGAACTCCATTTACTGAGGCAGGGTCTCTCAGTTAAGTCTAAAGCTCACTGACTGGGCTGGTCTAGCTAGCCAGCTTGCCCTGGGGTTTCTCATTCTGCTTCCAATGCTGGGATTCCAGGTGGAAAACAATGCTCATCTGGCATTTATATGGGTGCTCAGGTCCTCACACTTGTGTGGCAAGCACTTTGCCAGCTAATGCACTCCTCCAGCCCCTGTTATTGCTGTTATTGCTAGTTTATTATACAGCCCAGCTGTTCTGGAACTTCTGAACTTCCTGCTTCTGCTTCCGAAGTGCTGAAAACATAAGCATGTACCCCTACTCCTTGTACATTGTCCTTTTAAAAAGACCAGGGTGACGGTAGGCAGCATCTCCAGTTGGGCATGGGAGGAGATGTTAACAACAGGACTGCACACATGTGTGGAGGCCAGAGGTTGATGTTGGGTTTCTTCCTCAGTCACTCTCAAGCATAGTTTTAAAATTTTTTTATTTACATATTTATTTTTATGAGAGAGGGGGGGGGAGGCAGACAGAGAGAGAAGGAGGCAGATAGAGACAGAATGGGCACACCAGGGCCTCTAGTCACTGTAAACAAATGTCAGACACATATGTTCCTTAGTGCATCTGGCTTTATGTGGATACTGGGGAAATCAAACCTGGATCCTTAGGCTTTGCAGGCAAATGACTTAACAGCTAAGCCATCTCTCCTGCCCTCCACCATATTTTTTGAGACAAGGTCTCTCACTGAATCTGGAGCTCACTAATTTGGCTAGACTAGCTAGTCAGCAAGCCATAAGGATCTTCCCATCACTGTCTCTCCAGTTCTGGGATTTTTTCTTTTTTTACATGGTTGCTTGGGATTTGAACTCAGGATTTCATGCTTGCGTGCAAAGTCCCTAGATTTATCATTTAAAATTTTTACTTATTTATTATGAGGAGAGAGAGGGCGGGGAGAGGGAGAGAGAGAGAGAATTGGTACGCCAGGATCTCTAGCCACTGCAATGGAACACAGACGTATGCCATCTTGTGTGTGTGTGTGCCGCCCTCTGCTCATGCACCACCCTGTGCATCTGGCTTCTGTTGGCATGGGAGCCGGGCCTGGGTCTTTAGCCTTCACTGGCAAATACCTTAATTGCTAAGCCATCTCGCCAGCCCTAGATTTATCATTTTTGTTCTCAGTAGTGTTAAATGCACTCACATTGTTGTGAAATCAACTCAAGGGCTCTTCATTTTACCAAACAGAAACTCTGCCTATTAGAAAGCAATTTCCCATTTTTGTCTCTCACCCATGACAAACATCACTCTGACCCCTTTGAGTCAGAGAGGTTGTGTTCTGAGAGGCCACCAAGAACAGGGAAGAGACATGGGCGTGGGCTGTGGAGTCCATGGCATGTGTTTGGTTAGGTGTTCCCTGACATCTTTGAGCCCCACTTTCCTCCTCGAAGTGAGGACCACCTTGACTTGGGCTGCTGTGAGCCCAGAGGGGCCAACCTGCTGGTGTGTCTGTCTGAGTGTGCATTCTCTGCAAGTGTATGTCCCTGAGCATGCAATTCTCAGTGTGGCATGTGACTTTCTGTGTGTGTGTGTGTGTGTGTGCACGCACACACATCGTGGGGGTGTTTCTGAGTGTGTTTTTTTCCTCAATGTACATGTCTCAGAGTATTAGTTTGGTATGTGATGATTGTGTGTTGTTTCCTGTACATACCTTAAGGAGGTGTTTGAGTGTGTATATACACCTTGTGGGGTGTGTTTGTACATGTCTCTGTGTGTGAAGAGTGGGCATGTGCAAGGCTGTGCTAGGGTATGAGGAGGGCCCTGAAGCTTGGCCATCAGGGCTGGCTGGAGACATGTGCACAGGATCCCCACCACACCTCTCAAAGGGCCCTGACTCGGACTAATGTGAAATACTGATGCTGCCGTCATTTTCACATTGCTGTCAGAAAACACCCAAGAGCAGCTTGTGGGTGGAAAGGGTTTATTTTGGCTTACTAACTCAAGGGGACGCTCCATGATGACAGGGGAAAGAAGTGGCATGAGCAGAAAGTGGACATCATCCCCTGGCCAACATCAGGTGGACAAGAGCAACAGGAGAGTGTGCCAAACACTGGCAAGGGGAAGCTGGCTTTAATACCCATAAGCATGCTCCTAACAATACATCACCCCCAGGAGGCTCTAATTCCCAAATTGCCACCAGCCGGGCACCTAGCATTTAGAACACATTACTTTATGGGATACACCTGAATCAAACCACCACATTCTGCCCCTGAGCCTCATAAACTGATAGACCATCCATGATGTAAAATGCAATGCATTCAGTCCAACTTTAAAAGTCCCCATAGTATTTATTTTTAGAGAAAGAGAGAGGAGAGATAGATGATTGGTGTGCCTGGGCCTAAGCCACTGTAATTGAACTCCAGATGCTTGTACCACCTAGTGGGCATGTGCAACCTTGTGCTTGCCTCACCTTTGTGAGTCTGGTTAATGTGGGATCTGGAGAGTAGAACATGGGTCCTTAGGATTCACAGGTACACGCCTTGACTCCTAAGCTACCTCTCCAATCCCCAGCCCTGACAGTTGTTAATTAGTCTCAATGCTGTTCAAACATGCCCATAGCCCTGGGTCTTTTAACTGTGCTATAATACCAAAAGCAAACAAACAAACAAACAAAACAACCAACCAACCAACCAAACAAACAAAAAACCCATAATGGCACAGAATAAACATTCACACTGCAAAAGCAGGCATTGGGCAAAGCAAGGACAAATTGAACCAATACAAGATTTAAATAAACTGGGCAAACATCATATCCTGCAGCTCCAAGTCCAATAACTCTAACTAGTGACAAGTCTCCAGGTTTAATCATTCGTAGCCAGTGACGACTCTCTGGAGTTCCTATCCTGCCCCTCCAGCTCAACTGCTCATCACCTCGGGTACACTCATTTGGTGTAGGCACCTCCATTGGTAGCCACTCCATAGTTCTGTCCTCTTCATTTGGTCTCACCTGCCACTCTCAATTCACCTTCATGGCTCCACTGGGCTTCCTCACAGGTAATCAACAAGCCTGCTTCACAAGGCCCATGGCCATTTCCAAAAAACAAAACCACACTGTAAATTTGATGGCCCTCTATTTCCTGCATTTGTTATGCTCCATAGTACAAGGTGGGTCACCAACTCGTTAATCCAGCGGGGAGTAAAGCCAACTTTGAACAGCAAATTCCTTTGGCATTCAGGTCCCCATCAAAGAGTGTGCCCAACACTGGCCAGGAGATGCTGGCTATAACACCCATAAGCCCACTCCCAGCAATACAGCACCTCTAGGAGATTCCATTCCCCAAATTGCCACCCGCTGGAGACCTAGCATTCAGAACACGTATGTTTATGGGGGACACCTAAAGGGAACCTCACTTTATAACTTCTAATAGTTTTGTTTTTCAACCTGTGTTTGTTCAGTGAAGTACAATGGCATCCTTGGGTGTGAGTGTGAACTGAAGAGGCAGTGAGCTAACCAAGTCCCTTCTCCTTGCTATCGCACAGAACATTCCTAATGCTGAGAGGCCAGGTGTGCTGACAGTCCTGAGCTGAATGTGCAGGTAAGCTGTGAGTTCAGGTGAGCTGTGAGTTCAGGTAAGCTGTGAGTACAGGTAAGCTGTGAGTTCAGGTGAGCTGTGAGTACAGGTGAGCTGTGAGCTCAGGTGAGCTGTGAGTTCAGGTGAGCTGTGAGTACAGGTGAGCTGTGAGCTCAGGTGAGCTGAGTTCAGGTGAGCTGTGAGTTCAGGTGAGCTGTGAGCTCAGGTGAGCTGAGTACAGGTGAGCTGTGAGTTCAGGTGAGCTGTGAGCTCAGGTGAGCTGAGTTCAGGTGAGCTGTGAGTTCAGGTGAGCTGTGAGCTCAGGTGAGCTGAGTTCAGGTGAGCTGTGAGTTCAGGTGAGCTGTGAGTTCAGGTGAGCTGAGTTCAGGTGAGCTGTGAGTTCAGGTGAGCTGTGAGCTCAGGTGAGCTGAGTTCAGGTGAGCTGTGAGTTCAGGTGAGCTGTGAGCTCAGGTGAGCTGAGTTCAGGTGAGCTGTGAGTTCAGGTGAGCTGTGAGTTCAGGTGAGCTGTGAGTATAGGTGAGCTGTGAGCTCAGGTGAGCTGAGTTCAGGTGAGCTGAGAGTTCAGGTGAGCTGTGTGTTCAGGTGAGCTGTGAGATCAGGTGAGCTGTGAGCTCAGGTGAGCTGTGAGTTCAGGTGAGCTGTGAGTTCAGGTGAGCTGTGAGTTCAGGTGAGCTGTGAGCTCAGGTGAGCTGTGAGTTCAGGTGAGCTGTGAGCTCAGGTGAGCTGTGAGATCGGGTGAGCTGTGAGTTCAGGTGAGCTGTGAGTTCAGGTGAGCTGTGAGTTCAGGTGAGCTGTGAGCTCAGGTGAGCTGTGAGTTCAGGTGAGCTGTGAGATCGGGTGAGCTGTGAGTACAGGTGAGCTGTGAGCTCAGGTGACCTGTGAGTACAGGTGAGCTGTGAGTTCAGGTGAGCTGTGAGTATAGGTGAGCTGTGTGTTCAGGAGAGCTGTGAGTTCAGGTGAGCTGTGAGCTCAGGTGAGCTGTGAGTTCAGGTGAGCTGTGAGTACAGGTGAGCTGTGAGTTCAGGTGAGCTGTGAGTTCACATCAGCTGTGAGTACAGGTGAGCTGTGAGCTCAGGTGAGCTGTGAGCTCAGGTGAGCTGTGAATGCAGGTGAGCTGTGAGGTCATGTGAGCCAAGATGAATGTGGCCTGTGTGTTGTGAGAGCAACAGCTGTGAGCTGCATGTTCCATGGTCTGCTCCTTTCACAAGTCAGTGGGGCAGAGATGAACAATGCAGAGTTTCTCCTCAGCTTCCTCAGTCACCTGCAAAGCAGGGGCAATGTGCTTGCTCACGTGTGCAGAACCAGTAAGTGCAGCAGCCAGCCAGCTGGTTGTGTGCTGTGCCACTGAGAATCAGATACATGAGGCAAGGACTAGATCGAAACACACGGCCTCCTGTGGGTGGTCCCACGTGCAGAACACGCCCATTTACTTGGCCTTACGTCTTCACAGATAAGTGGAAACATTTAGGTTGATAATTGGTGATGGTTTGTGTCAGTTTGGGCAATGTGGTATTCAAATATTCCACTAGCTGTACCCCATGTGTCTTGGAAGGTGTTTCTGGGTTCAATCACTCATGTGCAAACCTGTAGCTGAGTGGAGGGCCTGGCTGGGACACAAGGTGTAGAAGGGGCCTCTTCCTTGCCTTCCCTTGAGCAGCGTATTTGTTACTGTCTTGATAGTGGTAACAATAGACCTGACACAGCAGCCTGAGGCAAGGAGGGTTTTTCAGGCTCACAGCTCACGGGGATCCAGCCCTCCATGGCCGGACGGCGCGGCAGGGACGAGGCCCTGGCTGTGGTGACAGGAGCAGGTGGTTTTCTCTCCTGTTTATGCACTCTGGGACTCCAGCCCAGTGGATGGTGCCACCCACAGGGTTCATCCTTCCTCTTCAATAGCTTTTTGAAAACTCATAGACACACCCAGATGTGTGTTTCCATGGTGATGCCAAAACCCATCAAGTTGACAACCAAGATTACCCATCACGAGCAGGGAATAGGAATGAGAAACAGCAGCTGTCCTGGGTCTGCAGCTTGTGGAAAGCAGTTGGACTTCTCTCATGCCCAGAGCTCATCACCCTTTTGTGAGTGTGCGCGTGCATACGTGCATGCATGTGTCTGTGTGTGTGTACATGAGTGTGCTTGTAGGAACCAGAGGACACCTTGCCGTGTTGTTTCTTAGGCCCATGTGCCTGCTTTGAGACAAGATCTTTGGCTGGTTCTGGAGCTCACCAGGTAGGCTAGATTGACTAGTCACAGAGCACAGAGGTTTGCCTGTCTCTATCTCCCTGGTGCGGCAATGACAAGTGTGCCACCAAGCCTGGCTCGATTGTTACTGACACGGCTTCTGGGAATAGAACTCAAGGCTTCATGCTTCTATAGCAAGCATTTTACCAACTGAACTTTTTCCCCAGCCTGAGCCATTTATTTAAAAAAGTACTTTTACAACTGCAAAAAAAAAAAAAAATCAGCAAATGATACATTTTTAATTTAGCTCTATATCTGCATTAAATAAAAATGTCATCTATAGTCGTGGAGTCACTGTATGCTCTTTGGAACCCATGAAAAATTGAGCAATAAGGAGCAATGAAAGCTACAGACCCAAAGGTTCCTCCGACAGCTTTCATGTTATAACTAGATTCATGAGTGCTGCTTTCCCTCTGACTTCCTTGAGGTATAATTGGAAAAATGTATGTGTTTGTGCTATTGGATGTGATGTCTTGATAACCAGGTACACTGGTAAATGATTACCACCGTCAAGCGAGCTCACTTACTCATCACATTGTTCTTGTGTGGGGTGAGAACAGCTAGGTCTCATTCTCTTTGCAAATTTCAAGCATATGAAAGAACATCCGTCACTAAGTACAGTCCCCATGTAAACGACCTTGACTGACACCATTCATTTCCCATTCCTGTCCCTGGTAACCACCCTCTACCTTGTCATTTCTGAGTTTGGCTTTCATAGACTCCGCATGTGGTATCTTTCTGAGTCTGGCAAACTTTCCTTAGCACCATGTCCCCCAGGTCCATGACATTGCTATCACTGCAGCATTTCATTCCTTGTTAGGACTGAAAAGTGTTCCATCTAAGGACTATATTCATGGCTCTTTCTTTAACCGTATGCCCAGTGATGACGCAGGGTGATCTACATCTTGGATACTGTGAATGGTGCTATGAACCCAGATTGCACATGTCTCTTTCCCATACTGAAACCATTTTTCTTGGATTGGTATTAGGATAGCTGGGCCAGGAGGTGGTTCTCCTCTCATTTTTTTTTAAACTGTATATATTTTTTCTTTTTAAGATTTATCTGTATTTATTTATTAGAGACACAGAGAGGGTGAGAGAGAGAGAGAGAGAGAGAGAGAGAGAGAGAGAGAGAGAGAGAGAGAATGGGTGAGCCAGGGCCTCTAGCCACTGCAAACGAACTCCAGACATATGTGCCACCTTGTGCATCTGGCTTATGTGGGACCTGGAGAATCAAACCTGGATCCCCAGGCTTCGCAGGCATGAGCCTTAAGCTGTAAGCCATCTCTCCAGCCCTAAACTTTATTTTTTATTTGAGAGAGATAAAGAGACATCTTTCCAGCCCTCATGTTTTTAAATATTTTAAAATTTCTTTAAAATTTTCATTTATTTATGAGAGGAAGAGAGAGAGAGAGAGAGAGAGAGAGAGAGAGAGAGAGAGAGAGACAGAGAGAATGGGCAGGCCAAGGCCTTTGGCAACTACAATTGCACTCCAGATACATGTGCATGTGCCATGTGCATCTGACTTAAGTGGGTTTTGGGGGAATTGAACCTGGGTCTTTGGGCTTTGCAGGCAGGTGCCTTAACCACTAAGCCATTTCTCCAGCCTTTCTCTCAAGTGTTTGGTGAACCTCAATACTGTTTTCCATAACAGCAGCATCAGTGTCCATTCCCTCCAACAGCATCTCCACTCCACACCCTGGCCAGCACTGGTCATCTTTGCCTTTTCTCAGGTGAGGCGATGTCTTGTGAGGGTTGGGATTTGCATTTCCCTGATTGTCAGTGACATGAAGCAACATTTCACACACTTGTTGTCCATTAAAAAAGTTTTCAGGGACTGGAGAGATGTCTTGGCTGTTAAGGCTCTTACCTGCGAAGCCTAATGACCTGGGTTCGATTCCCCAGGACCCACATAAGCCAGATGCACAAGGTGGCACATGCATCTGGAGTTCGTTTGCAGTAGCTTGAGGCTCTGGTGTGCCCATTCTCCCCCTTTCTCTATGTCTATCTCTCTTCTCTTTCTGCTTGCAAATAAATAAATAAATAAAAATTCTTCTAAAGTCCATTTAGGTCCTTTACCCATTTTGAAGTCTTGCTATTTGCTTGCATTTCAGTTGGCTGAATTTCCTATATAGTTGAGATATTAACACCTTACAACGTATAGCAATGTATATTTGCTATTGTAACTTTTGCTTTTGGCTCACAAACATTTTCCTGCCTGGTGAGCCTCCTTGTTCTGTTCCTTGGCTGCCATGCAGAAGCTTTTTACTTTTTATGTTTTTGTTGTTTGTTTGTTTTTTGTTTTTCAAGGTAGGATCTCACTCTAGCCCAGGCTGACCTGGAATTCACTATGTAGTCTCAGGCTGACCTCGAACTCACAGCGATCCTTTGCGCCACCACGCCCGGCTAGTGTTTTACTTTGCTGCGTCTTATCTGCCTGTTTTTGTGGCTGCCGCCATGCTCTTGGGGTCTTATCTGCGAGCATATTCCTTGTGGGAAATATCGTTTTTGTTTGTCTGGTTGGCTTTTGTTTTTCTCTTTTTTTCAAGAGAACTCAGGCTAATGCAATCCATCAATAGTAACATATTTACAGCACGTTGCATTAATGTAATTGGAATACTGTTACAATAATGGTGATACATTTCACAAAGAGTAAAATGGATAATGACATTCAATAGCAAATAAACATCATGACAAGTTGAGATGCCTTGGAATGGAGGAAAAAGCTTTATATTATGCTGAAGCCTTATATGTTACACTGTTAGTGGGATCCTTCCCATGCTCCTTTAACCGCAGGGTACCCGTGTTTTTATTTTGCATATCCTGTTGCTGGCTATACTCCTTGGCTCCAGATCCCCAGATGCAGTCTCCAAAGAGCCCAGGATCCAATCACCTCTGGGAGATGGAGCCGAAAACTGACAAGTGTGGCTCCATCTTTCAAGGGCCATGGCCTTCTCGGCAGGACTTGAGAGAGAGCACCTCTGTCCACTGGCCTCTGCTCAGGGCCCTCTGATGGAGAAATTATCAAGGGCCCTTTCAGTTTCAGGTAAGCAATGAAGAAAAGGAAAAAGAAAATTCATGTAAGTATATCCCATGTAGCATATGGGACACCCTTATGCGAGAATCATTTACCTGTGTGCCCTGCTTTGCTCATCAGCCTCCCCTTCCTCCTAGCCTCCCTTCTTTCCTTTCATAGCACCCCACAGCAAACCTTTCCTCCTCCCCAGGCCTGACCCGCCAGGGTCTGCCTGTGTCCTGCCCTCCCACCACTAGGCTTCCATGTTCCATGGGCCGCAGTCACCATTTCCACCAGTTTCAGTTTTCTTTCTTTCTTTTTTTTTTCTTCTGTCATAAGAGCAATACATGTTCACTGCAGAAAAATCACAGGCTACAGATAAGCAGTAAGAAAGCAAGAAAACAGAATCCCACCCACACAGAGAGGAGAGCTGTGCCTACCTCTGGTAGGTTCTCTAGAGCTCTGTGTGCAGCCAGCCGCTCGTCTTTATAGATACTCAAAACAGAAAGCTCATCACCCCAATCCAGACAAAGAGGCACCCACCTGGCCTCAGCCCCCTGGGAAGGAGCCCGAAGTTCGCTAGGAGCAGAGAAGTCCTGGTGAAAGACGTTTTGTGACCGTGGGGCCGCTGTGGCAGAGTGCCACAGACCAGGTGGCTTACACAGCAGAAATCAGTCCTCAGAGCCTGGGAACCGGAAGTCGGAGACGAGGTGCCTCTCAGGTTGGTCTCAGGCCTTCCCGGCTGGTTGACAGCCTGCCATCCTTACCATGCCCTTAGAGGGCTTTTCCTCTGACTGCCTCCATCTTACTCTTTTAAGGACTCTAGTCAGGTTGGATTAGGGCCCGCCCTAATGACCTCATTTTAACTTAATCACCTCTTCACAGGCCTTATCTCTCCAAATAAGGTCATGTTCTGAGAGACTCGGGGGTTAGAACTTTAGCACAGGAGCTTAGAAGGAGGCAAGGCAGGTCTGAACATCATGGCCCACTTCCTCCCAACATGCTAAGTTTCAGTTTCTTCATCTGTGAAATGGGCCTGTGCTCATATTCATCACTACCAACAATTAGCTAATCCTGGTAAGTGCTGGCCTTCAGTTCAATCCTGGAGGTCACTTCTTCCTGACCCTGGCCTCTGCAGATGGATGAGGAGGAAGCCCTGGCCTCTTGGTACCTCACCTATTCCTTTGCCCACATGTTCTCCCCCCACCCCTGTCCCGTTTCCATGGCGGGTGGATGGATGTGCCCACCGCTGCCTCAGACCTCTGGACTCCCTCCCCCCCATTCAGTTCTTCCCATCTTTCTTTTTGAAATTTCTGTCCCAAAGACTCGGGACGGGCAGAACGAAGTGAGCTCCCCACTCCTCAGAGGCTGTCTTCCTGCCCCGCCCACCCTCCCGGAGGCCTCTCTGCAGCAGATAGATGCGTGCCATCTTGGGCTTCCGGCGTACGCCTGCTCCTTTTCCTGGAGAGGCCGGGCACCCTCGAGGGGCAAGTGAGGTCTTTCCTAGGACTTCTTTTTTATCCCCACCCTCTGTCTCCCTGCTGGATGTTGGCCTTCAACCTAAGCCAGCTCTGGCCCTTGGTGGGCCGCAGAGAGGCTGCCTGCGGGTGATGGGAGCAACCACAGCCACTTCTGCGCCCAGCAATCCCAGCATTCCTGGAGGACAGTTGAGCTCCTCTGGGGGAGGAGGGGCAGCAGACAAGGTTGGTGCCAGGCAGCCAGTATGCAGGCGTGGACCTGCTCAGACCAGATGGATCGCAGCGGAGGGGGCTGCCAGAGGGAAGGGCCTGAGAGAGGCATGTGGGGAGGGTGGGCGGTTATCAAACCCAATTATGGAAAATATCTCCAGAATGTGACTTGTACAACTGGGACTGTGTGAGGCAGAATCTGCAGCGAGGCCCTGCTGGCGACTCCCGGGTGGGTGCTCTGCCCTGGGTGACGCTCAGGTCGAGCCTGCACACCTTGGAAGCCTGCACACCTTGGAAGTTTTGTCTTCCCTGGAGACATGCCTTTCACGGCAAGGACCTGGACACACACACGCACGCGCACACACAGGCACGAGCGTGCGCGCGAAGAACTGAAACCAGAGCTGCACACACTGCAGCTCCCTGGGCACAGCGCACACGGGTTTTTATCGGGTTTATTCCATACTCAATCTTCAAATCGCTCGGCTTGACGGGACACTGGGTTTCGCTACCACCTGCTGGGTAGTCCTGACTTACAGTTGGAACGTTGCTCCAGCCAGGATCCCGTGTGCTATATGGTCTCTTGTATTTAAAATTTAATATTTTAATATGGAGAATGGGCATATGTGGTTTTCCCTCAAAATGAGGGAGAGAGAGAGAGAGAGAGAGGGAGAGAAAACACCAGTCAGCCGACTTTCTGAGAGCCAGTGTACAACAAATCTTTGAAGATGCCCAGGAGTCCCCCGCCCTGCCCGTTCACCTTAGAAGGTGCCCGAGGCCAGGAGGCAGAGCTGCTGCGGGCTGCTGGCTCAGACGTCCTTGCTAATCAGGGGCCCTCCCTAATCTTTGGAGTGCCCACCTGGGTCGCAGTCCCGTCCCTCCCTTTGACCTCGTGCTGTGGCTCCATTCAAACCTCAATGACTTGGAAAGAAGGGTGGGGTCTTGGGAAAAAGGCTGTGGAGAGAGTAAACAGAAGGTCCAGCTCTTGTTTTTATGACCTGTGTTACTTACTGGGACTGGGGAAATGGCTCAGTGTTTGAATGCACTTGCTTATAAAGCCTGCCCGCCAGGGTTCCATTCCCAGTACTCACTTCTAGCTAGATGCACTCCTGTCTGGAGTTCGTTTGCAGTGGCAAGAGGCCCAGGCTCATTCATTCATTCATTCTCTCTCCCTCTCCCCCTCTCTCTAATAAATAAACAATAAAAACATTTTTAGAAGACCTGTATTTACAAGTAGGGGGAATAGGGAAGCGAGTTTGACTTTGAGTTGGTTTCCTTTTCTTTTCTGCACTTCTGTGTTTTCATTGCTGAACATGCATTACTTTTATAAGGGAATGCCCCCACCCCGGGAAAATACAGAAAGAGAGAGAGAAAAAAAGGAAGAATCAAGAGAGGCAAGGAAGAGAAGGGAGGACTAGAAAGAGAAAGAAGGAAAGGGGTGTGTGTGGGGGGGGTGGGTGGGTGCCGAGCCTTCCCTGCAGCCCGGGCGCAGGCAGCTGGTGGGCGGCGCGCAGGGCTGGAGACTCCCAGCGCGCACTGCGCCGCGTGCGCCCCAGCTAAGGTCGCGAAGTCCAGGAGACCTGCAAGAGGCTGGGGGTGGGGGGGACACGGAGCAGCCGGAGCCTCTGCGGGACCTTGGTATCTCTAAGTCCCTGTTGTCTGGCCATGCCCTGCTCCAGGAGGCCACCCTACCGCTTTTACTTTATTTATTCTTTCCGAGGTTTAGGGATGAGAAGTGCGCGGGGGGATGGGGGAGGTGCAGAAATACCATCTGTGCTGCTTTTTTTTTTCCTTAAAAGTTATTTTTCAATTGAAATACTTTCAAAGGAGAAAAGGAGAGAGCCACCAATGTAAGGATGTCAATTCCAAAAAGTTTTCACGGAGGAGCAGTGTGGGGAGTGCACGTAGAATTGGGGGTAGAATTGGCTGGACGGGGGAGGGGGGCTCCCCCTTCGGCCCGAAGTGTCTTCACTCACCCACGCGCGCCTGTATCTATGCGTCCTCACGCCAAGGCGAGCATCACGCGTTTTCCCATCCCCCGCGACGCACAGCGCCCTGGGTCTCGCTGTCCTCACACACCCTCTCCCTCAGCCTCGTGCCTTGGCTCCTTTTTTGGTCCACCTTTAACTTTTCTGCTAAGGTGCCACTTATAGAGGAAGATGCAGATGGCTCTCTGGGAATCTCCGCCCGGTCACTGCAGGGGGAGCAAGAGCGGGGCGAGAATCGTGGGAGCGCCTGGCCCAGAATGCTGGGGATGTGTGTCAAACGCTGCGCCCCCTTCTCCCGCCCCGAGTCTTTTTTATCCGTCCCCCCACTTCTCTAGTCTCCATTTCTGGGCGGGTTGGAGGTGACTGCGGAGTTTGGCTTGGGCTGCGTGGAAGAAGTGGTGCCCCGGGGCCGCAGCGTCCGCGGCTCAGCAGTGGGAGCTGGCCTGCAGCTATAGAGTTGCCCCGCCAAAGGCGCGCGGACTCCAGCAGCTGGGTCAAGGTTGGCCGCAGACTACGTGGCAGGTGCCAGAGCCAGGGAGGAACCAAGCGCGCGAAAGCGCGCAGTGCCCGCGAGCGGAGCTCAGCGAGGTGTCGAGCCTCCTGGGCCCTCATCACCACCCTCTCCCGAACCGCCGAATGCGTGGAGAATTTGGACCGCACTGTGGCTGGTGTGTGTGTGTGTGTGTGTGTGTTTGCGAGCGCGTGGCACAAGCGTGCCGGCAAGTGAGGATACCCTTTGCCTCCGGCGCCTCCTTCCTCGCAGACCTCGGCTTCTTCCCCCACGTTCCCCGCCCTGGTGTGTGCGTGCTGTGGCCAGTGCAGACTCCCTTTCCACGCCACCCACTTTGCAAGCTCCTGTTGCAGGACCGAGGCTCCTTCCAACCTGGCTTTCTTCCCCTGGGGTCACTATGGGGACACAAGGGAGAAATTTGTGTTTAAATCTGGTTCCTTTTCAGATGCGTAAGACAAAAAAGGGACCGAAGGCAATTAGAAAGCAGTTTACTTCAAGTCTTTATTATTGTAGCTTAAAAGTTTATATACAGAGAGTATTCCAGCAAAACATTCATCAAATGGCCTCCGTATCAGGGACAATCCGCAATCACAGCTCTGTTGAGGAGTCCTTGGCACGGGCTCTCCTCCATCTCCTTTTCTCCTAACCCTCCCACCTAACCCCCCCTTCCCTTGGAGTTCTAGCCTTTTCTTTCTCTCTGGGACAATGCCTCAAGCCACCTTCCTCTGGTCAGGTAGCATACCCCCCTTCACCTCCCTCTCCCACACCATTTTCGGTGGTTCCTTACGGAACCCAGGGCACTCTCCCCCTCTCGCTTTAGGCGCAGTTTTGAGCCCCTGCAATTCAGAGCCGGCTCGTGGTTAAGCCCAGTTAGAGAAGGCTCTTCATCAGCGGCAGGGCTCATGCGCGTCCAAAGCAAGGCGGGGAGACTACCCTGCCCACCCTTTCCCATCCCGTCTCCCCCCACCCCCCAACAACTCATGGACAAGAAATAGACATAAAAGCAGCAGGGCTCCCTGCACGCGACAGGTGGGTGCCAGGCAACTAGCTAGAGCCTGCGGCTGCTGCTGGAACCCAGCTGCGCTCGGGGCGCGCGGGCGTGGCCAACGTGTCTGCGCAGCGAGACTGGGTACTACCGCGTTAGAACGAAGGAACGCGGGGCGCAGGTCTGAGAAAGTCCAGCAGGGGCCAGTCCTGGGGACACACGGGCAAAGGTGCCAGTGCGACCGCACCAATACCCCTTAGAGGATTTCAAGCAAGCCAAGAAGGTACAGGTGACAAACAGTCACTAAAGCGGAGTCCCGGGGAAGCAAGTCTGTAGGTGGCTGAGAGGGCCAGACTGAGCCTGAGCTCTGTGGCTTCGCGCGTTTGTGTCACTGGGCCCTTTCCAAACTTGACTTTCATCGGCACACTGGCAGGTGGGCTTTGAAGGCCCAAAGCCCACCAAGTTCAGTCAGTTGTCCCATGGTTGTTTACAGCCTACGGGGCCTGGCACCATGCAGCTCCTCATCATAGCGTTCCAGCCAGGTACGCAGCTCAGAGACCTGGTAGCCGTCGGGGCCACGACCGCCTTGGTACATGATGGTGCCGCTCTGGATGACGTAAAGACGCTCAAAGTAGGCGCCATATGCCGAACTGCTGGAGTTGGCCATGGTGTCCAGGACCAGAGCACAGTCAGGTGCGCCTTGCTGCAGCACCCTCGCCGCGCTGACCCGGTCCTCCAGGCTCCGATGCTGTGGGATGATGTAGGGTGAGTCTGTGGTGACCCAGCCGTCGGAGGGGTGCGCTTCCTCGATGTAGATGATGAGGAAGTCGACATCGCGCTGGTACTTGGTGACCAGGCGCTGGAAGGCGCTCATGCGCGCCATGAACGGAGGTCAGGTGCAGCTGCCAAAGTTGAGCACCAGCGGGCGGCTCCCTTGCGCATAGTCCAGGATGCGCTGGCTCTGGAAGCCATCAGGCAGGACCACCTCGGAGTTGGGCGCCGGCCCGCCCTCGTGTGCCTGCTTGAAGAAATCCAACTTCTGGCCATGCCACACGGCCTTGAGCGACGCCAGGGTGCACAGGCGGTTGTCGTCCGAGACGCAGATGGGTGGGTCGTCGGGGGGGACCTCCTCGCCTTCACTGTTGAGCTCCACTTCGGGTTCCGGCTGTCCCCGGTGGCGACGGCGCAGGAAATGCTTGCGGATGCACAGGAAGTCCAAGAGCCAGAGCATGAAGGCCGTGCCGAGGAAGCGCGGGAAGAGCACGAGGCACGAGGCGGTCTGGGCGCAGAGCCTCAGGGAGTGAAGCAACAGGGAGCGGAGCATGGTGGCCGCGGGCCCCGAAGACCCCCGGGACCCCTCACCCTCTCCGACCACCAACCGCGAGGCGGCCTGGCGAGGCATCTGGTCTTCGGCGGTGCAGGGAGCTCAATTTATAGCCAAGGCTTCAATTGGCGGGAGACTCCACCTCCGGCCCGGCCCGCCCCCTTGCAACTTGAGCCCGGAGGGATCACCCAGCGGCGCGGCCAATGCCCTAGAAATCGTGGGTCTAGGGCGGGCGCCGCCGGCCGAGGGCGGAGCGGTCCCGGCCCGGGGCCGGCGAGGGCGGGCCTGAGCCCCAACGCCAGCTCTCAGGGGGCGGGGGACCCTGGTTGCACCGCGGCCGGACGCGGGGGAGCCCGACCTGGAGCCCGGGAGCTCGCGGTGGCGGTCCTGTAGCCGGCGAGAGCGCCGCGCGCGGCCCTGCTCTCCGCGGCCTGGCCCCGGTCCACGCCCCTCTCGCCGCGCACCTGAGCCGAGTTCCCCGGTGGCCGCCGCGCCGCGCCGGAGCTCCGGTTCGCTTCCCGCGCGCCACCGCCAACGCCGCCCACGCTGCTGCCGCTCGTGCGGGGCCGCTGCCCAGGTACCGCGGGAGTCCCGGTCGGTCCGCGGCCGCGGCTTCCCTGGCCCCGGCTCCAGCCCCGCAGAGGACTCGGGCCCGCCGGGAGGTAACTTTGGGCTCCCGCCGCCTTCCCGGCTCGCCCGCGGGCGCCGCTCGACTGCCGCAGCCCGTCCGCCCGCCTCCCGCGCGCGCTCACACTCGCGCCTCGCACACGGCCGCCCCCCGCACCGCCCCGCCACGCACACCGCGCTCCGCGCCCCCCGCCGCTGCCCGAGGCTGCCGCGCGCCGCCCCAGCCCGCGCCGCGCCCGCCCCGTCCCATCGCGGTCCCGCTGGGCGCTGCGGCTCCTGGGTCAGCGGTCCCCGGCTCCAGCCGGGAGGTGCGGAGGGCAGGGCCCGCGGGCAGGTTGGTGCGGGGCGCCGGAGGCCCGGAGCGCTGCGGGCAGCACCGGCGGCCCTGCGCCCGGAGCCGACTCCAGAGCGCCCTGGGCGCAGGGCGCCGCGGGCGTGGGGCGCGGGGCAGCGGGCGTGGGGCGGCGTCGGCCCCGGGCGGCTCTCCCACTAGGGGTAGCTGTTGCCTGAACGCCGGAGCGCTCCCCTCTCGCCGCTCGCCTCGCCCGGCGCAGCCCCGGCCGCCGGGCGCACCCGTCCCGTTCGTCCCCGGACGTTGCTCTCTGCCCCGGGAACGTCGAGACTGGAGCGCCCGAACTGAGCCACCTTCGCGAACCCGGAGCGCGGCGGCCCGACTCACCGCGGAGGCGCCGGGGCGCGTGAAGTGCGTACTTTCAACCGTGAACGTGTGCTGGGGCGCTTAGGGGTGCGGGGAAGCTCCCCAGCCCCGCGCGGCCCCGGCTGACCCTGCAGCTGCGTCCTAGACCTTCTGATCTCGCGCTGCGCGCGCTGCGCGGCCCGGTAACTTGGGCTCAGGGGTGGCTGGGCGGGGAGGTACCTTGACCCGGGTCCCCGAGGCCGTGAGCCAGTCCCTTTTTGTTGCAGCCCGCAGTATCCCCCTGGGAAAGGCCTCACCACCCTCCCTTCCAAGGAAGGCAGCAGCAGACTACCCCCTGTCTGAGAGTCGCTGCCCCAAACGCCCTCGCAGTCGCAAGGACTTGTTTGGAGCGGTGGGGCTCTGGCCCAGCCCGAGGCTCTCACCGCCCCCGTCCGGTGAGCCGGCGGCCCGGGGACCAGCCACCTAACTTCCCTGGCCGGCCTGAGCTCGCGCTGGTGTTCCAGCTCGGGGTGGCGTGGGCTGGTGGCTTCCCACCGCGAAGGAACTTGTCCAGATCGTGGGGCAAGGGCCCCAACGGGAGTGCAGGTAGGCGCTTCCTGGGCGGCGGTCCATCCCCCCAGTTTACAGGGCTCTGACAGCACACTGTACCCCAAGAACTCCCCAAGGGACAGGTGACTCCAGCAGGTTGAGTGTGAGTGTCTGGAGTGGCCTGTGAGTGATGTCCCCTTTCTTCCTCTGATCTGAGGGGTGCACCCCAGCCCTTCCTACCCCAGGGAAGTCAGCTCTCTCTTTCTCAAACTGGGCACATTGGGTAGGGTCTTTCCGGTAGACTAGGAAATTTTCCCGAAGTATACTTTGCTGGGGGTCCCGCTTGTATGTCCCCTGCCCGCCCCCAAAGCTCCTCTGAACTAACATCCTCTTTCCCTGTCTCTCAGGAAGGGGGTACAGGTGGGAGTAAGAAGAGAGCCTCCTTCTGGCGAATCTCAGAAGAGGACTGGGGGCTTCTGATGCCCCATCCTGGGCAAGGCAAGCGAAGAGCAGGGGGTTTCCTCAGCCCAAGAATGTGCCAGTCTAGGGTCCGTGTCCTGCTTCCACCCACACAGAATCCAAGGCGGGGACTGGGGTAGTTCTTGCGCTTTTCCCTTCAAAGGTCGAAGAGTGAGAAGGCCACCTTGCGCTTGTGAGCCTGTCTGCTGCTGCCTGTAACCAGCTGGTGTGCACCCCTGTACAAGCAACTCTGCATACATGTTTGTGTGGCGGGCAGGCATGGTCTGAGGCATGTACATGTAAGTCCTTCTATGCCCCTTTGTGAGCCCAGCCCACTAGTATCACCTGGACTACACTCCTTGCACTGGGGCACCCATGGAAGCAGCCTTACACTTAGAGCTGTAGGTGCCCTGGGCAGCTGTAGGTGTTTCATAGGGGACAGGCTACACCCCCACGCTTGGGGGGCCGTGTCCTGGAACATTGGATGAAGCACCCAGGTCCTCTGGTTCCTGTGGCTGCTTGTGAAGGTGAGCCCAGGCCCAAACAAGGTCCAAGTGACACTGGCCTTTGGGACACACCAAACCAGAATCCCCACGATTCTCCCCACTGTGCCCTGGGAAGCACCCCCATTAGCTGCAGCCCTCACCCTTCTTGCTGGTTGTCTTATCCTAGCTGTCTAGCAGGACAGTACTGGCCCAAAGCCAAGGCCCAGCTGGGACCCCATTGGGTCTGGCAGAGTTTCATGGGGACCAGAGATGGAGCTGGGGTGTTTCTCATGTCATTGGGCCTGCCTGGGTCCCCCCTTCCCCCTTTGCCCTCTTGCCTGCCCGCTCCTAACTCCAGCAGGGGGCGAACAGGGGAAAGAAAACGAGGGACACGTTGGACTGGTCCATTTGGTGTCTAGGAGCAACTTGTAGAAAGGTTTGGGGGAGGGGGATTGGCGGAGGGCGCTGGCAGGATTGGGGAGGGCTGTCCTTTGGCGTCTGTCCCACTCCTAGGAGCCTGGCTATGATGATCTGCCCATGAGAAGAGGATTCAGCCGGCTTGGTAACCACCCTTCCCTCTTACTGCCTCTCTGTGGTGTTGGTGCGTGAGTGTGGCAGCACACTTCTCTTTCCAGAAGCTGACAGGAGATTCCCGTGGGCCGTGGACAGGGTAGTACCAGTGGCTTCCCTAATCCCTGGCAAGGGGACTTCCCACGGTGCCCAGAAGAGGTGGTTCAGTTCTCACACCTGGAGGAAAGGCCTGGAGAGCCCCGGCTGTGTACCCTGGCCTTCACCCCACCTTCTCATGAACCTGGGCTCAGCTCTCCTTAGGCACCTCTCCTTTACTGGGATCTGGACACCCAGGGACAGGAGCTTTTGTGTTTCTGAGCCTCTACCCACACAGTTCCTGCTGCCCTGTGTCCCCTAGTCTACTGCTCTTCCTCCTCGTCCCCTGACCTCTGCAGGTCCAGCTTGCTCCACACAGGGGAGCCCCCCAACACCTTATGGACCCCTCGAGCAGCAGCACAAGCCCCTCTGCCCGGCCTGCTCTTCCTGACCGAGGCCTCCACAGCGGACACTCTTGTGTGTGTGCCCCTGCCAGACCTGCTTCTCCCTGGCTGGCCGCTGGGACCCCCTGCAGTGGCTGCTGGGAGACGCCCAATAAAGCTTTGTGTGATGAGTAAAGCGTGCAATGCAATGTGGACTGACTTACTGAAAACTCAGTTCTGGGAGAATTTCGAGATGTGTCGTTCTGCCCTTTTGCACGTGGCATCAGGGAGCAAGGTGGGGCATGTCGGCAGCAGGGCTGAGTGAGGTCATTCAGGACCTGCTCTGGGAGCAGACAATGGACCCCGGGGAAGTCCCGCGTGGGTGTGGCCACTAATGAACACGCCTGTCATCTGGCCACTGGGCCCTCCATTTCCCTTCCGGGAACAAGCAGGTCCTCCCAGGGTACTGTGCACACCAAAAGCCGTGTTTGCATTTCTTGTCTCTCCTTTTCACGCTCTCCCACCTCCAGCTTAAGCTGGCTGGGGTGAGTGAACGTGGGGACACCCCGAGGGTGGGTGGCTAGGGACTTGGAGAGCTGATCTTCGAAGTGTTCCCAACACACCAGGTCTCCTTGGAGCTCAGCCAGGAGCACGTGTCCGGGTCCCTGGGCCTGGATTGGTGGCGGGCGCCACGGGGGCAGGGGGGGAGCTGGTGTTGGTAGCAATTTGGGGCTGGCAGAGGCCTGGGACTCCTGGCCAAGAAGAGGACAAGGTCTGGAAGTGATGCCTTCTACTTGGTGTGACCCTGGCCTTTGCATGGCCTGAACATCTTGCCAGTGCCTTCTCTCCTGCTATTCTTGGCTGCAGAAGGTTCTAGAAGTCTGGTTAGATCCTGCTGTGACACCTGCTGCTCTGGGAGCTGACACACATTACAGGATAGAGGTCCCTATGTAGTTCACACCTGACTTCACAGTCTGGTCTCTTGCCCTCAGCATTATCTTTCTACCCTTTCCTGTTGCAGCCCAGCTGAGGGTCTCTGTCCTTACCTTCCAGCCCAGCCTGGGCCCTGACTGGTTTCTGGCACAAGTGAGCATCCACGGTGCTCCTTGAGTGGCAGGGACAGTAGTGACCCTTCCCTGTGTCTGCCAGTGGGCACCTGGGTCCTACCTGGTCTTGGGATGCTGGGTTATTCACACCACCTGAGGCTGGCTGGGTGGAGAGGGTAGAGGACACGGTCCTGTCTTGTGTGTTTCCAGTAGCAAGCCTCTCTTCCAGCCAGCAGCCCTGAGTCCCAAGCTCCTTCCAACAGACGTGTTAAGTCACTGTGACATGGAGTGACTGTGGAGTTTGTGTGTGTGTGTGTGTGTGTGTGTGTGTGTGTACATGTGTGTGTCTGCATGCCCATTTCCATCTTAGGTCAGAGTTGAGTTCAGCCTCTGGAATTCCAGGTCCAAGTGAAGGACATACACTTCCTGTCTGGGAACAAATTACAGCCGCAGCATCCGCCCCTCCTGACATGGAATAGCCACAGGTGTTGTCCTGAACATCCTGATGGTAAAATGTGACGGTGATGATTCCTGATGGCCGCCTAGCTGTGCCCCACGTGTGACTGTGGGCCATACTGGTCAGAAGCCCAGCCCAGCCTGAGGCCAGTTGTGCGGCTGCCCAGGGTGTGAGATGCAGAAGAGGACCCTTCATGTGCCCAGGTGGCTGGGGAAGAGTGACTGCCATGTCCCCATGTGTCACTTGCAGGGTTTGGGTGCAGCCCAGGGTGAAGATGCCCTCCTGAGCTGTTTGTCCTCTGTGGGGGGCTCCCACCCCAGGTTCTGGTGCTTGCTTGACTCTGGGGGTGGGGTGCTTTGGCATACTTGCATAGTGGGCATGCTGTCCCCAGTATGGCCAAACCCTGGGGAGGGAGAGAGTGAGCATACTTGGCAAGGTGGTCACGTCGCTAGTCTCTCAGGATGCAGGCGTGGGCAGAGTGGCAGACTTAGGTAGCTTTGCTTTGGAGCTTGGAGGACCTTCTGTCCCAGAACTCGTCCTCACAAGGTATCCGCACGCTCTGAGCCTTCTTTCCTCTCAGACGCACACATGGTTCCTTAGGTGTGCGGGACACCTGCAGCAGGGCTGAGGCATGTGTCTGTGCAGTACTGGATGTCTCAGCAGGCGCCCAGCACTGCTGTTGCATCCTTGGCTGCCACCCCACTGGTGGTCTCTGGCACACCATCTGAACTCCATGATGCCACGTCACCATCTATGAAATAGGTGGGACAGTTGTTTCACAAGCCTGCATTCAGAGCTGATGTTCAAGTTGCACCAGCATAGCCTACCCCCCTCCAGCCCGCAGAAGCCCTGCTGGGCTCTACGGGGTCATCATAGAACCTAGCTCTTGTGAGACCTCCTGGTCACAAGTGATTGCACTGTTTAAGAACCCTGCAGTCTTGCAGCTGTTGGAGCAACCCAAACTAACTTCAGTTAAGAAGAAGGGTCAGGCCCAAGAGGAGCAATCCTGCAGGCATGGCTGCATCAACATGCAGGGCAAGCTGGTCATGGTGACGCATGACTTTAATCCCAGAAATTGGGAGGCAGCGGTATGAGGATCACTGAGTTTGAGGACATCCTAGACTACATAGTGAATTCCAGGTAACTGTGGTCTACAGTGAGAACCTACCTTGAAAAACCAAAACAAAAAAACAAATAAACCAAAACAACAAGATGCAGGGGAGATGCTGCAAGGCCCTGAAAGGCTGGCACTCAGCTCCTGTTGTCCAGTTCTACATTTTGCACAGGAGGTCCAGGTCACACAACCCTGCCTGTGGTTGGTATCCAGACCCCAGACCAGGGAGGCAGCAGAATCTGCCATGAACTTGGCACACAGAGATAGGCCTCAGCTCCTGTGGACTGGACACAAGTGATACGGAAGATGTGTGCTCAGCAAGCTATTCACACTGATCCCAGTAAGGCTCCTTCCTAGTCAGACAGGGTGGAGTTCTGTCAGTTGGAGACTTTGGCTAGCCTCATGCTACAGATGACAGAGGTTAAGACACTTCTCTGTCCGTGGTAGACTTTCGCTGTCCCCATGTTACAGATGACAGAGGTTAAGACACTTCTCTGTACGTGGTAGACTTTCGCTGTCCCCATGTTACACATGACAGAGGTTTAGACACTTCTCTGTCCGTGGTAGACTTTCGCTGTCCCCATGTTACAGATGACAGAGGTTTAGACACTTCTCTGTCCGTGGTAGACTTTCGCTGTCCCCATGTTACACATGACAGAGGTTAAGACACTTCTCTGTCAGTGGTAGACTTTCGCTGTCCCCATGTTACAGATGACAGAGGTTTAGACACTTCTCTGTCCGTGGTAGACTTTCGCTGTCCCCATGTTACAGATGACAGAGGTTTAGACACTTCTCTGTCCGTGGTAGACTTTCGCTGTCCCCATGTGCAGATGACAGAGGTTTAGACACTTCTCTGTCCGTGGTAGACTTTCGCTGTCCCCATGTTACACATGACAGAGGTTAAGATACTTCTCTGTCCGTGGTAGACTTTCGCTGTCCCCGTGTTACACATGACAGAGGTTTAGACACTTCCCTGTCCGTGGTAGACTTTCGCTGTCCCCATGTGCAGATGACAGAGGTTTAGACACTTCTCTGTCCGTGGTAGACTTTCGCTGTCCCCATGTTACACATGACAGAGGTTAAGACACTTCTCTGTCAGTGGTAGACTTTCGCTGTCCCCGTGTTACACATGACAGAGGTTTAGACACTTCCCTGTCCGTGGTAGACTTTCGCTGTCCCCATGTGCAGATGACAGAGGTTTAGACACTTCTCTGTCCGTGGTAGACTTTCGCTGTCCCCATGTTACACATGACAGAGGTTAAGACACTTCTCTGTCAGTGGTAGACTTTCGCTGTCCCCATGTTACACATGACAGAGGTTTAGACACTTCTCTGTCCGTGGTAGACTTTCGCTGTCCCCATGTTACACATGACAGAGGTTTAGACACTTCTCTGTCCGTGGTAGACTTTCGCTGTCCCCATGTTACACATGACAGAGGTTAAGACACTTCTCTGTCCGTGGTAGACTTTCGCTGTCCCCATGTTACACATGACAGAGGTTAAGACACTTCTCTGTCCGTGGTAGACTTTCGCTGTCCCCGTGTTACACATGACAGAGGTTTAGACACTTCTCTGTCCGTGGTAGACTTTCGCTGTCCCCATGTTACACATGACAGAGGTTTAGACACTTCTCTGTCCGTGGTAGACTTTCGCTGTCCCCATGTGCAGATGACAGAGGTTAAGACACTTCTCTGTCCGTGGTAGACTTTCGCTGTCCCCATGTTACACATGACAGAGGTTTAGACACTTCTCTGTCCGTGGTAGACTTTCGTTGTCCCCATGTTACACATGACAGAGGTTAAGACACTTCTCTGTCCGTGGTAGACTTTCGCTGTCCCCATGTGCAGATGACAGAGGTTTAGACACTTCTCTGTCCGTGGTAGACTTTCGCTGTCCCCATGTTACAGATGACAGAGGTTAAGACACTTCTCTGTCCGTGGTAGACTTTCGCTGTCCCCATGTTACAGATGACAGAGGTTTAGACACTTCTCTGTCCGTGGTAGACTTTCGCTGTCCCCATGTTACACATGACAGAGGTTAAGACACTTCTCTGTCCGTGGTAGACTTTCGCTGTCCCCATGTTACAGATGACAGAGGTTTAGACACTTCTCTGTCCGTGGTAGACTTTCGCTGTCCCCATGTTACACATGACAGAGGTTTAGACACTTCTCTGTCCGTGGTAGACTTTCGCTGTCCCCATGTTACACATGACAGAGGTTTAGACACTTCTCTGTCCGTGGTAGACTTTCGCTGTCCCCATGTTTCCGATGACAGAGGTTTAGACACTTCTCTGTCAGTGGTAGACTTTCGCTGTCCCCATGTTACACATGACAGAGGTTTAGACACTTCTCTGTACGTGGTAGACTTTCGCTGTCCCCATGTTACAGATGACAGAGGTTTAGACACTTCTCTGTCCGTGGTAGACTTTCGCTGTCCCCATGTTACAGATGACAGAGGTTCAGACACTTCTCTGTCAGTGGTAGACTTTCGCTGTCCCCATGTGCAGATGACAGAGGTTTAGACACTTCTCTGTCCGTGGTAGACTTTCGCTGTCCCCATGTTACACATGACAGAGTTTTAGACACTTCTCTGTCCGTGGTAGACTTTTGCTGTCCCCATGTTACAGATGACAGAGGTTTAGACACTTCTCTGTCCGTGGTAGACTTTCGCTGTCCCCATGTGCAGATGACAGAGGTTAAGACACTTTTTTGTCCGTGGTAGACTTTCGCTGTCCCCATGTTACAGATGACAGAGTTTTAGACACTTCTCTGTCCGTGGTAGACTTTCGCTGTCCCCATGTTACAGATGACAGAGGTTTAGACACTTCTCTGTCCGTGGTAGACTTTCGCTGTCCCCATGTTACACATGACAGAGTTTTAGACACTTCTCTGTCAGTGGTAGACTTTCGCTGTCCCCATGTTACACATGACAGAGGTTTAGACACTTCTCTGTCCGTGGTAGACTTTCGCTGTCCCCATGTTACAGATGACAGAGGTTTAGACACTTCTCTGTCCGTGGTAGACTTTCGCTGTCCCCATGTTACACATGACAGAGGTTAAGACACTTCTCTGTCCGTGGTAGACTTTCGCTGTCCCCATGTTACACATGACAGAGGTTTAGACACTTCTCTGTCCGTGGTAGACTTTCGCTGTCCCCATGTTACAGATGACAGAGGTTTAGACACTTCTCTGTCCGTGGTAGACTTTCGCTGTCCCCATGTTACACATGACAGAGGTTTAGACACTTCTCTGTCCATGGTAGACCTTCGCTGTCCCCATGTTACAGATGACAGAGGTTAAGACACTTCTCTGTCCGTGGTAGACTTTCGCTGTCCCCGTGTTACACATGACAGAGGTTTAGACACTTCTCTGTCCGTGGTAGACTTTCGCTGTCCCCATGTTACAGATGACAGAGGTTTAGACACTTCTCTGTCAGTGGTAGACTTTCGCTGTCCCCATGTTACACATGACAGAGGTTAAGACACTTCTCTGTTCGTCGTAGACTTTCGCTGTCCCCATGTTACAGATGACAGAGGTTAAGATACTTCTCTGTCAGTTACAGACTTTTGCTGTCCCCATGTTACAGATGACTTAGTTTAAGACACTTTCCTGAGGACACTTAGGTCATGTCTGATTTGAAATCGCCACTTAGCAGCCAGTATGCAATCAGGGTCCTCCTGGGTAAAAGGGGGGCATGTCATGCAGGTGGGGGAAGAGAGTGGATATTGAGTCAGGGACCCATTACAATGGGATGGGATCTGGAGAAGAGGTTTATGGGATGCTAACTTCATGGGGCCCATGTGGGGTGAGGGGTGCTTGTGGCCCCAGAAGAAGGTGTTCATTTCCCATGAATCACTGTGAGCCCAGCTCTCCGAGTGTGATGGCAGAGTGACTAATTTGCTCTTGGAATTTTATGGTGCTTTGGTTGGGATGGCTGTTGACAAGTTGGAATGGAGCTGGCCAGAGGACTGAAGTCCAGAGCATCTGCCCCTTGGGGAAGAAGCTAGCCCAACCCTGAGTGGCACCAGGTTTGTGATAGCCCAATACCAAGGATACAGGTTCAAAGTCACTGAAGCCGGGGACGGAGCCTGATGTTCCAGGACACTAGGTGAATGGCATTTTAGGACCTGGGCCTGGATCCATCCCCCATCATCTATCATCCACCCATCCACCCACCCATGCACGTATCTACTGTCATTCCTCTGTCCATTAGCTCATCGACCTAGTTCACCCTATCCATCCACCCACCCTTCATCTGTCCATTAAAACATTCATGTCCTCATCCATCCCATCCGTCCATCTCCTCGTCCATCCGTCCATTTTCTCAGCCATCCATCCCTCTGCTCCTCTCTGTGTCTGCTGTTCTTTCTTCCCATGTGCACCCACCGTCAGTTCCGAATGCCTGCATCAGCCCCTTTCCAGCAGACCCAGGGCCATGAGAGGCAGGTGCCGGGAGTCCAAGCTGGTGTCAGGGTTGGCCGAACGAGGCCTGCAGAACATGGACTGAGGAGAAGGTGGGATTCGTGACCGAGGGTGACTGCATGGTCTTCCTCACGAAGCCTGCCCGGGTCCCCACCCCGTGGTAAGCAGCACGGAGGATCACTGGTGGATGCGTATGAAGCCAGAGCCCGCGGAGGCCCGAGCCGAAGGGCGGTCGCGGTGAGCCCCAGGTGGACTCGCAGCCGGGGAGCAGACGACCTGATTGCTGGTGACAGTGAAGGCGGAGGCCGGGTTCTGAGAAGCCGCACAGGGACATCCTCGTCATGACACCCTCCCTTGAGCCCTCAGGAGTGTTGCAGCGGCTCCCGGCACCCTTTTCTCCTGCACAGACCTGCCCTCTGGGAATATCCTCCCCGCCTTCAAACCAAACCTCCCCACTGTGTGTCACCTCAGGTCCCCCAGGGACTGCTGTTACCCTGGAGATCAGATCCAGCATCTCAAAGAGGCAGGGGGCTCTCTCTTCAGGAGTCAGAGAACACGGATGGTTCCCAGGGGGACAGTTCTGAGAAACCCAGCACGTGCCCGCAGGCATGCGTGCTGGTTGAGGGGGCCGTTCTGCAACGCTGCCCCAGGGTGGGTTGGGGGGCATTTCAAGGCCAGTTGCCTGTCCTGCAGGGGACATCTCCACCAGTGATTGACTCACTGCCAGAGAGCTTCCACCTTCCTGCCATGAGAGCTGGAAGCCAGGAGGCCAGGACTCTCACTGGGGTGTGGTGGCCCGCGGGGGAAGGCTGGCTTTGTTGGGCCCTTCAGACCTATGGATGCGGATGATGTCACAGTTCTGGGGCTCTGGGAGGCCTAGCAACTGCTTTCCAAGGCCCCAGGCCTGCCAGACTACCTGCCGGGGTAACTGTTCGTATGCGGGGCCTGGAAGACTTGAGCATACTCCCAGGGAAGAGACTACGCCATGTAGGAAGCTGTGGTTCGGGGCTGCCAGTGGAGTAGATGGGAAGGAGCAGCTAGGACCTTGTTCTATAACAAAGAATGAAAGGGGAGGAGAGAGTGCTGAAATGTGAGTATGAAGCAAGGAGGGCGGGAGGGAAGAGGGGTGTGTAGGGAAAGGGGGGCTCCCCTCTCATCCCTGCCCTGTCTCCTTCACCTCCTCACTTCCCTCTCCTCCTCCCTTCTCCCACTCTTCCCCCCCCCCCCCCGGCCTTCCTAAGTCAGTATGTGGCCCCTGCCAATTGGAAGAGGCTCACAGTGACCCTGTGACTCTGCAGCAAGGGACTTGTACAGCCAGGACATGGTGGCCAGGCTGTCTCTGGGGTCTGGTGGGGACCACTGGAGCAGCAATGTCCCATGTCTGCCAGGCAGGCTCAGTGCCACCCACTCCTGGGAGCTGGGGTTACAGCGGCAGCCAGGGAGGAGGGAACGGGGTTGTTTGAGGTCAAGAGTCCAGGCAAGTTCTGGGTTCTGGGATCCTGAAGGAACCAGCTGTCCATTGTCCCTGAGTGGTGTCACCTCCTCAAGACCCTGTGTAGGACAGTCATCACTGAGCCCCACCCTTCCGTGTGATGAAGCTTGAGGTGGTGGCCTTGGAGGGACTCTGGGGGCCCCTCTGTCCTCAGGGAGGGCTCTTTGGAGAGGAAAAAGGAACACATTTCTACACCTCCAGATTCTGAAAATGGATTTCTCCCAGGGAACCAGAGCTCGGAGCGCTTTCTCTTCCCTGAGCAGGAGCCAGGAAAACAGCGGGGTGGGGGGGTTGGGGGGGTGTTCTGTGAGAACGAGGGAGAACCCGTGTGGAGTCTGGAGGCTTGAATTCAAATCCTCTCGCCCACTGATGGACCACGTGGCCTGACTTCACCTCTGAACCTTTTTATTTTTTTCCTGTGCTGGAGGGTGGTGCTACTCCTGCCTCTTAAGTAATGCTTGGAGTGACTTGTGGATAGATCAGTCCTTGTCTTCACCTGACTTAGGGATGACGGTGCCGGAGGGTTCTGGAAGTACATTCAGGGCTCAGGAAGGGCCAAACAGTATCTGGTGTTCTGGGCCTAGCTACTTGCACTGGGGCAAGTGACTAGCTTTGTCTAGGTTCTTATTTTTCTATAACTTAGGGGCAAGGGTCTCCACTTTGCCAGGTCACTGGGAGGACTGGGTGGGGCGTGGGGTGCTGCCGAATGCTTTTGAATGTGATCTGAGGGGTTGGCGGGGCCAGTGTGTCCAGCGTGGCTTGGTGTTTGCTGGTACCCTCTAGGGCGGGCTCCCCATCCTTTCGCCAGCACCATGAAGCCATGTTTTGTTGCCTCCTGCAGAAAACCTTCCCTAACGCTGGCCTGGGAAGGCCAGGGTGTCGCTCTGGGCCATGCTGAGTGTCCTCAGGGATCAGTGCTGCCCATCCTCCTTCCCTGCCCGCCCTCCTGACTTCTGCATCGCCGGCTACCCTCTGCTCAGGACACTGCCTCGATGGCGCTCTGTGCCCCCTTGTCATCTGCGTTGATCTCCCTGGACACTTGCAGCCACATGCCCAACCCCAGGCTTCCTGACTGCATTCCTCATGCAGGCCTGCAGTGAGGTGCGGGGGTGGGGACTGTAGCCGGTCAGCCGGGCCCCCACCAGTGGCTCAGGAGGCAGGGTTCAGGCTGGGCAGACGCCTTCAGAATGCCAGTGCAGCCTCGGCCTCAACTAGCTCTCGTCCTCAGCCACAGTGATCTGCATACGCTCCATGAGCCACGGTCATCTCTGCCCAGTCTCATCCCAGCTGGCCTCCCTGTCCTGCAGATGTGGCTCAGATGCCTCATCAGACACCCCCCCTACCCGCTGCAGTCTGCAGTATTATCCTCCCAGGATCTTGGTTCTGGGGAAGGTTGGGGATGGTGTGTCCACGGCAGATGGCTCCGTGCCCAGGGTGTGCTTCCTGCCTCCTCCTATCGTAACCCTAACCCTAAATTGGAGCCTCCCTTGGAGCTACTCTGAGTCATTTGACCCGTGTAGGGCAGCTAAGAAACTCTGAGTCCTGCCATTCCAGACACGAGAGGCGTCTTCCTTTCTTCTCCCTGTTTCTGTGGTTGGATGACAGATGTGATGGCGGGAGCTGGCACAACTACCCTGTGTGGTTGAGGACCACCAGTCAGAGGACTGGGTCATCATGTAAGCCCAGGCTGCCGAAACCCAGGCTCTTTCAGGAGGAGGGAGTCCTTTCTATCTTGTTCAATCCAGTGTTATTTTGGCATTTAGCAAATGCCAAAATGTATCCTTATTAAAACTGATAGGGTAGTCAACCAGCTTTTCCCGGAAGGACTAACTGCTTACAAACCAGAGGCTGGGAAGCCAAGGCTTGGAGGCTGCTTTGTAGCTAGAGTCCCAGCAGGGTGCATCCGTGGCTTTGAGAGCTGACCAGGCTCTGTAACTGTATGACTCTGGGCAAGTCAGTAATGGGCCAGGTCTCCGAGGGCTCTTCTGTGACAAGTTGTCCTTCCTGGAAGAGCAGAGCTCAGATGACAGGACGCAGCAGAGGTGCCTCGGCAGCAGGACCATTCCAGATGTGAACGCCCACCACGGAGGCAGCTTTTAGAGAGGGCAGGGAGCACTCTTTTTCCACTGGAGCCCTTCTCGCCCTTCACCCCCAGCTTCCTCTGAGAAGCTGCTGGATTTCATGAGTCCAGGTGAAAACGCACAGCTTATAACAAGGAGCGCCTTCCACTGGGAGGGGGAAGGACTCTTCCACACTTGGATCCTAAGTGCCAAGTCCCAGGAATGGCTGCTGAAGACAAGAGGAGATTCTTTTCCGAGCTTCCCTGCTGCACTCGGGGGCTTCCCTTTAATCCCAGCCGCCCAGACGTGACCCTGGGGATGGATGGGCGAGGCCCCCCCCCCACCCCGCCTTCCCACTCTCAGCCCCTGCTCTCAGAGCCACGCCTCCTCATGTGAGGGGCAAGGGCGCCTGGGGCTCAGGCATTGGGGTGGCTGCCCCGGCCCCTTGGGACCCTGGCCTCAGAGCCAGTATCCATGAGTGGCCAAGAATAGCAAGGGGAGCAGAGGTCCCACCTGGACACGCCGAGTTGCTGTGGGATGAAGGTGTCTCCCTCAGGACACAGTGTTCCAGGAAGATGGAGGACACCCCTGTGAAGCATGGAAGGCTCCCACACAGCCTGGGATGTCTCGTCCACCCAGGGCCTGGCACACGACCCAGCAGCCATGAGGACACCGCAGTATCACAGCCAGCTTCAGAAGTGTCCTGATCCTCCTGGATGGGCAAAGCTCAGACTCAGACATTAAGCCCTCCCTGCACCTCCCCCGGCGCTGGCGGCCGCCCACCGTGGCTCTCTGTTTCTATGATTCTCCCCACTCCAGTCCTCACTCCATTGTTGCTACTAACACAATGCCACAGATCCGGTTAGTCACAGGCAGAGAGGGTTTTTCTGATCCCGGAGGTGTGAGGTGAAGGGACCACATCTCATGCTGGCCTCTCACCGGCACAGTCCCCAGGGGCCGGGACAGCACGTGGCAAGAGGCCGTTATGCACCTGTGTATGTGATTATCAGGTCTCTCTTCCTACGAAGCCACCGGGATTCAGCTAGGGACCACTCTAATGACCTTATTTCATTCTAGTCACCTCCCGAGGCCCCGTCTCTACACCACCATGGCTGGACTGAATTCTTCACAGTGGGGATGATGTATGGGGGACACGCAAGCCTCATCTAGGTAATGACATCTTCCAGGGAAAAATGTCATACGCTTAGAATCCTAGGCCATCCTTTTATAACTGTGGGTGTCACTCTGTACAGTCTGCAGGCCTCACTCGCTGTAGCGGGCGTTAGGACGTGAGCGTGTCTGGGAGGCTACTGCTGAGTTGTACGCATGGGCCGTACTCCGGGTCACTCTATGCGGTCTTCAGGGCTCACGTGCTATGGCAGACGTTAGCGTGTGAGTGCTGTGAGCCCCGCTTGCTCAGTGCCCCTGCTCTGGTGTTCCCCACGCCCTGTCTCTGTCACTTCACTTTCTGACTCCCAGCGTTGGCTTTGGGGGCAATTCCAACACTACAATGAGCTGCACTCAGACTCAGGACCTGTCCCTAAGGAACTCACAGTTGGACAAGGAATAATACATGGGCAACCATGTGACACATGCCCCATGGGGCGACCGGGCTTTGGGGGTAGGTCAGGGATGCCCGTCGACTCTGGGCTCCAAAAGTTCCAGCTCGTTCTGAGGCGCCACAGCTGCTGGTGAGCATGTGGCAGGTCTCCAGGGCCAGGGCCTGTGGCCTGCTGCTGAAGCCTGGCTTTAAGGGGGGCGGGCAGGAGCTGCTCTCCCTGGGGAGGGCATCTTGTATGGGACACTGCTAGTGACCGATGGTCAAAGGAGCAGGAGGAAGGCTCTGGAAGCAGCATGTGCAGGAGAGGCTGGCCCAGCTCTGGGAAGGGCAGGAAGGCCATGGTCACTTGTGGGTGGGCGGAACAGTCTCTAGCCAGACGGCTGCCATCACAAGGAGCAGTGAGTCCGTGGGACCAGGATATGCCTGTTACACATGCCACTGCCCCCTCCTCTCTGGTGGAACCCAGACTCTCATGGCACTGGTATCTACCAGGGCCTGGCTGGTGGGATAGGAGGGGGTTCTCAGAGCGGGTGGTGAAGATTAGGCCAGCCTCTGCTATGCTCATTGGAGCCCAGGGTGGCTCTGTCAGTGAATAGAGTCATGGTAGGCTTTCCCGAGCTCTGTTCCAGCCACGGCGAGTCAGTTAGCATCTGTCTTCCAGGCTTCCTTGGCCCTCACTTATCCAGGACCCATCCTGCCTCTACAGCATGGCCCTCAGACTACCCTGGAGCCAGAGGATGGTGATTCTGGGCTAGCCAATCACAGGCCAGACCTCTGCAAGGGGCTAACCCAGAGGGGCTTGATCCAACAGGGCATCTGACAGAGCTGAGTCTGACTGCTCCTGGTGGCTGGGAGCTGTGATAGGCAGTATGAAGGGGAGGAGAGAGGAGAGGCCACAGGATGCAGGGCCCAGAGGTAAGCAGAGTCTGGAGCCGATAGAGGGCTGCCAGCACTCCATGCTGGGGCCCCTGTGCCAAGATGTAAGAGGAACCAACCTAGCAGGCCTGAGCTTTCCTTCCTTACAGAGCCATTCTCTTTTTTTCTTATTTTATTTTTCTTTGAGAGAGAGAGAGAGAGAGAGAGAAAGAGAGAGAGAGAGAGAGAGAGGGAGGGAGAGAAAATGGGCACACCAGGGCCTCCAGCCACTGTAAACAAACTCCAGATGTGTGTGCCCCCTGGCGTATCTGGCTTACGTGTATCCTGAGGAATGGAACCTGGGTCCTTTGGCTTTGTAGGCCAGAGTCTTAATCACTAAACTATTTCTCCAGCCCTCTTTTTTTTTCTTATTTGAGAGAGAGAGAGATAGATAGATAGATAGAGAGAGAGAGAGAGAGAGAGAGAGAGAGAGACAATGGGCATGCCAGGGCTTCAACCACTGCAATGGAACTCCAGAAGCTTGCCCTACTTAGTGGGCATGTGCGACCTTGCGTTTGCCTCACCTTTGAGTGTCTGGCTAACATGGGATCTGGAGAGTCGAACGTGGGTCCTTAGGCTTTGCAGGCAAGAGCCTTAACTGCTGAGCTATCTCTCTAGCCCTGGAGCCATTCTCTTGATCTTTCTTCCTCAGCTCCCTCCGGGAAACCAGGTACTTTGCTTTCTAGGTTTACCTGCTTATTGTTCCCCTGGGCCTGAAGTCCACTTGTGGTGGGTTTTAACCAGGGGATTTCACCTCTAAGTCTGTGCGTGCCTGGGACAGGCCTGGTCTCATGCGGTGTGGAGAGGCGGAGGGGGCGGGGGGGGACAGGACTGGGGCTGTGACATGGTGAGTGAGCTGGGGGGAGGGTACCTTTCTCGGCTGTCTGGACTTGAATCCACTGATCACAGGTTCCTGAGCACCCTTCAGCTTGATGATGGCACTTTTCCTAGGTACAGCTGTAGATAGCAAGGCCAGGCCAGGACTGACTGGGGTCCCCGAGGAGAGCAGCCTGGATCAGCAACAGAGAAGCCTCTGTGCCTTCCCAGGTGAGGAGCTGGCTCTCAGGTGATGACTCCTGAGGTCGTCTAAGGGTGCCAGGAGGGGGCCAAGGCAGCACCTTGGGCCCACCCCACAGGAGTCCCTCCATTTGAGCCTGGTGGCATGGGATGTGGCCCTTTCTGGCCCTTGTCTCCAGGCAGAAGAGCTCTCCTCTGCCTGTCTCCTGTGTACGCTGGGCAGTCATGGTTCCTCAGTGTCCATGGAGTCTTTTCTTCTGCCAGGCTTTGCCCTTGAGAGGCTCGCAGGCTCTGCAGAAGACCTGGAGAGGGGCTGGCCAGGCCGGACGCCTCTAACCACATAGCCTAACCCAGCCCCGTTATTTTTTTCTCAGTCCTGTAGGGGCAGGGGCGGGTCCTGGCATCACCCCGTTGTTAGGATGTGCCTTGTTCCTGCCCCTGGACCTCTGCGCTTGCTGTCCCCCAACCTTGAGCATCTTTCTCCGGTAGTTGCCTGACTATGCCTATGAATGAGGGCACAGAAGTGGCTGCCGTGGCAAGATCAAAAAGAGTAGTGGCACAGACATGACATTTTGTTCTTTGGCCACAAGCCAAGGCAGCAGAACCTTAATTTTAATGTCGTACTGTATCCTTGTATTATCACTTTTATCAAGTGTTGTCTTATGTTTAAACTGCTATTTATTTGTGCATCTGGCCCTATGTGGGTACTGAAAAATTGAACCCTGGGCCAGTGGGCTTTGCAAGCAAGTGCTTTTATCCACTGAGCAATATCCTTAGCTCCCCCCACCACTTCTATGATTTTTTTTCAAGGTAGGGTCTCACTCTAGCCCAGGCTGACCTGGAATTCATTATGTAGTCTCAGGCTGGCCTCGAACTCACGGCGATCCTTCTACCTCTGCCTCCCCAGTGCTGGGATTAAAGGCATGTACCACCATGCCAAGATCCTATTTAAAGTTTTAAAATCAACTTGCATTTTAAGCTTACAGGCTTATGACCTAAATGGTAGAATCTGAAGCTGTGGGTTGGATAAGCTACATGGGGCCATAAATAAATAGCTGTTGGAACAGGATTTTTTTTCTGGACACCCTTTAAAATCATCTGTCATTTCCCTTTGAGAAATTCTGGGCTTCCTGCTTACATTGTTGAGGCTCTGAGAGGGTGTCTATGTGTCTCTGCATCCAAGGGTTGGGGGTACCAGGGGTTCAACAGTGGCCCAGGCCACCTGCTGCCTCCTGGGGATGGCATTTCTGGGCAAGAAGTGACATCCAAGTATCCTCACCTTCAGACCTACCATGGGCAGTGCATCCTAAGCTCTGAAGCTCTGAGGGTCTTTAGTGGCACATGTGACCTTAGGGACCATTAGGCCTGGTGGCTGCAGCCAGCCTGGTCCGACCTCAGGCCTGTGTGGCCTCGCTGCCCTGCGTGGGCAGCTGAGCTCACTTCAATCTCTCCTGCTTCTCCTCTGAGCCCAGACCCCTGACATCGCTCCTTGTCCTGACAACTGGGACCCAGTACTGGCTCCTGCCACTCCCCTTCTTGAGAAAGACCATTGCCTCCGCACATCCTCCTCCCTTGTCCTCAAGTCACTCTGCCACTGAGGAGGAGTCTCTCTAGGGAGGCTGTTCCCCAGAGCATCTCTGAGCTCCTGCCCCCTTGTAAGACAGGCTGGATAAGGGGCTCAGAGATGCCGGGAGTTGTAAGTGGGACTCACGCCTGCCTCCCAGCCTGTTCCGGCCCCTGCCCGGGGCCCGGCTCACGTACGGGGATGTCTGAAAGCCTTTCTCCTTTGTGCGGCGCCTGCTCTGGGCCCTGCAGGCTTGGCTCTGGCTAGGCCGGGAGCGGTTTCTGCACGAGGGGAGGGGAATACAGGGAGTCGCACCTGAGCTCCCCCCTGGGAGGCTGGAGGCTGAGCGGAAAGCGCAGCCCGCAGGGTGGAACTCAGGCCACTTCTCTGGGTGCCCAGGGGAGGGAAGGCGAGACTCAGGGGTGGGGTGCGGGCTGGAGGGGCTCCTAGAGAGGGAGGCATGCCCCACGTCTCCTGGTCAGAATGAGGGTCTCACTTCAGCTCATCCAAGGGCTCACCTCTCCCTCACCTGCCTCCAGCTCACGAGGGGGACACTGTTCACTCAGGTCATGGCAGCCTGATGAGGTCAGTGGTAGGACAGGGCTGCATCCGGTCTTTTTTTTTTTTTTTTAAACTATATAGATATAGACAATGTACTATGATCATAATCCCTTCCCAGCTCTCTCCCTTCCCCTCTCCCAAGTCCCTCCACTGAATCCCTGCTTTCCAATTAGTCTTTTATTTTTTTTAAATTTAATTTATTAGTTTTCTTTTCAGTAAATACAGGCAGTTTGGTACCATTGTTTAGGTTCATCTGTGATCTACCCCCTCCCATTAGACCCTCCTTGTTGATGTAAATGGGTCGTGCATTGTGGAGTTAGCCCCCAGTTTTTGGTATGATAAATGTCTCCGCAAATCATGACCCAACATGTGACTCTGATATTCTTTCCGCCCCCTCTTCCGCAAAATTTCCCTGAGCCATGTTGGGTTCATTTTTTGTCTGCTTCAGTGCTGAGGTGTTGGGGGCCTCTGAGGCTCTGGCTCTCTGATTTGGTAGTTGATTTTTCTCTGAGTTGGTCTCCTTCCCCTTTGTGCTGGTATCTGGTTCACAGGAAAACAGCACCCTTGCTTGTTTGGCCAATTGTCCTTAGTTTCAGTTGGGCCCCTTTTGAGGTATATTGGGGCAGCTCTCTCCTTAGGATCTGCATCTATCTGAAAAAGAGAAGCAGATTCTCCAACAGAGAGTAAGTTAGCACCCAGAAAATTGAGATAACACTTACTTTTTTGATAGACAGTTTGATAGGTGTAGGCCCTCTTATACCCCGTGATTGATGGTAGCTTGATATTGTAGAGTGGGCTTGTGTTTGGGTATGGTTCTGACTTGTTTCCCAGCTCCAGCTATGGGTATAGTGCCACTGAGTGGATCAGTTAGCCAAATCAAGAGCAGTTGGTTCCTCACCATGGCTGTGTGCCACTATTGCACTTGTGTGGGCATCACATCAGGTTATTTGTTGCTAATTAGGTTAGACAATGAGTTGCTTGGACAGATCTTGGTCCTTTCCCCCAGTCGCCTATGTAGCGCCTTCTGGCACTAGACACGCTGACTGTCTGGGGACTGACTCTCTCCTGGCTTCCAGCCATGTCATTCCATTTTACGTGTCAGCTGCATATGGAGTCTTCAGCAATAGGGTCTTACCACTGGCCTTTGGTGGGTCATCAAGTACTCTGACAGAAATCTGTCATTGTTTTGGGAAACCTTGTAGGTTTTTCTGATCAAAAGCTCATTGTGGATGGTAGGCCCAAGCTGGAAGTGGGGGTTACAGGTCAGTGTCCACTAAGAAACTGAGGAAAAAGATAACTAATATACAACAGTTAGAGAGGAGATAGATAGAGGGGAGAGGGGAAGAGGGAGTGAGGGAAGATGTAGAAGATTTATGTTAGTCTTGATCCAACCCTCTCCAGTGTCTTGTGGTTCAGGTGTTTCCTGTAAGGGTCTAGTGAAGGTTCAGCTATTTGGTCTGTCTTTTAGGAAGTAGAATTTTATGGTACCATTGCCATATGGGACCTGGAACAGATCATTCTCAGTGAACTTAACCAATTACAGAAAAAAAATCGACACATAGTCTCACTCATCTACAACACCTAACCTGAATCTACCCAAGATACCTTACATACCCAGCAAGCACCTCATGGACTAGACAATAGGATGGATGGGAGGGCGGGGAGGGCATCGAAGGGTGGAAAACAGTAATCTGGATCCAATTAGTCTTTTAAAGACATGCTTTCCCCCCTCCTGTTATGCAGGTCTTGTGTCAGCCACTTTGAGGCCATGAATACCACGACTGCTTTGTACCTGGAAGACAGTATTGCAAAGCTCCTCCCCCCCATTTTTTTTTGGCTCTTACGTTCTTTCTGCCACCTCTTCTGCAATGGTCCCTGAGCCTTGGAGGGTGAGATGGAGATGTCTCACTCAGTGCTGAACACATCACTCTCACTTCTCAGCACTTTGAGTTTTGAGTCTCTCCAGTGGTCACTGCCATCTGAAAAGAGCAGCTTTTCTAACTAAAAGTGAGAGTAACATTAATTTATGAGCATAAGCTTAAGTATTTAGAGGGCAGTTTGGTGGTCCTAATACATCTATTTAGCCAGACAACAGTGGTTGATTCCCCCTTTAAGGCATATGACCTCCTTAGCTATAGGTTTTCAGTCCCAGGCATGAATTCCCTACTGCGGAGTGGACCTCAAACCCAATCAGAGAGCACTTGGTTTCCCCCACGACAGACAATCCATCATTGCACCCTCACCTGGGGCCACAAGTCAGGCTGCAGACTCAAAGTCTTCTTTTCTGCTGGCAGTGAGTAGGTCCCTCAGCTCTCTACCACATAGCCTTTCAACACACAGCTCACTTGGGAAGGCATGCAAGCTACGAGTTTAGATAGCCCTGCTGGACAGAAGCCACAGTGCTTCCGGCTCTAATATTGTGATACCGATGGCTTTGGGGAAGTGAGTCACAGGGTTCAGTCCCTCGCCAAGGGCTTATTTGGTGGGGGGAGCACAGCAGGCTGCGTGCGGTCGGCTGGAAGCTACCGTCCCTGGCCTTGTGGGGATGGCAGTCATGCTGCCCCTGGTGAGACCTCACTAGTGACCAGTGAGGCAGAGGGGTTCAGCGCCTCATGGTCCTGTAACAGCTGAGCCCCAAGAAACACCCCCGAGTGGCTGCCCGTCATAGCACTGGAGGAGGCCTTTGACCCCGCCCCAACCCCAAGCCTCTTTCTAGGCAGTGAGAAGGGTGCTCAAAGCTGGCTGGTCTCTCGATGTGTCACAGTTTTCTAGAAATGTAAGTTTCTGGAAACGCGAGGCCCCCGGAGCTGCTGCGCTGGAGACTTCAGCTGGAGAGTCCCAGGGAAGTCTTTCCAGGAACTGCTGGTTGGTATCCAGGCTGGGTTCCCAGACCCCGAGGGGCACGGCACACAGAAGGAAGGGCAGGATTAGAAAACTGCTCATGGAGCCGGGGGTGGCCTGGGGAGCAGCTCAGGCCCACCCCTCCAAAGCTGTTGGGTCTCCCGGGGTTCTTCTGAGGCCCTCGGCTCCTGCCCCAGGTCTCTAGGCCCTGGGACTACTGTGCTTCTTCACAGCACGGGATGGCGTGTGGCCTGGGCTCCGCGGTCCCAGCACCGCTGTGTGGCCCAAGGGAAGGTCTCGGCCACTTGAGTTTATAGAATGAATTGGGGTTTCCTAAGCTGCTCCTTAGGAGATGATGCCTGGCCTGACTGGGCCCCAGAGAGACCTTTCCTTCACTCTCTGAGCCTCAGTTTCCTCTTCTGCAGGAGGATTATTGGGATCAATATAATAGTTTGAGGGCTGGAGAGATGGCTCAGCAGTTAAGGCACTTACCTACAAAGCCTACTGTCCCAGGTTCAATTCCCCAGTGCCCATGTAAAGCTAGATATACAAAGTGGTACATGCACCTGAAGTTTGTTTGCAATGGCTCGAGGCCCTGGAATATCCATTCTCTCTCTCTCTCTGCTTATATATATTTATTTATTATATATATTTAATAATGTAAGTGCCTGTTGCATAGGGTCCACGGGGACCTGCCTGCCTGTGCACCTCCCCCTCGCTGCTTACACATGGCAGACCCGTGGAAAAACAGACCCTCTGAGATGGGCCAGTGCTATCAGCAGGAGGTTTGCAGCCTTAGCCTTAGCCTCCATCATCTAAGCGACAAGAGGTGGCCCTGAGCGTATAGCCTCTGACTTCCTGAGACCACACAGGCCTGGTCTGTCCCCTCTACTCCATCTTCTGGATTCCCTGAGCCCAAGCACTCCTCTGTCACTCCTCAACACTATGGTGCCTTACAGCTGAGACTTTTAAGGAAGGTACGCACTTGGGTAAACGTCTATCACTTGGGGACGGTGATGCCCTCAAACCCATTAAGCCTGAGGACAGTGGCTGTCTCTGTAGCAACAGCACTCCTTCCACACCGCAAATGGTTGGTCCTTTGTTACAAGACAAACCACGTCCAGTCACTCCTTGACTGGTCCCCTGGATCTCCTTGACCTTCAATGGAGTCCCAGTCACATTGTGGAGCCATCTGAACCTTGCCAGTGGAAATCTGCTTCTTCCTGGCCTGCTTTGGGACTATTCCGGGGCAACCCTGTGGGGATTCCGCCTCCAGTGCAGGCCCAGCGTTGCTTGCAGAATGAACAAAGGACAGAGGGAAGGCTCAACACAGAGACTCAGGAGAGAGTCCACAGTGCTCGGGTCCACACCTTTCCCGGCGTGTGCCCACGTACTACTGACGGAGGAGAGGGACTTGCACACCTCTGGAGACAAGCACCTTCCCTAGACAGCTGGCGGCTGCCATCAGCCTCTCTCCCTGGCTGCTCCGGTGGTCTCCAGTCCCACTCCTTGCCAAGATGCTGGTTCGAGACACATATCTGGGCTCTCTGTGGAGTCACCACACAGCGTCTTCTATAGCAGGCCTGGCCCTGGGGCAGGTAGCCACGATCTCTTGGTGTGTGTGTGTGGTTGAGATGAGTTCTCTGGTAAAGTTACTTCCTGCTGGAATTGTTGAGCGAAGGCAGCTGCCTCACCATGCAGACACTGGAGAGAAGAGGTTTGCATCCGGCTGAGGCTTGGCCATGCCCTTTGGCCTGGTTGGGACAGATCCCTGACTGTCCAGGAGGGGAGCTCAGGGTACGGTGCACAGGCTCTGGGGTCCAAGGTGGAAAGGAGAGAGGGAGCAGGAAGGGTACCACAGGAAGGGCTCTGAGGAATGAGCAGGAGTCATGGTGTGGCAAAGTGGAAGGGAAGGTTTTCTGGGGCAGAGAGTGAGGAATGGCATAGGTAGTATACTGGAGGTTGTTGGAGAAGAGTGAGGGACCAGGAGGGAGACAAGCAGACCATAGCTAGATCCAAGGGGCGCCTGCCCAGGCAGGTCAAGACTTGGTAGCACTATGAGCAGGGGCAGAGGGCCGCAGGCTGACTCAGTCTCCGGCTCAGAAGGCCACCCTCTGGGGCGCTTAGCTGTGGGGAGGACAGTGCGGCTCTGGATGTGGAGTGCCCTTCCCCAGCGAGTGCTGGCCCAGGTGTCACTTGTACCCTAGGCTCAGAGCTTCTGTAGGCTTGGTCTAATCCCCGGCCTGAGGGCTCCCTGGCACCGTGGCACTGGCCACACAGGGTGGGCTCAGCAGCGCTGGGGAGCCCTGGTCTTCTGCCTCGCCATCCTAACTCGGACCTTCTGGTGTTTATGGTTGGCACATAGTGACTTCCTGTTTTGGAAGAGAAAAGGATTAGAAACACTTATTAAAACGCCTTTTGAAAGGCATCAAAAGACTTCCTGAACGTCAAATGACTCTTACAAAAGAGCTGTTTAATGGTTTAAGCAACGCCATGAGAACACACCGGCCAGCCCTCTCTTCATGTTCAGAGTTTGTCCATAGCCCAGGAGGATGATGGCCATGTGCAGATGGATCTCTGGGTCATCAGAGGGGCTAAAAATAGTCCATTCTCTGACAGAGGTGTCAGGGGGATATCAGGAAACCCAGCGCAGACTTGGCCCAGTGGCTCAGACTTCAGGCCCTTGAACTCCCTACATTTCCATCGACTCCCCTCCCCCAATGCCTGGTTACGGTCTATACCCAGCCAGTCTTCAACCTGGCTGTCTCTCTGGCTTGTCCCAATCGGTCCCAAATGCCCCTTGTCGCCCTGCCACCACCCCAGGCCTCCTCATCAGCCTCTAGAGCTGTGTTCTTCTGAGTCTGTGCGTCTTTGGGGCTCCACTGCCGCCTCAGGGTCCCCTCCTCCATGCAGGGGACCAGGAGAGACACAGACTCCACCTAGCTCCTAGAGATGCCTGTGGGTGCCGGGTGCCTATAACTGAGGCAGGGTAAGGGCCAGAGGCTCCTTGCTGGGGACTGGGGCGCTGTGTGTCTACATGTAGTAGAGAGACGGAGCCGCAGGCACCTGCCCTCCAGTCGCATGGAGACATGTGGTGACCGAGGAGTGGGAGGCTCTGGGCTCTACCCTGTGAGTCTCAGGTGTGTGGTTTCTCTGCCTGACTTTGTTCCCACTCAGAGGCCCCGCTGCCTCCGCTGCCCAGCCTTCCAAGGCCTTCCAGAACCGTCGCCATGCCCCAGGGGTAGAGGTCCAGACTTGGGCCTGTCCTGCTCTGCCAGCCAGCTGGGTGCCTCTCAGTCCTGCCATGCTGGTGTGGTCCCCGTGCCTGAGCCGTGCCCTCGCATGTCCTTGCAGCCTCACCCCCACATGACTCTTTGCTCCTCTGTTTTCTCCAAAGAGGGCACAGAGCTACTCAGGCAGCTATTAAACCCTTCAGAGTCTCCCAGAAAATGCCACGGAATTCTTGGAATAAAAATAACAATGAATAAAGTTGCCTGGAAATGAGGCTGTGGGGCTGAATTTGATTACGCCCCATTTAGAAGAGAAAATTAGCTTATTACAGCCGAGGTGAGGCAAGGATTTCTGTTTTCTTCAGTAAAAAAAGATGCATTTGTGCCCCTCCTCGTAGGCCGGTCCCTCTCCAGTCATGAGTTGAACTTGAGTGAGGCTGCAGTTGAGGTTGCATCCCGGGCTGGCATTCCTGGGGGGCTGTGCGTCTCACTGAGGGGCCACAGCCACGTTCTCCCCATCCACGGTGGCCCTGCCCTGATGGTACAGGTGCCTCGCCTGACTCCAGGCGGATATGTAGGCATCCCTGCAAGTGAAGCCCAGGTGGCCCCTGCCACCTGGACCCTGCACGTCACGGTCCCCTGCCCGGCTGCCTCACTACACACACTTGATTTCTTCTAAGTTTCTGTCACCCTCTCCAGCCCCATAACGGGGAAACTGTCTCCTGTCCAGACTCCCCTCCATTCCCATGTTCGCTCTGACCCTGATACCTCCTGCAGGATGTCTTCTGTATGTAGCTCCTTGCCACCCTCAAGACAGCAGCCAGAGCTCTTCACCATGTGCCCAGGGCTGCAGTGGTCAATTTGTGTGTGTGTGTATGGTAGAGGTGGCATGGTGTGGTGTATGCATGTATGCGCATATGAATGCGCATGCCCTGTGTGCACAAGCGTAGAGGCCGGAGAACCTGAGTGTCTTCCCCTGATGCTCTTGCATCTATTTTCTTGAAAGCGAGTCTCCAACTGAACGATTTTTGGACAGACTGGCTGACCAGCGAATCTTAATGAATCTCTAGTCTCTGTTTCCCCCAGGACTAGGGTTCTGGGACATGTTGCTATATCCAGCTGTTTACATCGGTGCTGGGGAGAATCAAATTGAGGGAGAATCAGGCTATCCCAGGTCCTCATGCTTGTGGGGAAAACACTCCGACCCGTTGAGCCTGCAAAGGTCACTTTTATGCATCCCTGTGACTGTGGTCCTGGTCGTCTAGGTGTGTGGGCAAGTATCTCTCTGGGTGTGTGCGCAAATGTTTTATCTGAAAGAAACACTGAAGTTGTGGACTCAGTAGACAGCCCACCAAAGAGGGTGTGTGCGGGGTCTCCTCCAACCCACTTGAAAGTTTAAAGAAGACAAAAAGGCCGATCATCCCCAGGTAAGAGGAATTCTTCCTGCAGCATTGTCTGCGGCCGGGACCGAGCTCTGCGACGTGAGCAGAGACATCAGCTCCTCCTGGGCCTGGGTCTTGGCAGCCTGACAGGGCTCCAGCGCGGGACCGTGGCAACGCGCCCTGTAGCTCTTCAATCCTCGTACTGGGGACGGTGACTCCTCAGCATGAATCCCTGTGCGGCTCCTCCTCTCTGCAAACAGCTTGTTGGTCCCACTTCCCAGCAGAACACTGGCAAATAGAGTGCTGTAACAAACTGTCACAACCTAGTTGCTTCACACCACGAAAATGCCTGTGCTCGACACTCGGGAGGCCGCGCCTGCCACCAGCCTGGCTGCAGCAGCAAGGCCTCTCCACCCCATGACCGCGGGGAGAACCCTTCTGGCCTCTGACTGGTTTTGGTGGCTGCTGTCTTTCCTGGCTGTGCCCTTGCAGCTGGGGCTCCCTACTTCCTTAGCCCGTGTGCCTAAACTCCATCAGAAGGGTGCCTGTGGAGGCCCCCCCGAGGACTTTTGGGGACTTGGTGCACCTTCCTCAGCTCTAGATTCTGGATCTAGTCACATCTCTGAAAACTTCTTGGCAGAGAATCAGCAAGCAGGAGTTTGACCCTGGCCTCCTTGTGGCTGCCGGTCCCCAGTTCACCAGCCCGGGCCCTCACTGTCTCAGCCACTGAAGACTCGTTGACCCTCTTGTCCAAGAGGTCACTCTGTATCCGAGAGTCTGCTGAACAGTAGGTGTGGCATCAATGTTTGCTTAGGAGCGGATGGGTGGGTGGACATCAGAGGCCTGCTCAACCATGGTATCTGCTGAGGAGGCCCTTCCATGACCCTCTTGGACAAGTGAGCATGTTTTGGGCTGGCCATGTGTTTGTTCTCAGGGCAAGGTGAGAAACAGATCAGGTCCTCTCTGAGGTCTCCCGAGACGCTGCGGGGAAGCCACAGCAGTCTGTGGGTGTAAGGAGACCTCACGGACACATCTGCCTCCTCTCCATTGCCTGCCCTTTCCCAACTGAGGAATGCGACGTACTTTAAAACCAGGAGGGTGTTCGCTGTTTCTGCTTCCTGTGATCCTGGGGAGACGGGTGTTGGAGATGTCTGTGTTCATGGTGGGGACAGAACGAGTGGATTTCTGTAAAGTGCACAGGACAGGGTCTGTACCACATGGACAAGGGTGTCCCTGCTGGCGTGATGCTATTATAATAGGAATCAGGGCCTGCCTGGAGGGAATGTTATGTGGATAGGAGGCACCTGCTGGCCATGTGCACACACGAGGCTGCGTCCCACGACACGGCTGTAGGGCCACACTCGGTGCTCTTGGCTTCTGGCTCTCCCCTCCTCCCTCGTGGCTCCGGTGACGGTCCAGGAGGAGGAGCAGGATGGCGCTCTGGGATGGCGGCGGCAGAGAGGCTCGAGGTCTGGGGTCAGAAACGCATGAGGAGGCCGGGAAGGAAGTAGAATTTGCCTGTCTTCCGGGTACTTGCATCAGTGGACAATGGCACGGACAAGTGGTCTAATCTGATGAGTGGACAGACACAGCTGAGCATGTGAATGGGGTTTCCTAGCTGGTTGGCTGATGGGAGCATTGGACTGAGGTGTGCAGGGTGCGAAGCGACAGCAGAGAAGATGGCTGGCTGCACGTGATGCCAGTGACGCCTGGGGCCATGCACTAGCTTCCCGTACAGAGCAGGGATTGCAGTGGCATTACCAAAGTAGGACGCTGTGGGGACATCGGCCCTTTCTACGTCCCTGACGTGGGTCTACCCAGAGGCCTCATGAAGGACAGAGCCAGGGTCAGGACAGGGACTGGCCCATTTAATCCCCCAGAGATGCCGAGAACGCTGAGCCTCAGCTTCGGCTCTGCTCCCCAGGGTCCCCAGATGCTCCCTGCTGGCTAGTTTTTGATCTTGGCTTAGACAGGACTTTTTGTTCTGACATGGGCTGGAAGGTTAAGGGCTGATCCAATAGTCTAGTTGCTGCCCCAGGCTAGCCCAGGAGCATGGTCGCCCTCGAGAAGTCTGAGCAGAGCCCCAGTGGGGAGGGCACAACGGGTCTGCAGAACTGCCCTTGTGCCCTGCTACTGTAGCCTTGGGCCAGTGCCATCTTCCCCTGGGTCCAAGGTTCCTTGTATGTCTCCCCATGAGCAGAATGAGGAGTCATCCTAGCCCCCTAGATGCTAGTTTAAGGGCAGGAACCTTAGGACGGTCAGAACCCAACCTTCATAGCCCTTACTCCTGCCTCTGGGCCAACACCAGCCCCACCCCATGAAGACAGTAGGGAGGACCCTGGGCAACGTCGCCTGCCATCCCTGGTGTGCTGCTGAAGGTTCTGGGGCAGATGGGGGACCCACAGCAAGATGGGGGTGCAGTACAGGCGGAGATGCGGCTGCCAGACCCGGGCTGGCGTCCAGGCTCCAGCTAATTAGTTCCCACCCACCCACATCCTCCCCTCCTCCCACGCACGGGCTCACGTGCCCGCTGCCGATGCACCCCGAATCACTCGCACCCCAACAGCCCACACCCTCTGCCGAACCCCCAGAGCACACCTTCTCATGCCCCCACAGTTCCCTCCCCACCACCTACACTGCCTGTGACACAAGCGGCCACCTCCCCAAAGTCATAATCACCCACACAGCTGTGAGCCCCCTGCACATAGACATGCCCACTTTTCAGCCACCCAATCCCCCACCCCATCATAGCTAGCCATGCCCTCCTTGGGTCCCTGTAGGCTGGGCAGAGCCATGGGGAAGGTTTCCATGGGCCATTGTTATGCGCCTGTCCCTGCAGCCCTTCCCCCATCCCCAAATGAGCATAACCAATCCACGTGGAGGTATAAGATCTGTCTTTCCTACAGGTCTAGGCCTGGAAGGTGCTGGTCCTGCCCCTCCGAGCCTCAGTTTCCCCCTCCATGCAGTGGAGACCTGAGGGGGCCATCTACAGCCCAGCTTCCTCTTCTCCCTCCAGCTGAGACTGAGCTTGTTCCTCCTGAGGGCCACTGTGCTGAGGGTACCCATAGCTGACTACTGTGGTCCCTCAGGGGCTTTCCCTCTGGACACCATCCCATGGTGGCTCCTTTCTTGCTGGCTCAGGGTTATGCTCTGTGGGTCTAGATATTAAGTCCCCCACTCTGCGGGGGCAGGCTTGCAGGCCTGCTCAGAGGCCTCTGGGTCCTTGCCTGGGCTGTGTGATCCACACCTAATTGTCTGTTGATGCTGCACATGTTCCCTGCCTCCTGCTTACTTCTTTTTTTTTTTTTTTAATTTTTATTTATTTATTTGAGAGTGACAGATAGAGGGAGAGAGAGAGAATGGGCGCGCCAGGACTTCCAGCCTCTGCAAACGAACTCCAGACACGTGCGCCCCCTTGTGCATCTGGCTAACGTGGGACCTGGAGAACTGAGCCTCGAACCGGGGTCCTTAGGCTTCACAGGCAAGCACTTAACCGCTAAGCCATCTCTCCAGCCCTCCTGCTTACTTCTTCAGCAGCCTGTCCTTTTCTGAACCTCGGGGCTGAGCCTTGGGCCTCCTTGTCCCCAAGAGGAACAGCTTTGAGATCCTCCGAGGCCACACTCTGGCCCTGCCATCCTGCTTCTCTGCATCCCATCCAGGGCAAGCACCTGGATGCCATCCAGCTGGTGTGTGCCCCAGAGTGTCCCCTTTCCAGCGGGCACCTTCCTCTGTCTCCAGTGCCCTCATGCAGAGCTGCATTTGCCTACCTCTGCTCCTGCCTCCGGAGATAGGCCTGCAGCCTTCCTTGGCACTGAGGCAGCTTCTTCGACCATCTACCCCCTGATGGCCATGTGGCCTTCTAGAGCCACTGCCCTGGCCCCGCTCAGAGCTGCCCCGGACCCCGGCTCTCTCGGCTACTTCCACGCGGGCTGCGTGGGGGCGATGGAGCTGGAGCGGCATCTCTAACCCTGAGACTGACACCTGGCTCTCTGGGCCGTCCTGCCTCTCCTGGTTTGCTCCAAGGCAGCTGATGCCATTATCCTGCCTCCAGATCTGCTTATCTAAGCAGGTGGAGGGTAGGGGTTGAGGCTGGCACAGCTGTGCAGGCCATTGGTCCCTTCACACAGGCCACACAGTTGGCCCAGGCCTGGCATCCTGTCACTCACCTTGCCCGCAGCAATAACTAGCAAGAAAGACACAAGCCATGACTGGGGACATGCGCTTGTACTCTCCGCTATTTGGAAGGCCGAGGCAGGAAGATTGCATGCTCAAAGCCTATCTGCTATACAGAGTGGGTTCAAGGTTAGCCTGCGCAACTTAATGAGACCCTGTCCGGAAAAAAAAAGAAAAAAAAGTAAAATGAGGGCAGAAGATGTAGTTTAATGGGAGAGAGCTTGCTTAGCATGTGTGAGGCCCTGAGAGTAATCCCTGGCGGGGGGGGGGGGGGGGGCAGAAAGAAGGAAGACACGAGTCCCTTCCCCCCCCCACCTGCAAATGCTGGAATGAATATCAGCGCTTCTCTGGGAAGAAAAACACGTGCCTTCCCTCAGCCCAGACACCAGGCCCGCCCACCACCCACCAGTGAGGAGGACTTGTCCGCTCCAGAGAGAGGCATCTGGCCCACCCAGCCCAGCCCGGACCCTACCCACGCTGACCCCATCAAGCCTGCTTTTGTGACTCCCTGTCTCCTACCCCCCCCCCCCCAGGCTCTGCTTGGCCGCTTGCGGGGCGGTGAGGCTGGTGTTAGTTTGGACACCATTCCAGAGAGCAGGCAGCCGCTGTGTTCTTCCCGCTCAGAGACACACTCTGCTGGGATGAGCAGGCGATGCATGGAGAGCCTGGAGGGTGGGCGAGGAGTCCAGTCCACACCCCTCATGATGGGACCCAAGACCCCACGTGATAGCACCTACTAGAAGCCAGCTGATAGGGTCCAGCTTCGGCCCCTGGCCTCAGTGGCCTCAGATCACCCCCGAGCCTCCTGTGCGGGGACACGTGGTGGGAGGCTGGCTCGTTGGCTCGGAGCCGTGGCGTGTTTGTCACGCTCTGCGATGTGGCTGTGGATGCCTGCCATCGTTTATCATTATAATTAAGTACAATTTGGCAGGGGGTGGGTGAGGGGAGCTGTCAGCACAGGTAGACAGCCCAGCGTGTCCCCTGCCCTGCCCTTTCCTGCTCCCCTCACAGAGCAGAGGTCATCCTCACTCCAAGAACCATCCTGGAGGTGGGCACCAGAGCCTCTGGGGTGGACTTCTGGCCCCGGTTTGGCTACACGTGGACTTGGAGTGGCCCTGTGGGCGGCCAGTGTCTCCTGTGAGAGGGATCATGGGTTCTGGTCCCAGGGAGCAGCTGATACACAGCTCCATTGACTGGCCTTCTTCCAGGTCAGGGGCTCTGGGCTGTCATGTCTCCTGTCTGGGCCTGTGAGACTTCTGGCCACTCCCTGCCCACCTCTCTGGTCTCTGTTCATCCATGTGACTCCAGGAAGACCGAACTCCCCCCCACCCCCCGCCCAGCAAGGTCCCCATCTGAGGCAGTTCTCTTCTTGTCACCACTTAATTATTTGTGGAGTTATCTTTGCAGTGTCTTTCTTCCTCAAGTGAAGGTAAGTTGAAGGGAGCAAGAATGGTGCTTGCCTGGTTGTCCTGGGATCTGGCAACGTAATTAGTGAATGCTGGATCAGAGCGTTGGGCTCCTGCCACATGGCCGCACACAGGGTCGCTCTCTGCAGGGTTTAGGGCCTGGGGTTGCCTTGCTCTTGGAGCCTCAGCTGCCTCATGGGCTGCAAAACCATTGCAACCATGTGCTTGTAGAATGACTAAAGGAGAGAGTGAGTTGAGAGACCACGAGGATTGTTGACTTGTGTAGAGGGACAACCCCAGGGCTGCATCTTGGTCGAGGACTCTCAGTTTATGGGGGTGATAGGTATAGGAATGATTCCTTACCTTGCCAGCGTGGACCAGAAGTCTCCATTCATGGGGGCTTCCTTTGGACAGACAGGACTTGTGTATGATCCCTGCTCCGCAAGACCTGCCCCGGGCCCCCTTTCTCTCTAGACCAGATATGGTAGAGATTTTATGTGGCTGATTTTGATCAATGGCCACCATGTGCACTGTGTTGAGAAAGGTTCAGATGTTCAACCTGAGCTTGATGGGAAAGCTTGGTTAGTGTTGTCCTTCGTGAGTGCAGACACCCAAGCCCGTAGCATGCATGCTGTGCATCTGGCCTTCTTGTTCCAGATTGGAGAACACAGACTATTAGATAGGAAAAATATCTCAGACACCTTTGGGTTGGAACTTCAGGCTATAGAAGGGAGTCTCAGGGATGCGAATCATTGGTAGAGCGGGGCTTGGGCCACATATGGGTCGGGCTCTGTCCTTTGCACATGTTGGCATTTTTAGTGTGATGTGCAGGCGGTAGCCTGGGTGGTTTGGAGCAGGCCAGGGGTCTGTGGAGTGAAGGTTCTGGAGGGCATGTATTGTAGAAAACTTCTCCTGGGGAGATGTAAGCAAGTGTCCTTAGGGCACCCATGACAGAGCAAAATATGATTCCACCAATGTAAAACTTGGGCAACCAATGAGTTTAGTAAGCTTACTTACAGAGCACGGGAAGCAGGTAAACTACAGGGGCATGGGTGACTCCAAAGCAGCCTCGTCACTGGAAAGCCTCACCCCAGCATAAACGACAGCTTTCCCACAGCTGCACCGATGGAGTCCTCCTTCCGTTAATCTTCCACGTACTATGTACTTCAGCACCTCCCAAGGCCACGAGACCATGTAGGGGCTCATATGCAGCTGGCTGGGAGGTATGGGTGGGGAAGGGGGGAATGCTGAGATTCCAGGTGAGGATCTGATGATCCTCCAAGGACTCCCTTCTATGGGGCCACATAAACATCATGAGTGTTCCTTGCAAAACCACTCTTTCTTCCCCTTCCACTGAACCCCTTGCCACAACTAGTCCCTTTTCTACTTGGATGTCTTGTTACAGGTGCCTGTGTGTGTGTGTGTGTGTGTGTGTGTGTGTGTGTGTGTGTGTGTGTGTTCCACTGAGTTTAATTATGGCTGCCTGCAAGAACCTGGGTGGGAGACTGTTAACCAGAACACTTGCAGCCTACCAGTGACCACACCCCTGCAGAACATGTCTCCCACTCTCCCAGCAGCCATTAGGTCCCATTTAACTCTCCCAGAATGGATGAGGTCCCCATGCCTTCCTCCCTCAGCCATGATCGAGCGTTGATGGGCCCATTACTGTATGGGTCTTGTGCCAGCAATGACGGTTGCTGTGATGTTATGGATGCGACAGCCATGTCATGTCCTGAAGACATGCGTTCCACAGCACTCCTCCCCGTCCTCTGGCTCTGACATTCTTAAATTCTTGTATGACTTATTAGCAGTCAATAATTAATTTGTATGCCTACTTTATATGCCCTTATGCTCAGGGTTACATAAAAGTTCCTCAGGCTGAAAGAGATCACCAGGGCAAAGGGACACGACTCAGTGTATAAAGCACCTGAGTTCAGACCCCCACACAGCCTGACATAGTAACAGGAGCATTCACTCTACAAGAGTGCCTGTAAGGAGACGGGTGGTGGAGATAGGAAAATCCCAGAAGTGCACTGGGTATCTAGCCTGGCATATGCAGTGGTGAACAAGAAAAGACCCAGCCTTAAACAAGGTAGAAGGCAAGAACCAACAGCCAAGGCTGTTCTCTGACCTTCACACACCCCGGGGTACACAGACATTCCCCCCCCCCCACACCCTATACACATGTACACCCAAAGATAAAAAAAGCAGGGGGTTGCCGATAAAACAGTGTAAGAAGCTCTGCTTTAGACCTACCCTCACTGGCAGTCAGATCCAACATCTGAAACCACAGCTGGACCTCCGCCCCTCACTGCCTACTGTATCCTGGCTCTCCTGGTCTTGATTCCTTGTGGGCTATAAGTGACCACAGCACTCATGTGCTGCCTACCAACCTTGTGCAAAGCGTAGTGGGGGACTCTGGACTGCAGGCAGCAGACCCCAGACCCTCAGGGGAGGGAACCAATAGGGAGGTCCTAAAACCTAGCTGGGGAAGGAACTGATGTTCATAAACCCCATTTGTCATGGGTCCCCCCAAGTCCTCTCTGTCCCATTTCATGCTCCTCATAAAACACCCTAGGGGACTGAAAGGAGAGGTGATGTGCTATTCAGTGCCTAAACCACTTTCTGCCTAGAGCCCCTACTGGGCATGTCCACAGTTCTGTTGCCAATGACATGATTAGCTGTGAGAGGCCTAGGGGACCAGCTGCTCACGGCTCCTGTTGGCCACAGGCCCTGTGTGTTGGCCTGAGCCCTGAGCTGCCTTCCTAGTCCTAGGATAGGCATTGCCTCAGCACTGTCAGGATGACCCATCTGTACCAGCAGCCACAGTGGCAGGGTCTCTGCCATCCAAACCCCTCAGCTCTGCCCAGAAGCATTGCTGGCTTCCTAAGAGACCCAGAGCAGGGCGTGGAGGACAGCCGAGCAAAGAGGCAGGTGTTTAGGTCCTGATGCAGGGCACAGCATAGGTGACAGACAGTTGAGGGAGCCCATGTGAGCACAAGAGCCATGTGTGTGGGCAGAAGAGGCTGGGCAGGGCCCATCACGATCAGGGAGGCTCCAGGAGCCCTGGCACCAGCTCTGAGGCACGGTGAAGGATAACGGGCCTTCCTCAATGCTGTGAACTGACGCCAAGCAGTATGAGGGCCACATGTAATTCCACAGGAGGGACCCACGAGGCCTGGAGGGGACAGGGCATTTCCCCAAGTCCACTTGGGACGCGCCTCAGAGCTGGCCTCAGCACAGTCTTCCCAGGAGGTTGCTATAGCAGTCCCACACTTGACCTTCTTGCTCAGCTTGTCTCATAGGCACAAACTCAAGGTCATGGTCAAGGTGTGCACTGGCCCACGCGGCACCTCTGTGGGGTCTAGAAGCAGGTGGGTACCCCTTCAGGAGGGTATTGCCTCATGTGGCACTAGGGACAGGATAGAGACTTCACGTCACCTCCTTGGCCACAGCCAGCGTCTTCACTCGGCCCCTCAGGTCATCTCAGTGGCAGCCAGGCTGTGGCCGTCGCCAGCACTGACCATGCAGCAGGGCCTCCCGCCTCCCTTCCACGCTGGTTATGGGCGTGGACTTCATCTTTCCGGTTAAAGAGTAAACTCTTCTTAAATTCCTTCTCACCTGTGGGTAAGCCCCTAGCTTGTGCCCAGCACAGATTCTTTACTTATTTTTTTCTCAATTTTTATTAACATTTTCCATGATTATAAAAAATATCCTAAGGTAATTCCCTCCCTCCCTCCCCCCTAACTTTTCCCTTTGAAGTTCCATTCTCCATCATATCCCCTCCCCCTCTCAATCAGAGTCTCTTTTATTTTGATGTCATGATCTTTTTCTCCTCTTATGCTGGTCTTGTGTAGGTAGTGTCAGGCACTGTGAGGTCATGGATATCCAGGCCATTTTGTGTCTTGAGGAGCATGTTGTAAGGAGTCCTGCCCTTCCTTTGGCTCTTACATTCTTTCCGCCACCTCTTTTGCAGTAGACCCTGAGCCTTGGAAGGTGTGATCACAATGTTACTCAGTACTCCAGTCACTTCTTTCCAGCACTATGATACCTTCTGAGTCATCCCAAGGTCACTGTCATCTGAAAAGAGAAGATTCTCTACCCAAAGTGAGAGTAACGTTAATATAAGGGTATGAATATTAAGATAAGTGCTTACTGGGCAGTTTGATAAGCATAGTATATACATTTTTCCAGACATCAGCAGATGTTACACCCCCAGGGCTCATGACTAACCCTGTTTTAAGTTTGTTTTCAGTATCAGGGATGTATTCCCCCCATGCAGCAGGCCTCCAGTCCAATTGGAGGGCAGTTGGTTTCCACCATGACAGACGTGCAACTATTGCCCCCGTTGGCTCATTTGGCCTGGCTGGCCAATTATAAGGCTTGCAGTATCCGCTGTTGAGTATCTTCACTGGTGGGATCTCTTTTTCCCATTGAACTGCATGTAGAATGGCTTCTTCCAGCTTTCTGTCAGCTGGTCTACATGGAGGAGGTTATCAGCTGAGTTCTAGCAGGATTTCTCAGTGGCCTTGCAGCCCAAATATGTGGATTCTTCAACAATAGGGTCTTACCATCAATTCCTGGTAGGAAACCAAGGGCCTCAGCAATGGCCTATAATGTTTTGTGGGCATCAGGGACCTCCCTGGCCAACAACTCACTGGAGGTATCCCATCCCTGGCACTGCAAATTTTCTAACAATGATCTATGGCTCTTGAGTATTCCATTGTCTGAAACCAGAGGATTCCATATGATTTATTTGCATCTTCTTAGATTTTGATTACCGCTCCATCCACCTTTCCTTTATTTAATCTCCTCCCCTGACCTCACTTTGGGCCTTTTCACCCCAGTTAATCTATTCTTCTACTTACATATATACAATACCAACCTATTAAGTACCCTGCTCCCTTCCTTTCTCTTCCCTTTGTATCTCCTTTTAAACTTACTGGCCTCTGCTACTGAGGTTTTTCCTTCTCACACAGAAGCCCAATCATCTGTAGCTAGGATCCACATATGAGGGAGAATGTGCAGTGCTTGGCTTTCTGGGACTGGGTTACCCCCACTTAGTATAATCCTTTCCAGATCCATCCATTTTCCTGAAAATTTCATAACTTCATTTTTCTTTACTGCTAAGTAGAACTCCATTGTATAAATGTGCCATATCTTCATTATCCACTCATCAGTTGAGGGACATCTAGGCTGGTTCCATTTCCCAGCTATTATGAATTTAGAGGCAATAAACATGGTTGAGCATGTACTTCTAAGGAAATTGATTGAGTTCTTAGGATATATGCCTAGGAGTGCTATAGCTGGGTCATATGGTAGATCAATTTTTAGCTGTCTTAGGAACTTCCACACTGATTTCCACAATGGCTGGACCAGATTGTATTCCCACCAGCAGTGTAGAAGGGTTCCTCTTTTCCCACATCCCCACCAACATTTATGATCTTTTGTTTTCATGATGGTGGCCAATCTGACAGGAGTGAGATGGAATCTCAATGTAGTTTTAATCTGCATTTCCCTGATGACTAGGGATGTAGAACATTGTTTTAGATGCTTATATGCCATCCATATTTCTTCTTTTGGGAACTCTCTATTTAGTTCCATAGCCTATTTTTTAATTGGCTTGTTTGATTTCTTATTATTTAACTTTTTTGAGTTCTTTGCATATCCTAGATATTAATCTTCTATCAGATATATAGCTGGCAAAGATTTTTTCCCATTCTGTAGGATGCCTCTTGGCTTTATTCACAGTGTCCTTTGCAGTACAAAATCTTTGTAATCTCATGAGGTCCCAATGGCTAATCTGTGGTTTTATTGCCTGAGCAATTGGGGTTGTATTCAGAAAGTCTTTGCCAAGACCAATATGTTGAAGGGTTTCCCCTACTTTTTCCTCTATCATTTTCAGAGTTTCAGGTCTGATGTTAAGGTCTTTAGTCCATTTAGATTTAATTCTTGTGCATGGAGAGAGAGAAGAATCTATTTTTGTCCTTCTACAGAAACATATCCAGTTTCCCCAGCACCATTTGCTGAAGAGACCGTCTTTTCTTCAATGAGTATTTTTGGCATCTTTATCGAATATCAGGTGGCTATAACTACCTGGTCTTATATCTGGGTTCTCTATTTTGTTCCGTTGATCTACATATCTGCTTTTGTGCCAGTACCATGCTGTTTTTGTTACTATGGCTCTGTAGTATAGGTTAAAATCAGGTATGGTGATACCACCAGCCTTATTTTTGTTGCTCTGTGTTATTTTAGATATTCGAGGGTTTTTGTGATTCCAAATGAATTTTTGGATTTTTTTTTCTATTTCCATGAAGAATGTCTTTGGAATTTGATGGGGATTGCATTAAATGTGCAGATTGCTTTTGGTAAGATTGCCATTTTCACCATATTGATTCTTCCAATCCAGGAACAAGGGATGTTTTTCCATTTCCTAGTGTCTTCTGCAATTTCTCACTGGAGTGTTTTATAGTTTTCATTGTAGAGATCCTTTACTTCCTTGGTTAGGTTTATTCCAAGGTACTTTATTTTCTTTGATGCAATTGTGAATGGGAGTGATTCTCTGATTTCATCCTCTGTGTGTTTGTTGTTAGCATGTAGGAATGCTACTGATTTCTGTGTATTTATTTTGTATCCTGCTACATGGCTGTAGGTGTTTATCAGCTTTAACAGTTTGCTGGTAGGGTCTGTAGGGTCCTTTATATATAGAATCATGTCATCTGCAAATAATGATAACTTGATTTCTTCCTTTCCAATTTGTATCCCTTTTATGTGTGTCTCTTGCCTCTTGCTATGGCTAAGACTTCCAGTACTATATTAAATAAAAGTGTGGACAGTGGGCACCCTTGTCTTCTTCCTGATTTTAGTGGGAAAGCTTCCAGTTTTTCCCATTTTTTACTTATTTTTTTATTTTTGAAAGAAGAGCTTTAATTTTATCTTCCTTTTATTATTAGATATGGACATTTTGTATGTAAACATCACATGTTGGTACCATACTTTCCCTCCTCCCTGCCCATTTTCTGAAGAGTTCTTCCTCACTGTGGATGCAGGTCAACCCCATGGGGATTGTGGGTCATGCATTATGGAGGCAGAAGTTGGTTATGGGGGAGAAACAGATTTTTTTTTTTTTTGAGGTAGGGTCTCACTCTAGCCCAGGCTGACCTGGAATTCACTATGGAGTCTCAGGGTGGCCTCGAACCTATGGTGATCCTCCTACCTCTGCCTCCCTAGTGCTGGGATTAAAGGCGTGCGCCACCATGCCCAGCAAAAGAGACCAGATTCTTAACAGATATTCATAGCTAACTCTAGAGTAAGCCTAGAGTTAACTGCATGTGCTAAGTTTCCAACCACGACATTACTTGCTCAAAGTCACACAGGTAAAGTGGGCCTTGAGTCAGAGCCAGGCCCCATGCTTGGTGGAGTGCTGTCCTAGGCTGTCAAGAGAAGGTAATGAGAGGGGGTTATGATCAAAATACACTAAATGCATGTATAAAATTGTCAATAAAAATGGAACAACATTCTTTGGTATACTTGTAATTTTCTCATTTATTAATGATGAAAGCAAATTTACATACTAATGACAGGAATGTGCTTTTTTTACTTAAAGAATTAAATCTTGGCTGAATATTAGACACTAAAGATCAAAGAGCATCCTCAATGTTTTTCAGTTGACAGACACTTTGACTTTATAATCTTCAGTGGTGAGAATGCCTGTTCACGTAACTAGGTAGTACAAAATGGCAGAAGAATAGTTAGGGCCAGTTTAGCAATTGTTAGTGTGGTGGTTTGATTCAGGTGTCCCCCATAAACTTAGGTGTTCTGAATGCTAGGTTCCCAGCGGATGGATATTTGGGAATTAATGCCTCCTGGAGGGAGTGGATTGTTGGGGGCGGGCTTAAGGGCTTTATAGCCAGTTTCCCCATGCCAGTGTTTGGCACACCCTCCTGTTGCTGTGGTCCATCTTCTGTTGGCCAGGGGGTGATGTCCACCCTCTGCTTATGCCATCGTTTTCCCCTGTCATCGTGGAGCTTCCCCTCGAGCCTCTAAGCCAAAATAAATCTCTTTTTCCCAGAAGCTGCTCTTGGTTGGGTGATTTCTACCAGCAATGCGAACCGGACTGCAACAGTTAGAAATTCTCTTCTGATCCCATACCAAATTCATTTAGTGATATTTAATTTTTTTAAAATCTTTATTTATTTTGAGAGAGAGGAAAAAACAGAGAGATAGGAAGGGGAGGAAGGGAGAAAGAGAGAGGGAGAGAGAGGAAGAGAGTGAGAGAGAAAGAGAATGGGCATGCCAGGGTCTCTAGCCACTGCAAATGAATGCCAGACACATGTAGCTTCTTGTGCATCTGGCTTTATATGGGTACTGAAGCATTGAACCTGGGTCCTTAGGCTTCGTGGGTAAACACCTTATTTGCCTAGCTAGCTCTCCAGGCCTTACAAAAAATTTTGTAAGTGTTTGTTTTTAAATGAAATTCAAATCAGCAACTCAAAAAGTAAACTTGAAACCAAACATTCTGGGGTTTGGGATGTAGCTTAGTGGGTAGAATGTCTGCCTGGCATGCACGCAGCCCTGGGTTAAATCCCCAGCACCACATAAAAACTAAGGTAGTGCACATGCTTGGGAGAGAGAGGCAGGAGGATCAGAAGTTCAAGTTCCTCCTCAGCTACCTACTGAGTTTGAGGCCGCCTTGAACTATATGAGATCCTGTTGCAAAAAACAAAACAGGGTTGGAGAGATGGCTTACCGATTAAAGCATTGAACCTGCAAAGTCAAAGGACCCAGGTTTGATTCCCCAGAACCCACATAAGCCAGATGTACAAGGTGGCACATGTGTCTGGAGTCCATTTGCAGTGGCTGGACGTCGTGGTATGTCCATTCTCTGTCTGTCTGTGTCTATGTTTCTCTCTCTCCCCTCCTACCTCTTTCTATCTCTCAAATAAATAAATAAAATATTAAAAACAACCCTAGCCCCTAATTTCAAAACAAAACAAAACAAAGCATTGTAGCATCTCACAGAACAATAGAAAGATATATTAATTTGATTTTTTTCATGCTAAGAATGATGGTAGGAAAATATTAATTAAGTCTTTGTTTTCATAATTAAGCCATTGTTTTCTGTAACAGTGGAAAACTTTGTATGCTTGTATAAAAGCGCAGCAATTCATAACACACAATAGCCTCTAGTCCAGGCTTAGGTGTCTGATCAGGTAGCTGTCTTTGGCAGTGTATAATGCAATACACGGACAGTGCACAACGATGCTCAGAACTGCTGTGTGAAACCTTTTCCCCCAGAACACGTGGACACAGGACCATTCACTCCAGACAAGGCACAGGAAACAGACCAAAGTACAGTTGTGCACCAAAACCAGTTTTGGTGAACCAGTGAGTTTATTGGGGTCACTTACAGGGCAGGATGGGGGTTGTTTACAGGCGCATGGGTGACTCAGAGGCAGATAACTCACTGCAAAGCCCACCCCAGCCCAGGTGATGACTGACTGGATCTGCATCTCTGGAGCTCACTGCAAACCTGCTGGAGGGGCGCTGGTCAGCCGCCCCCGAGCAGTTGTTTACTCATTGCAGAACCTTACGGAAGGGTCTTACAACTGCTTGAAAAAAATTTATTTATGAGAGAAAGAGAGGGAGGGGAGAGAGAGAGAGAGAGAGGATGGGCACACGAGGGCCTTTTGCTTTTGCAAATGAGCTGTAAGTGGGCACTAGGGAATCGAACCTGGGCCGACAACGCTTTGCAACCAAGTGCCTTTAACGGCTGGGCCAAATCCCCAGCTCTCTTGCAAACTTTTAAGTATAGAAAAACGCTGGCTAGAGTCTCTTTGTCAATAGTTGCTTATGTTATGATCTTGGGGAGCAGTCCCGTAACCTTTAAGTGTCATCTCTCCCATACCTGTTGACTTCTTGACTCCTTTCTTCCCCCTGGGGACCTTTCAATCTGAAGGAGTTATGGGATCACAGCCCACCTTTAAGAAGCTGGGGTCTAGAATGTGCTCCCTTGCCTGGTTTGGCTGGCTGTCCTGGCACCATGCACACACATGGCCCTGGATGGACTGGAAGCCGTCCTGAGGTGGGAGGGAAGACCTGGGCAGTGCAAGCTGTAAGTACAATGGTCTCAGGGCTCCTTCCCAGGAATGCAGTTGACTGAGGCCTCTCTCCCCTTTGGCTCCCACCTGGGGCCCCCACCTCTTCTAGTTCCCTCAGGCTGGCTGCCACAGCTCTGAACCACTGTGGTCAACACTGGCTGCTCCTACACCCCTGAACCCATCCCAGCTACCCCTGGCCCCCGCCTTTAGATCTCCCATCCCCAGGCTCTGTGAGGCTGCAAGGACACCTCTCTGCACACTGTGAAGTCTTGTGGCCATCTGGTTTCCCCCCTCCTTGGGAGCCCCAGCTCTGATGTCCTGTAGATAGGGTCTAGGTTTGGGTCCCGGAACAGGCAGCGCCCGGGAAGGTACCCGGAGTTAAGGTTCTGCCCAGCCTGGCACCAGAGGACATTCCCAGGGCTGCTGTGTTGCAATCCCTCTTGGCCACGGACCCCCATTTCTCTGGCAATGGTAGGTTTTCTCTGCTGCGATTTGGACAATGTTTTCTTCCTTCTCAATCACCAATCTGGAAAGAGAGACTCGGACTCCAAGGGAGCCGGTTTCAGTTGTTCTTCTCTGTGTCCCGACAGTGCCCTTGTCAACTAAGTGCCTCTCCCCACACCACAGTGCTCTCCTGCCCTGCAGCCGCTCTCCTGGCCCAGTACCTTCCTGTGCCTCCTCTCCACACTCCTCCTGGGACCCCTCAAGCACCCCATAGCTCCCAGACAGCGTTCCTAGCTGGAATTGCCCCTGAGGTGGGATGACCAGCCTGGCTTGGCTGATTTCTGGATCTTAGTCTCTGCCTGTGGAGCTCTGGGTCTGGCGTTCTCTGACATAGCCTTCAGCCCCATTGCCAGAGCCCTTCAGGGCCCAGGACCAACATTTTCTGAGTGCCCACCATGTGCCTACTGAGGGGCTTCCTCTCTCCAGCCTTAGTCTCTTCTCTTGTCACCTGAGGGCTCAGAGGAGCAGAGACCTGGTAAAGAGCATGGATGAGACCTGGGAGCCAAGTCTACCTGTCCCTCACCTCCCTCCTCACTCTGCTTCCCAAGGAGGGGACTCCTGCGCTTGGCTGCTATTTCCCCAGGTGCATGTTCAGAATAGTTCATCTACCTTCACAGCTCCACTGTCACCTGGGACACCTGTGTAGACTCTGGAGCCTGCCCAGTGCTGACTCCTGTTCCAGGCATATCATCACTGGTCTTAAAAACTTGCCAGATGTCAGGGGCCATGGGACCCCTTGTGAAGGCCACAGTGAGTGTTGACCCCATCCTTTGTCCCCTGTGCAAGGTTGGAACCCCAGTGAAGGACTTAGCCGTGTCTGGCCCATCAAGGTGCCCCCACCAAGCTCCTTTGCCCACCCTGATCCACTGTGCTGAGTGTGGAAGACCACAGGGGGCTCAGCTGGTCGCAGTGAGGGGAAGCTGAAACACAGCTGAACGGGGTGTCAGAAGAGGGCAGAGGGCTGGGGTCTCCTGGGCCCGTACAGCTCAGTCATCTCAGCCCGGGATGCCTCCTTCCTTAGACAGTAAGCGGAGGGCCATGCAGCGAGAACCCAGGCTCAGAACTCAGGAGATCCTGACCTCTGAGGGCTTCGGGAAGGCTGGAGGCATCAAAGCCAGGTGGCCTTGTGAGTCCCCACAGCCTTCTGTAAGCACAGCTGTCGCGCTGTGGCTTTCTGAGGGGAAGAAGGGGCGGTGGGGCTGTTGGTGACGCATGACCCTGCATGGACGTTGGCTGCTCCAGGCTGAAGGCAGAGGCTGCATGTGCTGCCTTCCTTGGGGTCTTGATCCCCATTCCTCCTCCCACTGTATGTTGGGGGCGCGTAAGGACTTTCCTGGACCCATGATGTCTTTAGGTTGTGGGAAGGAAATATAACGGAAGCTGGAGTTTCAACAAGAATTGTTTTTGTTAACACCATCTCATCATATGTATATATGTATATTAACTAAGTTAGCCATAATTAAAAAGAAATTCACACCCTTTGCTTTGTCCCGTACAGACGCAGCCTTGGAGAACGCCGCGGAAGGCCATGTTTCTAGTGGTTTTACAAGCGGCCGATGTGCCAAGACTGCAGAAGCCAGGAGTTGGGCTTGTGACTTCTGGAGCCCCTCCCAGCCAGCCACAGGCCTCTGGCCCTGCCAGCCCAGCAGTCCTTATGAACCCAGTTCTGGGGATCGAGACGCCTGGCCCCTGTCCAGACCCCTACATGTCAGGGAGGCCTAGGCAAGGTGAGTTCTGGGGCACTGTGGTCCTTGTGTCCACACTCTCCAGCCGGTCCTGCGGGTCACTGGGCCATACTCCCAGGGGCAGGCTGTGCCCTACATTCTGGCATTTATTTCCCCAGGACTTAAGTTGGTTCTGGGCTCAGCCCTGGGTCCATCCCAAGGGTCCCAGAGGTACCCAAAGCCTTTACATCCTTGGGGCCCTTTGCTCTCTCTGGCTGCCTCCCCTCTGGGAGTTTTGGGGGTGACGCCAGGGGAGGCCTGCTTAGCTGTCCCGCCTTCTGTTCTAGCCCTTGGAGTAAACAGGAACATTAAATCACTACTTGGGGGTCAGGAAACTGGAAATAATCAAAACACAGTGTCCTGTCCTCAGCCTGGGCACTGGGCCGCCTGTCACTGACCCAGCTCTGCTGCCTGGGGCTGTCCTAGCCTCGCCTCCGTCCTAGCTCTGCCCGTGCTGTGCTCGGGTGCCCACAGTGGCCAGAGCCCAGGGTACAGTTGGTAAGATGGTTCCCCACCTGAACTGGAGCGCCACCTGGCAGGGCACGTCGTCCAAGGCTCTGCAGGCATGTGAGCCTTAGGAAGTCTTCCTCATCAGCTCCAGGAGCCCTGGGGGTGGTGATGGGGACTGTGGCCCCCGGGGATGGCAGAGGCCGGGACCTCACTTGTGCTGCCTGCTCTTTGATTCCGGGGCTAGCTTATGGCATGCGGTGCTCTGGTCTCTGTTCCTCCTCTTCACCACAGGCCAGAGACCAGGGAACTAACTGGGCTGGGACACGGGATGGAGGGAGAGGCCTCTTCTTTCCTCGGCTTGGAGATGGGTATCTCTTCCCCATAGCATTGGACCACAAATGTTCTCTGACTGACCAGCCTTCTTGTTGTTAAAGCTTGTAAGTCTTCCAGCAACCCCCAACGGCCACGTCTCAAAGGAGAAATTGAGGCTTGCTGAGGTCAAGTGCCTGTGAAGTTTGTCCTGGGCTCTCTCCAGCAGCCTAGGTTGGCCTTCATAGGCTGGTCTTGCTCCAGGAAGGTGCTCAGGTGAGAAAGGGCTGAGTCACATAGGATACTTCTCTGGGTCACCTTCTAAAGGGTCTTCCAGTCTCAACCTGAGAGACATTCTGGAAGGCAAAGACAGGGATTGTGCTGAAGGACATTCTACGCAGTCCTAGCCTCACAGGCCATGGATTCCCCAGAGCTCTGCTCCCCACTGGACTGTGGGGAGGACAGAGCTGGCCCCTGCTGGAACCCGCTCTGGGCTGGGGACAACCGGTGGTGGAGCTGCCCACCTGATGGGGCTGGTATAGCCCCTTTGTAATGGCACTGGGCTCCGTGGTGTGGTGGTGGTGGTCGGCTGTGGGTCCATGGCCCGGCTTGCCTGGAGACCCCCCTCAGAACAGACAGTGTTGAGATTGGGCTTTAGCCGTGGGCTGTGCAGTCCTGTGGAGCTGGGGGCATGTGGGAGGTCTAGGGGTCTCTTCATTGACACCCCCCCCCCGGATCTGTACCTTCTGCACGTGCTCCCATCCCGTGCCTGCTCATGGCTGGCCTGTGGAACAGCTGGGTTTGTCCTGGGCTCTTGCCAGTGGCCTAGGTTGGCCTCCATAGGTTAGTCCTGCTCCAGGAAGGTGTTCAGGTGAGAAAAGGGTTGAGCCACATAGGACTCTTCTCTGCTTTCCTGATGAGTGGTGAAAGGGTTTGAATCCAGCCTGGCTGGCTGTACCCTCTGCTGTTCCTTCTCAGGAACAATGTCTTCCTGTTCTGGGTGGTAGGGTGGGCTGCTCCTGTCTCCATCCCTGACCCTGAGTGTGTGGGGGAGGTGTTTTCTGAGCTTACTCGAGCCATGGTAGGGACAAGGTTTTAAGACTAACTGAGGTTCAGGGGCAGCGCCAGGCTGAGGCTGGCTGCATGTTGGGAGGGGCTGTTCTCAGTCCCAGAGTGAGCTGGGCTGGGCTAGAATTGGGTAGGAAGGAGCTGAGGGAAAAGTGATGGAGACGTCTTAGAAGGGGACAGGAAACCTCAACAAGCAGGTCAGACTTGCTGAAAAGAGGTGGGGGCACAATGGACATCAAGAGAAAGAGACTTTCCAGTGCCCACGGCTCCCTTGACCTTGTTGTGAGGTGTGGCCCAGCTATCTTCCTGTTCTAGACAAGGGAGCTTGTTGGCCAGAAGGTCACCAGAGGCGGAGAAGAAGGCAGCAGTGTCTGAGCCAATGTCCCCCGGAGCAGCTGCCCCAGTCCCCAGCTCTCTCACTCCTCAGGGGTTTATCAAGGCAAGGATTTCCACCCTGGGCCTCCATGGCTCCTCCTCTTGGCTACTTCTGACCCTTCTGTCTTCCCCACCATCCACGAGGTGTGCCCTGGAGTCTCCTCCCATCAAAACCTCTTATTTTCTGGTCCTTCGCCAGATCTGGCTTCAGGGAAACTCATCCTCAGTCTGGGGGTTCCTGGTAAGAGTGAGAAAGTCAGGCCGGAAAGAGACGCAGAGCACCGAAAGAATGAAGGGGACGTCAGGAGCCACGGGGATGGTTGGATTTGGAAACACTGTCCTGCTTCCTCAAGTCCTGAGGTGGGTGGGCTGGAGCCAGAGATGAGGGGTGAGGAAGACTCAGTGCATAGTAGGTCTGCGAGCAGGAGAGGGCCACACGGAGGGCATCAGGCCTGGCAAGGTGGACTATGGGGTGAGGAACCATGGCTCTTCCAAGGGTGGCAGGAAGGGTGCAATGACACCCACCTTTGTAGAAGACTGCTGTCCCACAAGACTCTCTTGTGGCAATGGTGAAATGAGCTAGTGCTGGGTAGTAAGATACGCAAGGATGTTGCCCTGGGGGCTTCTGGGAAAGATTCTGTTTCCTTTGATAAGAGAAACTATGCGAGGAATTCCCAAGCTTTCTTCCTGCTTTAGACATCATCTGGGGTTTCATGTTTGCAGCTGGAGCAGCCATCTTACAACAATGAGTTCAAGATCAATGGAAGTCATAAAGGGGCTGTTGAACCAGTGTCAGCAGATAGTGACTTCTTGATAGGCCAGGAGAATAAACTCTCTATATTAAAGTCATTTGTTGTTCACTGGGCCTTCTAGTGTTTGCAGCCATTCCCGGATGACAACGGAATTGGTAACAGGAGTGGGTTTGGAAATAATATCTCAGCACCTACTAGCAGAGTCTGCTGGGGCAGGAGGGGGTGGGTAAGGTACAGTGTTGGAGGTGGTGACTCCAGTACCCCTGAGGGTCATCAAGTGGCCATGTGGTAGTTAGACGTGACCTTGAAGAGATCAGTTGAGTGGCTGCTGGAGATAGAGGTGGACGTTGACTAAAGCCACAGAGCGGGCAAGGTTGTTTGGGAGGGCAAGGAGAGCAAGGAGGCCAGCTGGTGCAAATAGAGCTCTAGAAGTGTGGGCAGGGGAGCAGGGCTGAGCAGACATGGCAGCGGGAAGAGCAGTAGAATGCCAAGGACGCGCTGTCCACTCCCAGAGCTTCTGTGAGGTACCAGCGCAAGGCAGTCATACCCAGCGCCTCCCTATTCCGCTTCACAGCCATGTCACCAGCGAGGCACTGGATCTGTGTCCACTTTACAGACAAAAGCACTGAGGGTATGAGAAGCTGCCACAGAAACTTGAGGGACATGGTCAAGAGGCATGGGTGAGGGGTTTCAATGGCACAGACAGGAGCAGCGGCACAGACCTAGAGCATCTGGTGGACTCAGGGTGTGGCGCCGGGACACTGTAACCTCGGATGCTTGTGTATAAGGAGGAGCTGGGAGGTAGAGTGGCCAGGATGTGCTTGTGCTGCTGAGGGCGGCCTGCGGATGCTGTGGCCCAGGAGGGACTGTGCAGCCACGCCCCCTCCCAGATGTCTCTGGAGGCGAGGAAAGACCACAGTTGGAGCCCTTGGCCGGTGGCCACTATGAACAACTTGTCCTTATTCTCATTGAGTAACTGCAGCTAGACATTGTGGTCCAGGCCATTTCAGGACAGTGGGTCTGCCAGTGGCTCAGCCAGGGAGGGCCGGGACCCCCAGCCTCAGCCCAGGTCCAGCCCTGTGGCTCGGGCCTGTGGGTGAGGTTTATGGGCAGCAGCACCCACTTCGAGGGAGCCCTGGCTGACTTGCCATGGGGGCAGGGCGGGCGGGGCAGGAGCGGGCAGAGCCCTCTCTGGGACGGGCTGACCCAGATCCTTGGCCAATGTCGGAATGACCATGTCTTCTGCTCCTGTCAGCTCCCGGGGCAGGGGTGGGGGAGGCTGCTCTTTGCATCTGCATCTCGTCATGGAAGATGGTAGTAGCCGGTCCCAGGACAGAGGTTTCAGGAGGATGGGGTTGGCCAGGGAGGAAGGTGGAGGCTCAGCAGGTCAGACGGACCCCATTCCAGTCCCACCCCAGCTCTAGAACATGAGATCTCAGGCAAGTTCTTCCCCTTACCTGCCTTGTAGTCTGAGAAGTGGATTGGATGCTCCCTAGCAAGGTCTGTGAGAATTACAGGTGACTTAGGTGTAGAGTACTGCTCGGTGGTGAGGCACTTGCCAAGCATGTGCAAGGTCAGGGTTCTGGCCTTCCGTCGTGCTGGAGAGACAGAGGTAGAGTCAGAGAGTGTGTGTGAGAGAGGAAGGCAGATAGAGAAGGAGAATGAATGGATTTATATATTTATATAAAGTTCTAGGCCTGTGGATTTCGCAAACAATTAAAATTTCAAAAATCAAGTTTAGTTCCTGTCTCAGGATGCCAACTTTATGTTTTGCCAAGCAAGAACATTAAAAACAGAAAACAAAACCCCAGCTACCATTGGCTGATCGTGTCACCTAGCACAGAGCGATACTTGGATACATCGGAAGTTAGGTGCCATGGGGTGAGGGTGGCCTTGGGGGTGCAGCAGGCTGTGTCTAGCCTTTCTATTCCACCCTGTCTGTCTTCTCGGACACTGGGGAACCCCAGTGCTCTGGGTGCTCTTGGTGTCCCGTAGTGACCTTTCCCAAGGCTCCAGCTCATAGCTGTCACTTGGAAGCCAACCTGATTCCAGATATGGTGGAGGCAGGAGGCTAGCCCCAGGGGGTCTCAAGGGCTCCTGGCCACATAAGCTGCTGGTGTGTCCATGTGGTCCTTCTAGTTTGCTCTGCTCTGGGAGATGTCCGAGGCCCTCCTTGCTCCATATGCCAGTGTTTCCCTAGACTGGGAACTCGCCACCTTTTACAGGGTAGGTCTTTGGAACTGGAAAGATGGCTCAGCGGTTAAAGGTACTTACTCGCAAAGGCTGCTGGCTTGAGTTTAAGTCCCAAGTAGCCACGTAGAGCTAGACCAAAGGCACACACACTCTGTCCAGAGTTCGGTTGCAGTGGCTAGAAGCCCTGCTGCACCCATTTGCACCCCCTGTCTCTTTGCAAATAAATAAAGATATTTTTAAACAGGAGATCTCTGAGTAGAAGGGCCTCTTCTCCCATGATGAGTCCATATGGGCTGCTCAGTTTTGCCTTTGCCAACCTTCCCAGGCCCGCCCACACCTCAGAAAAGCAGTGCTGCCTGGAAGATTCTGGCAGTGTGTCCATACCTTTTTTGTGTGTTTTGACATTGGGTATCTTCCTTGATCTCCCTTCTCTTAGTGGCCTTAAAAAATTTATTTATTTATTTGAGATAGATATAGAAATAGGAAGGTAGAGAGAGAGAATGGGCATGCCAGGGCCTCTAGCCACTGCAAACGAGCTCCAGATACATGCGCCTCCTTGTGCATCTGGCTTACATGGGTCCTTGGGAGTCAAGCCTGGCTCCTTTGGCTTTGCAGGCAAGCACTTTAACTCCTAAGCCATAGCTTCACTTGAACCCAGAGTTCACTGATTCAGATAGTCTGACCAGCCAGCTCACCCCAGGGATACCCTATCTCCGCTTTCCACTCTGCCTCCACCTCAGATTCCAATGGCCCCTGATCAGGATGACTCTGGAACATTCTTGTACCCACACCACTGCAGAGAGCAGGAATCTGGGGTCCCTGGGGACTGGGCCTCTTCAGATGTCCTCATTCATGGTAGGAGGGTTTCCGTAGCACATTCTCGCAAGTTGGCAAGGGGGCTGCCTGGCTTATGCCTCATGTTTACACCTTGGTGACTCATGGGGAAAATATAGCTGTGTGTGTGGGGGGAAGGGGGTCAGTGGGGTGGGACCAGGGCATGGGGGCTGACCATGCGGCTAGCACCAGCCGCTCAGAGCCCGTGTGAGGCTGCAGGAGTGTTTCTGAGTTAGCTTTAGGATGACTTCTGCAGAAGGACGGGCAAGGCCACTGTCGCCACCTGACCTACGTGCACCTCTCTCACATCGCATGGCTAATGAAGCCTCAGAGGAGACCTGGCAGCCTCTTCTAGCTTCTGATGGATCAGACTTGGTGAGTGTGTTTTGGAAAGCCCTGCTTCAGAGAACTTTTGTCCTCAGATAGGGAAACTGAGGTCTTCTATATTCTTCCACAAGCATTGTGTCTATAACTGTCATAGGTGCTGTAGGCTCAGAGGAAGGTTTTGTCATATTGCCTTTTCTTTGTGTGTGGAAAGACCCTCGGTGTTACCATGTAGTTCTTGATGGGCAAGCTTGGTTGCCTATGACTCACCAGGGTGTAAATATGAGGTGGTAAGCCAGGCAGCCCCTCATCAACTTGAGAGAATACATAAACCACCCTACCATGAATGAAGCAGGTCCCTGTGTAGGGCAGGGTGGCTGGCCAAATATAGGAGCTTTGTGGCATCTCCAAGGAAGGATGCGGCTGCCATTGCCGATGTAACACTGTGGAAGCAAGGCAAAGACCCTGCCTCACTGACTCCCCACTTTCACACACTCCTTGGATGGGGCCAGGAGCTAGCAGGCATCTCTGAGAGCTGCAAACTCCCTCTCTTCACCTTGGCTGGAAGTCTCTTCTGTACCTCCAGACTGGAGTTCTGAACTTCTTGCTTGCTGCTTTGGTCAGTCACCCTTCCAGAAGGGCGTGTGATGTAAGCTCCTGGCTATGGCCACAGACCCCCTTCAGTGACTTGCCCTGCCCAGTGGCTCACACAGTACGGAGCTTCTTCCGACTTGCCTCAGGGTCCATGTGGGGTGGCATGAGAGGGTGCTGGCCTTTCTGAAGCCATTCAGGGATTTGGTGCTCTGTGGTAGGCCAGGCCTGCACGACAGGTCTATTTGTGGGCAGGAAGGTTTTTATTTGGGGGGGTTCATGTGGACTCCATCAAGGCCCCTGTGGAAGGACAAGTCAGGGCAAGGGGCCGAGCTTGGTGGCAGTAAAGTCTCCCAGGAGCTGGGGGTCCTTCAGAGGTGTCCTGGGTATCTTTCTGTGTCACACTAACACTCACTGGATGCTGGCTGCCACCCTGGCAGAGTGACCTTGGGCAACTTTCTCTAGTCAGGAGGGCTAGAAGCTTGCACCGGCAGCTCTTCTACTGCTGTAGATCCATAAGCCACTAAACCCCGCAGGGAGACACAGCTGTTTCTCGTGCCACCTACAGATAGGCCCACCCTTGATGCCCAGAGCCACCTCTTCCAGACCCACGCGGCCTCTCTTCCAGGCGGAAGCTCGCTGACATCCCAGCTCCTGCAGCTTGCCTGGGGGCCGCAAGTGACTCCCTCCAATCCCCGGTCCGGCCACTTCACCTTGCAGTGGTAGTTTACCTGTGGGCTTACCAGACCTTGGGCCTGAGAGGCCTGGTCCCAGGCCACTGCGTCCTTCTCGTGCTGTGGCTACTGCATGACCACCGAAATTGGGGCCACCTTGGGCCACACCTGTTCTTGTGCTTCCTGGTGACACAGGAGCCTCGTCCTTCTGCAGACCACGTGGTGCCCAACCAGAACTGCAATTCCTCGTCTCCTCTGTGGGTTCCTGGCGTAAGAGCCCAAAATGCTCAGACATCAACTTTAACTTGTGGTTCTACAAAACACTCCCTCTGTCCCCGGAGTGTGCTCTCTGCGAAGCCCGACGTGCAGGGGGAGCAAGCCCAGGTTCCCCAGCATGTCACTGCCACAGCAGGGCGCACAGCCACGCCTGTTCCCACACTCAGCCCTTGGACTCAACATGTTCTTCTGATTGGTGCCACCAGCCTGTGGAGAAGGACCCTGCTTGCCGAGGCGGCATCCCTCCTTGGAAGGTGCATTGGCAGGGCTGTCCCCGGCTGGAGGCGTGAGGTGGTGCCTCTGTGGTATGAGCAACAGCTATAGCCACAGGCCATTCCACCATAAGGTGAGACCTTGGTGTGAGGTGCTGTCGTGTGAAAGAGCTCGTGTCCTCTGCCAGCTGTGGGAGAGCGGGTCTGGCAGGGCCTTGCTGAAGAACGAGCAAAGGGAAGCCCGGGCCAGTCAGCTCTCTGTCAAGTCACAGTCGATGGCTGCCCCTCCTGGGGAGGGATGAAGACCCTGTGGTTACCTTGCTCAAAGGGACAGATGTGCTTCCTCCTCTGGGAGTGCTGTGGACAGTGGGGTGGTCACTAATGACAGTAGCCAATTCTGTCAGGCAAAGGGTAACCCTGGGCATCTGGGCCACCTGCGTGGTTGTCTTCATAACTCATTCCCATGCCCATCTGGCCAGCACTGAGGTGGACGGGTCACTCAAGTGGCACGGTTGTTTGGAAGCATCCCTGAAGTGGGTACTTTCCCAGGGACATGAACATGCACTGGACCTTCCCACTGTGATGCCCACCGCTCTGCAGACCGCCCCGCTCCAGTCTTCCAGCCCCTCCAACGCTAAGCCGCTGCTGTGCTGACTGAGCTCCTCTTTCTGCACGCAATGCAGAGCCCCACTGTGTCCAAACAGCTTGCCCCTCGGAGGGTTCTCCAGCACAATGCTTTCCACGGCCTCCCGAGGAGCTTGGCAGCCACTGGCCACTTTCGGTCCACACCCACTTGCTGGGGTTCCCACCCCAACCAAGCTCAGCCACTTCCTCCTCTGCTGGCTGGATGTGAGAGCAGTGCGTGGCTGTACTGTGACAGGAGGGAGAAGCGCTGGAGGGCGCAGTCCCCTGGGAGGTGACTCCCACATCATACCCATGGTCCTGTGCCCATGCTCTGAGCCCTTCACTCCGTCCTTCTTCTGCCCCTGCCCCTGTCACGGTGGCCGTCACTTTCCCCAGGTGTCCAGGTGCACCTGTGTCTGTATCCCAGAACCATCATGTCTGTCCTCACCAGTGGGCATCCTGGGAAAGTGCTCCCCAAGTACTAGGCTCACCTAGTGACTGGTCAGCATTTCGAGGATCCAGTCCTGTGCTGGCCAGGCCCTTGTGGCCTTTGCAGTCCAGTCCCTTACCTCTCTGTCTCAATCCCGGGAGAGTTACACTGTGACTGACTCTGGGCATCAAGCTAGTGGCCAGGAAGGGTGGTGGGTGTTCTCTGAGAGGTGCCTGATGGACGAAGATGGAGAAATTTCTGCAGGTTTCTAAGCAAATTTGGCTATCTACCTTTCTTGGGGTCAAGTGGATGTTTGTGTGGACCCTGAGAGTTTGGAGGATTCTGGGATTTGAGTTTTGGGGTTCATCAAGGGTTCTCTAGAGGGACAGAACCAATAGAACATTAACTGGATAGTCCAACAATATCCACCACACACTGGAGAGCCAGAGGACCTGGATCTGCTGCTGAATGTGAGAAACAGAAAGCATCAGAGCGAGGGGGAGCCACAAAACGGGCCCAGGTCCAGGCTGGAGGCCTGGATGTAATGAAGGCCTGATGGGAGTCCACACTGAAAGGCTGAAGAAGTCCACGGATGATGGCAACAGCGCTTGTTCAGGGAGACTGGCCCTCGCATGTGCTGGGTCTCTCCCGTGTGTGTGTGTGTGTGTGTGTGTGTGTGTGTGTGTGTGTGTGTGTAGGCCAGATGAGAAGGGCGGGTGTCTTCCTCTATCACTTTTCCACATATTTCCTTGAGATGGGAACTCTCACTGTTTTGGTCAGACCGGCTGCCCGGTGAGCCCTGGAAATTCCCATGGAGTAGGAGGAGGTGGGCGTGGTGCCTTCCTCCATCTCTCCGTCTAGTTTGGTTTTGAGCCAGAATCTCGTCATTGGTTTTGGTGCTCGTGTGGCTCCACTGATGGCTGGGACGGTGAGCCCCTGTGTGACTGGCATTACAGGCACATATGATCACTCCTGCTAGCTACCTGGGATCTGGAGACCCAAACTCTGTCATCCGTAGGCACTCTTGGGTCCTCATGGGGACACAGAGTGCGTTTAACTGCAGAACCATCTCTCCACCTTAGGTGTTTGCACCTAATGAAGTCGGCAATCAAGATTACACGTCGCCGCCGGGATCTCAATGTGCCCGCCCATGGCCGGCGTGACGTTGCATAGCCGACTCACTTGGTCGGAAGCCACATCTCTGGAGTTTGCCAGCCCATATCGTCAAGTCCGGGTCAGGTGGCAGCCCACGAGGCCAGTCAGTCCCAGTGTCACCTCCGCGGGCTTCAGCTGGCTGAGCTGGACACGCCCACCGACCACTGCCTCCTGCTGCTGCTGCTGCTGCACATATTCCTCTGCTCACCTGCCGCACCCCACCCCTGCCTTCCCTTGGGTGGAGCAGAGGGGTACAGAAGTACCCCGGCATACGGTGTAGACGGTGGAGGTGACTCCGTGGGGAGTTCCCACTCTACGGACACCTGCATGAGGTCTTCCTGGCCAAGAGTAGGTAGCTGACCACCCCTCACTATGGCTGTTAGATCAGACCTCTGCCATACCCTCTGGGCAAGGATGGGTCTCCCAGAAACAGCTTCAAGGACGAGCAGCATGACACAGGAGGCTTCGGTCAAAAGCCATGAAGAGGGGGGCGGGCAGGGAGCTTCTGGGGTGGGGGATGACATAGGCTGGGCTGCTGTCTCATGGGATGCTTAGGTGACGCTAAGAGGGGCTTCCCGCACCTGGTGAGGAGCTGTGAGAGCAGATGGACTGGTACTGTCATGTGCCAGGTGGAGCATGGTCCCATGGTTCCCGTGGGCCCCAGGGGCATAGGGGCTGGCAGGCACAGCTGCTCTATCTGCCCTCCTGCTATGTCGGTGCAGGGCCGGGACGCCAAGCCTGCAGGGCCTGAACTTCCCTGGGAAGCCAGCGTCCACTCAGTGGGACCCACAGAAACCTTAGGACCAGGCCTGTCGTGACTCTAGTCCTGTGTGCTGAGCCTTCCCTGAAAGGCCATCCTGGGTGGGCCTGCCCTTCTCGGGGGCTCAGGAGCCAGAGAGGTGCGAGGCGCATCTCTGCCTTCAAAAGCTGCAGCCCAACGGGAAGTCTTCTTCTGATGAGAGGCTGGCGGCTGGTCGGTCCCGTCAGATGGCCTGAAGTAGCTACAGGCTTCTAAGAAGGGGGCTGGGCAGGCAAATCCCCCAGGAAGGCTGTGGACCCCGAACCCATGCTGTGCAGGAAGAAAGCAAAGTCGTGCAAAGTTGGGGGACTGTGAGCTGGAGGGGCCAGATGGGTAGACTGGGGTTCAGAAGAGACAGTCCTAGTCCCCCTGTGGCTGGCTCCCTTCCATGCCGCCTTACACTACCCGAGTGAACTCTGTGACGTGACCTTGATATGTCCCCTACGTAGAACCCTCGATGGCCACAAACAAAGCCCACACTGCTTGTGGCACAGATGCCCCACCCCAGGCTGGCCAGAGCCTCCCCCCATCTTTTGTAGACACATTCCTCTGTGGGAGCCCACCTTTCCTGGCATGCACTGGGCCGTGCCTATGATGGCCTTTGAACCCCTTTTCTTCCCGAGGATGCTGTGGTGAGGACCTTCTTTGTTCCTTAATGGTCTCCTACTCAGTCCCCAGGAGCCACCCGTCCAGTGAGCTGTGCCTGACTCCTCCCCTTACTCAGGGTGCGCACAGCCCCGCTGGACCACACGGAATGGTGAACAGACCTTCGTGGTGGTCACTCCCCACTGTGAGGCCCACCTACTCTGGGGAAGGCTCCCTGAACTAGGCTGAGGCCCCGTCAGGACTTGGGGCTCCAGTCCATAGCACAGTCCATAGCTGTGCAGCCCGAAGCCTCAGCCGGAACGAGCCGGAAGTGGGAGATGCCGCCCTTACACTCTGAAAAGACATTTTTTCCCAAGCAGCTGGCAAGGCCCCCACCCGCTCCGGGGGATTTCCAATCTGCTCTAGAAAGGCCCAGTTCTGAGCATGTGGGATCATTTGGGGACACCATCCTAGCCACAAAACAGAAGCCCTTCCTCCTGCTCGTCCTTCTTCTTGATCACCCAAGCCATGAGGAGAGGTGAGAGAGGGGGGCCTTGAGAGCCACGTCTAGCCATGGCCAGGGCGACACTCAGGGTCAGCAGTGCCCCACCTGGCCCTGACTGCTTGAACCCCAGGGTCTGCACAACAGTGATGGGCAAAAATAATGCCTTGGTCTCAGAGTCGCTGCATGGCCCACTTGGTTTAGAGTTTCTGGACCCAGTTTGATATTAACCACTGGAGCCAAGGTGTCTCAGCAAAGGCGAAAGGTTGCAGAGGCCGAGGGGCCAGGTGGGCTGTGGCCTGATCCCAGGACAGGGCATCTCCTGGGACTTTCAGAGACAGCATGGAAACTCTTAGCCGGAGGGCTTGTCCCTTGCTCAGCTTGGCAGCACTTCACATCTTCTGGGAGTTGTTTTGCTCGTGGTAATTGGTGAGAAGTTTGCCTCTAAAATTCTGCCCAGAACCCCAAAGTGGAAGTGGGCAGAGGGCCAGTGTGAATGGAGCATGTTTTTTACAACATATTTTTATGGAAGCCTGTTTGGGACTGCTCTTTGGACCCAGAGTTTGGAATTTGATGCAATTGAGCAGGGCTGGGCAGGGGTTCACCTTTGCCCTGGGGGCCTAGGGAGGCCCTGGGAGGCACGGGGGCATGCCCTGTCCTGGAAAGCAGTGGTAAGGGCATCCTGGGACAGACAACCTTCTTTCTGGGGCGCAGGAGGGCCCTCCGTTGTCCTCAGGTTGGCGTGGGTCCTGTGCTGTGTGTAGAGTAAGAGAAGCCTTCCCTGGTTCCCATGGTGTCTGGTTGCGGAGGCCTTGGCCAAGTGCTCAGCCAGTGTAGACTGTTGATGTTGTCTAGTCACTTGTGCCCTCTGACCCCGAGCTAAGCTCGTCCTTGCTGGCCCAGACAGGCACTACCAGCCGGACTGTTTTCCAGGGAACAACTGGTAACTGCCGAGGGCAGGAGAACTGCGGCCTCCAGGGAGCCGCTTGGCATCAAGCAAGTGTCCGAGAAATTGTTTTCCTAGTTTGTGGCAAGATAGGCCACTGGCCTCTTCTTGATGGATGATGGATGGGAGCCCCTTGCCCTGCCTGGCCTCAGTTTCCAGTTTGCCAAGCGGGCTGCGGGCTGGACTAGTTGCTCTCTAAAGCTCCATTGTATTTCGACATTTTGTCACTTACGCCTCTCTGACTTAGTTTCCCACTTGCAAGAGAAGACTAGGAGACAGCTTCAGTAAAGAGGCATGCCATCTTTCTTTCCAGATCCCTGTGGTTCATATAGAACCCAATTCCAAAACAGTTCAGAGAGAGCCAAAACCTAGACACGGTGAAAAGTAGACACCGTGCAGTAGACACTTAGCGCAGTGAACAAGGGCTTCTGTCGGCAATGGCCACGGATTATGTAATTCTTCCCTTGGAGAGCAAGCAGGGAGCAGTGTGTGTCCTCAGACCTGGGGAAACTGGACTCTTCTGTTTGCCTTGCGGTACAATGTGGGCTGGTGTCTGCATCCAGTGAGCTGTTTACCTGCGGCCTGTGGGGCCAAAGGAGGCAGGGCTTTTCTACACTTCTGATCATCTTTTCCCAGGAGAACCTTCCAGAAACCAATCACACTGGGGTAGGGGACTGAGCACACACTTGGTCTGCCCAAGCTAATGTTCTAAAGTTTGTGGTTTGTAATCAATTCCAGCGCCTTGCTGGAATACTTCATAGCCCTGGCCAAAGTGAGGTGGGGGGGTGGTCATAGGCATCTGGGTGCAGTGTGTGTGTGTGGTGTGTTTGTGTATGTGCATTTGTGATGGAGATCATGTGTGTGGTGTGAGTGATGGAGATCATGTGTGGTATGATGATGATCATGAGTCCCCTCCATCTTCATTGTTGGCAATGCTGATGAGCGCTGTGTTCAGAACTTGCAGGGCTGACAGAAAGCCTGTCCTTTACAGGCTCTGTGGCTTCCTTCATATCTTGGCTGGAGACAGACAAGCTTATCTCCACTTTATGGAGCTGGAGGCTGGAGCTTCTGCAAGTTATGTAATGTGCCCGAGATCACCCAGCTGGGGACAGGGGAGGCAGCGAGGTCACCCACTGCACCTGACTCCAGAAACTGTCTCTGCGCCCCTCTTCCTTCCCTAGTTCCCAAGGGAGACTGGATGGGTCTCAAGGCATTTTAGTGGTGCCTGGGGTCTGGGTAAGTCTTTTACATAATGTAACCATTATTTTCCTATGTATTAGAAAAAGTAGCTTATCAAGTCTGCATTTCACTCACAGTGTTGCCTGGAAGAAGACAGTTTGGATGGAATCTAAGGAAAATATTCAGTGGAAAGTGATGGAAATTGGACGATGGTTAGGGACATGGAATGAAACTGACACGGGCAGAGCCCCTCTGCTGTGCTCTTGCCGTGACCCAACCATCCTGTGCAGAGCCCCTGTGAGTGTTCTTGCCCCGCACCCTTGGAAGCCTTCGGGACTTCACGTGTCTGTATCTATTGCCCTTCAAAACCCCTAGCCTGACCCCTGCCACCTTTCGTGTCCTCTGTGTAGCCTCAGGTCGTTTTGTCCTCTCTGTCTGTGGTTGGTCTGATCTTGGCTTCCTCCACCAAGTGGCCGCTATCTTGGCCGACTCAGTGGGCAGCCTACCCAGGTGCTTGTCCTCTCTCTGTACTTCCATATGCACACGAGTGTGGCTCCTCTTCCCTCTGGGTTTGTGGTGATAAGGGTCAAGGTTATGGCTCTTCTCATGCCAGCCAAGTGCTCTGCCGCTAAGCTACACCCTCAGCTTGTTCTGTCCCTTGTTGGGTTCTTTTTCCTGGAATTCCCCAGAGGACTTGTCCCTTCTCCCTCCCTCAGCATGCCACCGTTCTTCAGGTCCAGCTGGGTACTCATGTGGACACACTGTCCCCTCTCCCAGCTGATCCATTCACCACTGACACTCAGTGGCCAGTCCCTTCATTTATACCTCCCACTCCATCCTTGGGTATCCAGACCTGTGGATATGTCTGGCCACTGGACAGCCCTGTCACCGCACGAGCAGCTCAGCTAACTTTGCCTCCTCCCCATCTGGGACTCCCATCAGCCTTCCCTGCCACCCCCGATGGCATCACATCAGTCTAGGCACTCGGCTCAGGTGTCAGGGCTCAACTCCAGGTTTCTCTCCATCCATCTCCTCTCCTGACTTAACCTGTCCTTCTCAGCAGTGTGTGTCAACTCTGTCTGCCTCTCCCCATCTCTCCACCACCGCTCTACTCCGGGGCCATCAGCTTGTGAGGACGGGCTGTCTCTTCTAGCTGCTTGGACACAGAAGCTAGCCGTCACTTTGAGACACAGCTAGAATCAAGCCCTGACTTCGTAAAGCCATTCATCCTCTTTGGATATGAAAGCCCTGCTCTATGACAGAATCTGCGAGCTTCCTCCCCCCCAGCTTGACTTCTCCTGCTGAGCCAATGGGGTGATCTCGCTGCCAGATGCACCCTGTGGGTCAAGTGCCAGTTTCTCTCGAATGTCATGATGGTGTAGACGGAGCCCAGGGCTCCTGGGAAAGTTCTGCAGTGTCCGTCTAGGTTCTGTGCTCTTCTTGACTGTGATTTGCTGGGGGCGACTTCCGCCCTCCATTGAAGAGAATTCCGGTTCTAGTTCTGGGAAGGGGAGGAGCTGGGCCGAGGGCGTGACATAGGGTGGGACATAGTTCAGCTTATATCCATTGATAAACTTTGTCGTGTGGCCAAGCTGGCTGCTATCTTTTGTTGGAAGCACATGGAGCAGTGACAGGGAAGTGACTGTCCTCTGGATACGGCATGGAGGGTGACTTCTCCGACTGTTGGCAGCTGTGATTACCAGAAAGAGACCTGCATGATATTGAACCCATTAACCTTCCTTCGTGGAGAGAGGACAGCCAAAACCCTACCCTAGGATTTATAGACAGTTAATGGTGGCTGGGGGAGAGGGGCTCATCATAAATCCTGGCCACATTCCCCTGGATTTATAGGCACTTAGCTAGTGCTAGGGAGGACCCCACAAGGCTTAGCCCTTCCTCAAGGATGTATAGCTAATTCACAATTGCTTGCAGGGGAACATTTCCTTCAGCAGTGTAGCTTTCCATAGGTTGCCCATACTCCTGTTGGTAATTCCTCGCCTAGGCTCCCATACATAACCCCAGTTAAACTCATTGGTTCGTTAAGCTACACTTGTAAGGAATTATTATTATTATTGCTTCTGTCTGGGGTGAGTGGACATTTGTTCAATGAATGTCTCCTCAGAAAAGGTTCATACAACAGGATGCCAACAGGATTTCTCTTACGAAGGAAGGGGTGGCTACTTCTTTATGACGAGGGGCATCTCCTTGGCTGCAGCCCTGTCTGCAGAGTGGTGCCACCATCTCTGGGGTTGGCTGTGAGGACCAAATGTGACAGCTAACAGTGAGGGATGTGAGCTCAGGCAGGTGCGATTGAATACGGCTCTCTTGCTCCCCACCCCATTAGTCATCTGACTTGCATGGGATTTGTGAGTTCCAGGTAGGTTTTCTCAATCAACAAGTAGGTCAAGCCAAGGTGCCCTGTGGCATCCCACTTGTTGTCGTCTCCTTGCCAAGGCTTTGGCACCCAAGGGCTTTGGGAGCCTCGGGAGATGAGGCTGGCAGGGGTAGGCGCATTTGGTGCGTGGCAAACCAAGCCTGTCAATTCCAGAAGCCTTTGGCACATTGTTGAAGCGACTAGATGACTTTGAGAAGTGTCTGCATGTTTTTTCCCCAAGTGCAGTTATTTTTGCCGCTGTGAAATGTTCTGAAATCTGACAGTTTTGTTTTGAGTCTTAGCCCGATGTGAAGACGGAAAGGAACACTGCCTCCCAGTTCTGCGGCACCCGCTTCTCGGGGTCTCCTGAGGACACCCCAATCCTGGCAGAAGTGGCCAAGGAAAAGGCCCAGAGACTAAGGTTCTAGAAAGCGTGGGAACACAATGGGTCAGGGTCTACAACCCAACATACCTTCAAAACATGATGCTAAGAGCTGGCTTGGCTAGTGTGCAGACACCTACTGTGTGTAGGGCTTCCTACCCTACCAGATGTCCCTAAGTACCCACTGTGTGCTGGGCTTCCCCTACCAGATATCCCTAAGCATTTGCTCTATGCCGGGCTTCCTCTACCAGATGTCCCTCATCACCTACTGTGAGCCAGGCTTCCTCCTCTATCAGATGTCCATTAGTACCTACTGTGTGGTATGGAGCCACTGGAGGTCCCTCGGCACAGGAATGGCAAGGTTCCTGTACCATGTGCCTTCAGTAGACTGAAGATCTTGGAGGAGAGAAAAATGGCTGTGATTCAGTTCCTGCCTTTCAGAAGCCTAGATACAGGAGGGAGGTGCAGGGAGGTAGCGAAGGTGGGGAGATCTGAATGCCCCCCTGATGAGCGGCTCCTCCATCCTCCATCTGAAGTCCTACTGGTCTTGACTCTGCAGAAGCTGAGTTGCTGTGGCTCCACCTGGTGCTTTCAGGCAGTCCCTCTAGCAGTCCAGGAGCCTCAGGCATCTCTGGCTTGCCACGTCATTAGCCAGCATTCTGGTTTCCTTCATGGCTGTCCTGTTCTGTGTCTTCAGCATCCTGTGGACCGCAGCACTTCTGATGCTTTCTAACTTTGGGACCCAGATGCCCAGCTCATGGACTCCTGAGAGCCCATTAATGCCAGGTGTGGTACAGCACGCTTCTCCTACGAGACCCTGTGGGATGTCCATAGTCGCCCTGTGGGGCAGCAGGACAGGGAGTACCGTTTGCATAAGCGAGCGAGCTATTCATGGATGAGGGTTCACTCAGCCTTTCTGGAAAGATCCAGTCACCTATCTACCCCCAGGTGATGGAAGAAGCTGAGCTCTAAGCACACAAATGCTTACGTGTGTGGACGTGTACCACTGTTTATGCAGTGCTTGTCTGTGTCGCTAAGGAGACTGATGATGCAGCTTTTCCTCCACGAGGTAGAGGTAAGGGCTCGTGACAATCTCATGACAGCTTATCGTTAGTTAAAGAACACAATATGGCAAACAACCTTCCGGAACCATGGCAGCCTCTCCTGCCAGTGCTCTGGGTCCTACGAGTGGCAGATACTCATTGAGTCAGATCTTAGGACTAGAAGCTATCGTAAAGGTCACAGAGCAATGAGCAGTGTCAGGAAGGTTCTTGGTCTTTCAACATAACCATACAAGAGTGCTGAAGCAGCTTCCAGGTCTGTGCCCAGGTCCGTTATATACCCTGCTACCTTCTTGCCCTTCTGCCAAGAAGCTCCAGCCCTCAGACCCAAAGGACAGCCCTGAGGAGGAGGCCAGTGAGCTGAGTGTGCAGAAACTGTGTGTCCCACCCTATCCCATTCCATCTCAGGTATTCTGGGGAAATTTTTCTAGTGGGTGGCTCTGTGCCTACTAAAAACTGAAAGCATTCTGTCGTTAAAGAGGGAATAGTATGGGGTGGAGGGGGCAAGTAACAGATGGTCTGTGCCACAGCCTGCCTTCTTCAGGTCACCACTATCTGAATAGGCTCTACTGTGTGTTAGGCTTCCTACTCCACCAAATGTTCCTAAGCACCCACTATGTGCTAGGTCTCTCCTACTGGATATTCCTGTGTGCTTGGAGCATACTGGGCTCCTTTGTGTGGGGACATTGTACAGCCTAGTCCAGGATTTGTGGCTGCTGTGTTCCTCAGCATGGCCATATGCAAACTCAGGAGCAGAAACTTGTAGGGCTGGGGACAAGGTAGGGGTCTGCTGCCTTTCAGGGACAAGGAGGGTAAACAAAGCAGGACTGAGGAGATTGGCCTCAGGAGGGGCCATGTTGAGGTCACTAGTCCTACAACCTTGTCTTCAGTCCCCTTGGCCTGCACAGGCCTCTTTTCCCACCAACCTCACTGTCTCTGTCTCTAAAACCAGCCTTGCAGAGCACTGAAGTTCTGCCCAGTGTTGGACTGGAGTGTCCAGGGACTGCTTAGGTATGAGGTCAACGAAGTTCTTGTGAGAACTTGTTTCAAGGTTCCAGCAGGGGAGTCCAGCTACTTGTATCCCCTTTGCTAAGGACTAGACCTCCTCTACTGGGGAAGGATCAACCAAATCAACCCTGGTGATCAATGTAGTTGCACATGTCATAGCCAGATTGCCTCATATCCCTCAAAGAGTTTTTGAAAACTGTTATTGGGGTTTCCTGGGCAAAGAGACACCCTCCACCATGCAGCAGGTTTCAGGTTATTTGGTTGTTTTCACTAGGTTAGCTCAATGGTGTGACTTCAGTTTAGTGCCTTATGTTTAAAGAATCCAGTCTTGGGACTGGAGGAGATGAATCGGTGGTTAAAAGTGCTTTCTCCAAAAGCTTGCCAACCCAAGTTCGAGCCCCAGGACCCACATAAACCCTGACCTAAAGTGGCACTTGTGTCTGTGATCCCAATGTGCCAATGGCAATGAGATGCAGAGTCTGGAGATTCCAGAGGCTCACAGGTTAGCTAGACTGACATTTCTGATAGCAAAAATGACAATAACAAGAGAGGGTCTGTTTCAAACAAAATGAAACAAGAGGATTAACACCCTGTGGTTGTCCTTGGACTTCTACACATGTGCTGTGGAACATGCATGCATACCCACACATACATGTACACATCCACATACATGTATACACACATACAGGTACACACCCACACATACATGTATACATACACTCTTCCTGGGCTTCTTGCCAACCATCTCCTCATGCACTTAGTGGCCACTTCCTTAATGCTAGCAGACCGGCTTCCATGGGGAGATGACACCTTCTGCCAACCCTGGCTGCCCTTGTCATATGGAGTTATATGAAGGGCTAAGGCATCCTCTTTTTTCCACTGAGACTATCCTTAGAGCCAACTGCCATGTATCCTTTCCTGGAAGTAGTCAGTGGCTCCCATCATTCACTTGCACTGTGAGTATGATTAAGGCATCCTCTTTTTTCCACTGAGACTATCCTTAGAGCCAACTGCCATGTATCCTTTCCTGGAAGTAGTCAGTGGCTCCCATCATTCACTTGCACTGTGAGTATGACTGGCCAGTTTGCTGAAAAGCCAGTCAGTGTGGGCTTTCTAAGTCTTTGGGGCTGGTTCCATGAAGGAGCCACCATGCACTGAGGGCCATCAGCTTTTCCTCACACTGTCTGTGCCCTGCAGTTCCTGTGGTCCTGGATACTGGCCCAGACCATGGAGGTTGGGAGTGTTGGGGGCATAGTCTGTTATAGGGCAGGGGCTCTCGCTCGAGCCAAGCCACTCCTAATCAGTGGCTGGGACATGATGCAAGTGTGTGTCTTTTGCCTGGGACAGTCCAAGCACAAACAGTTCAAGGGGATGCACAAGACCAAGACATCAGGAGCTCGTGCACCAGCTGGCCTGTCACTATGTTGTCCCCCACAAGAAACTTTGAACTCACAATCTAAGATAACTGCTGCAGCTCCTCCTGTCTGCCCTAAATCGTGGTCAGGGCCAGAGAAAAGTGGAGGACATACTCCTGCGCTCTCTCCCTTCATCTGTTAGTCTCTTCACACCCCATGGTGGTGAAGGGATCAGAGAAATCCAGACACTTGAGTGCGTGTGTGTGCACATGTGCATGTATATGTGTGCATGCATATGCTGAATGCAATGCATGGCTTTGATCTGAGGTCACACGGCCCAGTCCAGGTCTGTTCTGTGAGCTTCTCTGCCCAGAGCATTTGGGATTAAGCAGCTTTGTGGGAAAGAACCAAGGAGAGAGGAGAGGGCTCTGTTGTAACTGATAAAGGCATTGTGACTCCAGAGCCTGGGATGAAATGCTGGCCCGGGCTTGGGCATCAATAGCCTTGAGGCCCAGGATGGCTGTTGTTAGAGCATCAGACTGACCTCCAGCAAGCAGGATGGAGTAGGAGCCCAGACAAACACCCACAGGTGGCCCTCCAGGTCCCAGCCCTCGTCTTTGTGTCTATCTTGCTCTGATATTCCTTGCTGCAGGAGCCTCAGGGATTTTTGGGTTTTGCCCATATGTGGGATGAATCCTTGTCCACATACTCCCAGCATTTCTCCAAGAGATCTTCAGGGAGGACGGGAGCGAAAGGATGTTGGAGCTGGAACGTGCCCGGCACTTGTGCGCTGTGTTTGGCTGAGAAAGTGCCTCGGAGGGACTCTGCAGATGCAGTGAAGCACAGAACACCCATGTGGGAGGGGACCTTGACGGTCTGATGGGCTCGGTGTTGTCACAGGTTTTCACAAGGACATAAGGGAACAGGGGGAGCCACATCCCCAGAGAAGGCCGTGCACTGGTGGAAGCAGAGGCAAGAGGGGACGCTTAGAAGCTGAGCATGGCTGCTGGCCCAGGCATGCTGGTGGCTTCTAGGTGCTGCAGAAGAGGAGGACACAAACTACCTTAGAGCCCACAGGAGGACCAGTCTGCTGACATCTGACTTCACCTAGTGTGCCACCCTGGGACCTGACCGCACACAAAGCATGTGATCTTTTGCAGCAGCTGTGCGAATACAGCAAAGAAAGAGGAGCAATGGCCAGGGGTGGGTGGTGGGGAAGAAAGCCCACCGGGAGAGCCCTCCACAGGACCCACACCTTGCTGGGAGGCGACAACCTCTTAGACAAGTCTGGTCATGGGTGGGGTCTGTGTGGTGGGGCTGACTGGGGGTGCTGGGACCCTGACCTTCAGTTGAAGGTTTGTGCCTGATCTGGAGGGGCAGGGAGGCAACCTCACACATACCCCACAGCCTGGGCCAGAAAATGATGGTGTCTGAGGACAACAGACACCTAGCCTCAGAGACACCGAGTGCCTGTGGTCACCACATGCTCTGCCAAGCCTTTCTGGGGCCCAGGACATGTCAGGGTGCGTGGTGTGGACAAGGCCAGGGACAGAGTCTCTCTCTGTAAGCCCAGAGTTCTAAGCAGCGAGGGAGAAACCAGAAGCAAGAGAACATGACTTTCATTGAAGAAACAAATATTTCAGAGCCATGGGGCAAGTCTTTATCCAGCTCATTCTGGTTTTTATTAGGTCAAAGGTGCAAGATTCATTGAAAACCCAATTTTGGGGACAATTGCTGGGAATTTGCCTGGCCCAGGATGCATTAATAAAATGTGTACATTTAAGAGACAAAACCACATGGTTCTTGTTTTGGGGGCTCATGAAATCATGCATGCGATGGGGGATGGAGGGTGTGGGTGAGGGCAAAGAGCTGTTTGGAAGAGGATGTCCACACTGTGCAGAGAAGTCACTCTGGAAAGCCATGTGTAGACGCATGTGTCCAAGAGCCCCATGGAGTTTCAGATCCTGCAGGGAAGACAGAAAAACACTGAAATTTGGCCAGAACGGTATTTGAATAAACACCGTGGACAGCTGCTCCTCCCTGCCATAGCCAAAGAGACGTTGCTGTTGCCCAGGAAGAAACTGCAAAGATGATGGACCATAAGGTCGGAGATGAGCTGTCCCAAGAGGGGACCACTTCTTCTGAGGTCATGATGAATCCTTGGAATTCTACCTTGAGAGTTTTCCTTTCAGCAAATTGTACCCATCCTTTGCAGCTTCCAGAGCCTGGAAGGCTTCAAGTCCCCTAAACCTGGGGTTCATCACCCCCCTTATTAGAGGATGCACAAATTGTTCACCCTTGGGGTGGCTGCCTCCCTTGTGCCCTCTGGAGGAGGCCTGGGAGGTGGAAGGGTCCAATTACCACAGTGTCCCTGAATGCAGCTGCTAGAGGGTGACCTTTAGGGGAACCTCAGAGGCCCGTGGAAGAGGCACTGGGACACTGAAGTCTCTGAGTTCCTGATCTGCTCAGAGGTTGGAGCCGTACAAAGGGCTCCAGGATGCTGCGAACATCAGATTCCTTCCTCTGGAGCGATCTGAAGTGGGTGGAGCTAGCTTCTCTATCTTCAGCCAAATGCCTGGGGATTCATGGGTCCCTGCCTTGGACTAGTCATGTCGGAAGAGAGAAGAAGCAAATGCTCTTTTCCCACTTTCCACGTGGGAAGACAGAAGCTGCTTGTGACAGCTGAGGGTGGGGACCATAGAAGTTGACTTGAATGGCCTGCAAAGCGATAGCCCTGCCACCGACCCCTACCACATGCCCAGCAGAGTCAAGGGGCTCTGGGGAAGGATGGCAAAGCCCCAGCCTGGGAATGTGCCACCGACGCCTGCGTGGAAGCATCTGAGACCTCCGAGCTTCATTCTCAAGGGCTTTTGGCCCTGCGATGATGCTGCAACCTCACCTGCCTGAGGAAACCAAAGGTCCAAGGACGGACCTGGCAACGATGCGAAGGTGTCGGAGTCATATGTGTTAACTGCGTGAGGCCAGGGGTCCTGGCGACTACCATTAGGGCACACCAAGACATGTTCAGAGGATGGCGGGATTGGGGGTAGGGGGTGGACCGGAGTCCACGCTGGAGGGCTTGGCTGGCTGGTGGACCTGGAGCTGCCCACCCGTCCAGTATGTAACTATCACAGCCATCCTACGCCCACAACTGCCCAGGATGCCCTGTGCATAGGCTGTAGCTAGTGAATGCATCACAGGGAAGATCCACACATGTGCATGTCTGTATGTGTGTGGGCACATGTGTGCATTTTTCCATGTGGAGACCAGAGGTTGACCACCGTTGTCTTCCTCAACCACTCTCTGTTTTATTTGCGGAGACAGGATCTCCCGCTGAACCTAGTGCTCACTGAGTCAGCTACACTAAGCAACCAGCGAGTCCCAGGGATGCTCCTTGGTCCACCTCCCCAGAACTGGTATCGCAGGAAAATGCAGCCACACCAGGCTTTAAAGTGGGATCCGAGCTCGGGCCCCCGTGCAGCAAGCACTTTGCTGACGGAGCCGTCTCTCCCACCCATCAGCACGTTTTTTAGAATTAAGAAGGTTAACAATATAAGACATTTAACAAAATTAAGGCAGAATCCTCTAACAGCCAAATGGAATCTTTTCTGTTTATAGTTTCCTATCCAAGTCCAGGTGGGAAATATTTGTCTTTGCCATTTTACAAACAGTAGCCTCTGGCCAGATGAAGCAGTTCCAGGTACACAGCGACTTTGCTCCACGGAGCACAGAGGGCAAAGGTGGCAGGAAGGGCCACTCGGAGCACTCACGTGCCAGACTGCCCGGGGCAGCCATGAGCCAAGCACTGGCACTCTGGTCACTGTTTGCGGTGGTGGTTTGTTTTTTTTTCCACTCTTTAAACAAGGTGTGGGAAAATCTGCATAAGGTAAATTTACCATTAGAACTTTGTTTTTCAGGGTTGGGGAGGGAATCCAGGGCTTTGATGCGTGCTAGGCAAATACTCTACCCCTGAACTACTATGCTCTGTCCAAGGGCTGTATACATATATGAGGTTTATTTTATTTATTTGCAAATAGAGAGACAGAAGAGAGACAAAGAGAATGGGCATGCCAGGGCTTCCAGCCACTGCAAACAAACTCCAGATGCATGTGCTACTTTGTGCATCTGGCTTTATGTGGGTACCAGGGAATCGAACAAGGAACATTAAGCTTTGCAGGCAAGCACCTTAACCTCTGAGCTGTCTCTCCAGCCCCCATTGGCAACCTTTAAGGGACCTGTTGACTGGCATTGAGTACTATCACTTCGGCTGTGATGCCACCACAACCAGACTCTTTCCCCTCATCCAGGACTCTTTCCATCTTTTCAAGGAAGTCAAAGGCAACTCCCCAGCCTTCCTCCAGGCCCTGAGCACCTCCACTCTGTTTTCCAGGGACCCCTTAGGAGCAGGAGAATGCTCTATCAGATGATGTCTCTGCTCTTGTCACTTATATGACTTGGCATGATGCCGACGTCATCTCCAGTGAAAATATTCATTAGTTTTCATCCTAAATTATTTGCATTATTTCTGTATTGCATTGCGGTAAAATGCACATAGCATAGAGTTCTCGGTTCAGACATTTTACATGCACGTTTTACAGGTTTATTCGCAGTGTTGTGCAATGGTTGCCATTCTCCATCCCAGAAGTGCTTCATTGTTCCAAAGCCTTCACCCTGGACCCTGCTCGCCCCATCTTCCTTTCTCCCTGTACGGATAGGGCATGGCATCAAAGTGGCGCCACACAGGATTTGTCCTTCTATGTCTGGCTTAGTTCCCTTGTCCCATTCTTAAGGGCATGGGAGGCCTGCTGGCAGGGAGACAGCACAGCCCCAGGCATAGCTGGTCACAGGCCTGTAGCCCATGCTGGGACAGAGCGTGGCTCTGGGGTTTCTAATGGAAAGGAAGCAAAAGGGGGAGTTCCACCTCAGGACCAGAGCCTGGGGCAGGAGATAAAGGAGCAGCTTCTCGTGTCATGCTGACGACCAGGATGCAGACTTCTGACAGTCGCAACACAGGTAGAGGACGTCTGCCGAGTCACTTCCAAGTCCACTGGAAGTGTGATCCAGAAACAAACGATGCACCCCTGGCCTGTGAAGGGTCGTGGTGTGCCCATGCTATGGAAGGCAGTAGGACTATTGGAAGACCTTGCCCCTCAGACCTAGTTGCTCACCTTTTCCCATGGTCCCGGGGTCCCCGCTTGCCTCCTGGGCAACAATGGCTCATCCACCACGAGGCAGTGCCTGAAGGAGGTGGTGGCCCTGCCCTCCCTCTCGAGCCCCTCACAGGCTCGGGGGATCCCAGACACACACCAGTGCAATTAATGCGGTGTTTAGCCAGCCCTGCAGGGCCAGCCTGCTTGGGCTCCTAAGAGCCGTGGTTCGGGGCCATGACTAACCGATCCGCTGGCCCTCCTCCAAACACAGAAGTGCTCTTTCCAGAGGCCCAGCTAAAATATCACAGCGTTTCCTGAGGCATGTGAGGGCGTGTCTGTGAGAGCAGTCCCTTGGTACACAGGCCGGGTCATTCCATGTTGGGAAGGCTGCTACCCCTGGGCAGAGCAGAGTCGGATGGGTGCTGCTGGCTCAGGCCCGCTTCTGGGAGCAGGCTGCATGTTCACAGTGACCTTCTCCTCCCTCAGAAGGACCGTGGCTCTGAAGAGCTGTGCAGAAGCCTCAATCTGATAGGTGGGTAGGCTTTGTCACCCTGCCCATGTGGGCGTATTCGTCCCTGAGCACCAGCCGCCGTGCGCTCCCCATGTCTCCATCAGCAGGTTCTCTGCAGGTACGACAGGAGTGACTCAGCGGCAGGCTGGTTCACAAGCCAGTCGTCGCATCCCTCAGGTCACCGGTCCACAGCCCCTCATTCCTGCTTTCAGCTGCTTCATTCTTCCTGCCTTCCAGATTTCCCTCTTGAACAGGGGTGGGGTTCATCCTTGGCACAGCTGCCAGGGGGGTGATGAGTTTTTGGCATGTCTTCTCCTGGGGAGAAGAGTGGTCCCCAGGTCTGAACCGAGCCTCAGCTAGCAGAGGCAGGCTTCAGCGGGGGTAAGTCCCCAGCGAGAGGAAGCCCCCAGGACACAGTGCCGGACTGGGGAGCCGCTAACCACAGCATCTTCTTGCTCTTCACTTTCTACGCTGGCTGCACCCTGATCTTAGCTGTCCTTGCAGAGCTCAGCTCTGCTCCAGTGTGGGGCGCTGCCTTTGTCCCCAGTCTCCTCCGGTCTCTCCTCTGCCGCCAGGCTGTTACCTTCTTGCCTCTGTGAGTGACCTTCGTGTCGCTGGGCCCACGCGGCCTCTCAGTCCTCATGTCCTTTGACCTGCGGCACCAGCACGGTGATTGCTCCTTCCTCTGCTCACGTCCCGCCCTCTGCCATTCCAGCTCCTCTCACGGCGTCCTCACCGAACATGCTGTCCTTGATACCAGGCTCTTCATTGCTTTGTTTTCCTTTCTACCCACTCTCGTCTCCAACCCTGAGCTCTCCTCAAGGCCCGAGCTTGTGCACGAAGGCCAGCCTGACATTTCCACATGGGTACCTTATAGACATCTAAACTCATTTGTATAACAGGACTGCCCACTGAATCCACAGATGACCCCATCTTCATGAGTGGCAAGCAGGTCCCTCAGATTGCTCAATCCCTAAACTTTATGTCATGTTTTTCTTTCTTTTGTTCAATCTGCCAAGAATTCCCATAGGCTCTGAATTTAAGATATAGCTGTCCCTCAGTACCTTGAGGGGGTGGAGGCTGAATGGTTCCAGGATGTCTTTTAGTATCCAAGTCCTCTATGCCACTGGTGAAGTGTCTGAATATTGCCTGTGCACATGTCTCTGTGCCCTGTAAGTCATTTCTAGGTTGCTGATGACATCTAACACCTGTCAATGCTGTGTAAATATTAAGAAGAGTTGTTCAGGGGATGGTGACAGGGAAAGTCTATGCCTGTTTAATACAAATACGGGATGTTTTCAGTTCTCAGGTGACTACACACATGGAGGCAAGTGCCGGAGTACACAAGCCTCCTGCTCATCAGGAAGCCGGCCCCCTCTTCCCTGGATCTTAAGCGCTCAAGCCCCTTAGGCCTCCTTCCTTCTGGCCCGGCGCTCTGCCGCCCTCCCCTCTGAAGTCACTGTCTGTGTTAGGCCTCTATTTTTGGCCAGATTGTCACTTTTCTCAGACCCCTGAATGGTGGCCTAGGCCTGGATGGGCCTATCCTCACACTAGGCCAACAGTGAAACTGTCTCTTCAGGTTTGTCAAAGGCAGTGCAGCACTCAGCTGCTGAGGGGAGCCCTGAGAGTCTGTCTAGAGCTGGTTTCCAGTATGTGGAGGGACAGTGGCTAGGCAGAGCAGTGAGGTATCTCCAAGGTTCCTGGATGCCCAGGGTCAGAGTTCCAAAGTGGAAGGAACTACACCAGAATAGGAGGCAAAGAGCCCTCTGGCACAAGTCAGGAGGGTTAAGCCTCCCAGCACTGGAGATGGTATGAACTTCCCAGAAGGTGCACAGAGCAGGTAGTTACTGGAAGCCAGGTCTAAGATGCCAATGGAAGGGAACTGTGCTATGTCAGCCAGTACTGACATGCTTAGAACCCATCAGGGCTAGAAGCAGCTGGGCTCAGCCCGGTGTCCCCCCAAAGGACCACAGCAAGAGGCAGATCCTCAGCTAATGACAATTCTCCACTCTTGTCCAACCAAACTGACAGATCAAGAGGTCAGACAATAAGACCCAACCAGAGAAACACCAGTCCATAGAAACTGGCCCAAGAATGACAGAAACAAAGAAATGGCCAGAAGCAGTGTTCAAATGACAGTTACACCTGTATTCAAGCATCTAAGAGAAAATGTGGGTAGAGTGAGGAAACCACGGGAATATATAAAACAGATAGAGCTCTTTCTGAACAAGGTTAACAGATGATGAAAAGATCAGTGAACTTGAAGACAAAGTTAGAAAACCCGAAAGAGGTTCTCAGTGACTGTAAGGCAGTATTAAGCACATACATGAAAGGATCTTAGAAAAGGGTGGTGGTGATAAAGAGTGGTTTAAGAAAGGATGGCTGAAACATTTCCAAAGTTGATACAAACCACAATTCTACAAACCCAAGAAGTCTAATGAAGACCAAACAGGATCAGGTCACTCTAAGATCCCATCATGAGCTCTTCATCTTTATGTTTGTGAAACTGACATTAAGGAGAAAATCCTAAAAGTAGCCAGAGAAAAAAATGAGACGTGTCACCCACAGAGGAGCAGTGTTGTTTCTGGAGGCGATGCAAACCAGAAGTCAGAAGGACGAGTGACTGTCAGAAATGAAAGAATGTTCTTCCAGAATGCCATACCATGTAACAACATTCAAATTGAAGGGGAGAAGAGGTTTTAAAGACAATATGACCATTAAGCTTATGAAGCTAGTCACATAAGCAAAAAGAAAATGATATGAGCTAGGCAAAAGAATAGGGATGGCAAATATGTAGACTAACTTTTTTTTTTTTTGAAAAAGCTACTTTAAAAAGGCAAATAAAAGCCCCCTTTAGGAATGGTTATTTGTAATGATATCATTAGTATTCTGGTGGCTCATAAATGTTATTAAAAACTTGATCAGCTATATTCAAATTATGGTAGTGATGCATAATAAATGCTCCTGCCATCCAGTTATAATTTAATAACAATAAACCCTCAAATCTATTCCCTGAAGGAAGCAGTTTTTTGATATGTAGCCTTCCACCTATATTGTATATTAAATATAAAAAGATGCGAGCCTATGTGAAATATGACTGGTGGTTATATGAGATATTTCACATTACAGTGTTATGTGATTAAAGAATATTGATTTTGAAATTTTCTTCATCTTTTTGTTTCTTTAAAAGACAATTGAGGGCTGGAGAGATAGCTCAGAAGTTAAGGTGCTTGCCTGCAAAGCCTAACAACCTGGTTCAGTTCTCCAGCAACCATGTAAAGCTAAGCACACAAAGTGGCATATGATATGTGCCTGGAGTTCATTAGCAGTGGCTAGAGGCACTGGCATGCCTGTTCATTCTCTCTGCTTTCAAATAACTAACTAAATAAAAATTAAGGCAATTGATTGTTTAAGAGGAAATCTCAACCATGTACTTTGTAGGTTGTTACTTCTGGAGAAGTAATATCCTTAACAATATCTGGTGCCAAAGATGGAGAGCCGAGGTGAAGGTTATTCCATCATGTCTGACGTATAACAATATCACGTGAAGGCAGACTAAAATAAGCTACACATGCACCTGCTGCATCATAGAGTAATCTTCAGAAATAGAAATAGAGAGAGCAAGTTTGTTAGATATTAGTGAAGAGAAAGTAAAAAGAAATGTCCAGATCAATTCCACAGTAGGAAGGAAAGAGACTATAGGACAAAGAATAGATGTGACAGAGAGCAAACATGTGGCAAGATGTTCCTTACACCCAATCAGGATGGTTACATTGAGAGTCAAGGCACGAGTGTCCCAATCGGAGGCAGAGATGGCCACACTGACCAGTGCAGGCGGTTCCACTGTCCATCACAGACACACTTGAAGCATACACAAATCAGTTACTGGGCATATACCAGCAAAGCACAGTTAGTAGTTGAAACAAAAGATAATACCACATTGCAGAGCAATCATGTGGCTAAAAACTACAAGGCCCACACAACCCCTGAAAGGGCAAAGACACCGGTGATGGAGCTCCGATGGACAAACCCGGTAAATGCAAGCATCCGAGCAAATAGTGGCTGTGCTGTGTAGAGCAAAGGTAGATCAACATCAGTCCACACTGAAAGCGATGACAAGAGGAAAGAGTGGAGCGAAGAAACAACACAGCCTTACAAAATAATTCTGCCAATCAGTGTATAGGGGATGAGGGAAATAGGAAAATTACCATTGTGCTAGCTCACCTGGGGTCTGTTGCACACTCCTGCCACCTGGGAGCCACCCACCCCAGTGCTTTTGCTGCTAGGATGGCTGTCTTCCCTCAGACAGTGAGCCTGAGCCGAAGCAAATCCACCTTGGAAAGGCAAAAGAAAGAACAAAACCACCACGAGAATTCTGCAGCCAGGATTGCTAGAGACATACCCTAGATGGTAAAATTAAGTAGACAAGACCTTAATCAAGAGCTGAACATTTCCACAGTCACAAAGCATCCACCCCTCACAAATGAACACTAATTAAGGGAAACAGCAGCTAGTGGAGAACCATGGCAGTGATTATCTTCCGCCCAAGCTACAAAACTGATCACGTGCTCCTCAGTATGAGCCTGGGAGCTCTTCCCAGCCTTAGACGGTCACAAGAAACCATCAGGTAATACCCAGTGGAGGGATATTCTACAGGACATCTGACCACTCCTCAAAGCTGCCAGGTGGGCGAGAGAAAATCCGAGTGGGTACTATGGGAGACCGATGAGATGAAGCAGCTAAATCCAGGATGTGGGCCTGAGGTGGGTTCTGGGAGTGACAATAACAGTAATGGAAAAACTAGCAAAATCTAGTGCAAGGATTTATATTGTTAAATTTGAGCCTTATTATAAACTGATAGTAGTCAAAGTAGTGTGGTATTGGTGTTAAGATAGATTAATGGAGCTGACTGGCAATAGACCCACAAATGCATGCTTATATATACATAATCTACTGAAGGTTGGAAAAGGAGTTAAGCCTAAATTGCTGCCTTTGACACCAATTATTGTGGAATAACTAAATATTCATACAAAAATTATATAAAATATAAAATTTCTATAAACATTAAAGTATTATTGTCAAAATTACAATTAATCAAACTTATAGCACATAATATGCTTAGTTTAGAAAATATATTAAATATAGATTGAATTTTATTAAATATAGGATTTGTTTACATAAATATAATTATATAAAAATGTAATCTTTTAATTAAATTTTGTTATGTACACAAAAATCTCAAGCTGTTCCTCACGTAATACAAAAGAATTTTAATGAATAACAATACAAAAAATTATAATAAGTAATGGATAAATATGTAAAAACTACAGAATACATTTGGGATCCTGGCACAGGCAGAACTCAAAACCCTACAAAACATACAAGTGAAAGTTGATAAACGGATGTCATGAAAATGAACACCATCTGCTTCTTTTAAAAGACCTATTAAGGGGGCTGGAGAGATGGTTTAGCAGTTAAGATGCTTGCCTACAAAGCCTAACTACCCAGGCTTGATTACCCAGTTTCCACATAAATCCAGATGCACAAGGTGGCATATACATCTGGAGGTCATTTGAAGTAGCTAGAAGCCCTGACATGCCCATTCTTTCTGTCTCACTCTGCTTGCAAATAAATAAAAAGAAAATACTTTTTAAGAACCTGTTGGGCTAGAGAGATGGCTTAGCAGTTAAGGCACTTGCCTATGAAGTTTAAGGACTCATGTTCAACTCTCCAGGTCCCACATAAGCAAGACACAAAGTGATGCACGGGTGCCAAGTCATAAGGCCGCACATGTGCATAAGAACACACATCTGAAATTCTACTGTAGTCGTTGAAGGCCCTGACATGCCAATCCTCTCTCTCTCTTGCATTAAAAAAGAAAAAAAGACCTTTTAACACAATGAAAAGAAAAGGCACACATTGGGAGAAAGTATTTTCCATTTATATCTGATACGTATCTGGACAATATTAAAAATTCCTATGGCTCCCAGTCAACAGGCTGTACAATAACTTAACAACAGATTAAGGTCCAGAGCACACACTTCCGTGGATGAGCATGGACAAATGGCCCAGAAGCAATGGCAGCAATTTCTTTGGAAGGAGTTTCTGACCAGGTTCATCCATGCCTTCCTTCCTGCTACTTTCCCTTCAATTCCTTTTGCTTACTGAGGGAGGCCTCCCTGGGCTTCTGGGCACACTGCTCACTGCTCCAGCCTCTCCCAGTGGCACGTCTGCCCCCCAGATGCCTGTGATCCTGGCCTTTTTGTTTTCCATGGTGCTTACCTCTGCCTGCCTTGTTTATTCATTCTTTACAGTCCCTCTGCCTCTGAGAAGGTGCGGGACACCAATTCCATGTTTTGACTGATGCTTATCATCTAGTAGGTACTTGGTAAATACCTCTTTTATAAATACTTAATTTACAAATTTACCATAGCTTTTGTCTTTGCATCTGCGCCTTTACTATGACATGTCGGGGCTGGAAACCTGCTGCAGGTTCACCACATGCTTTCTGAGCCCGAGGAGTCATACTTCCCTCAGTTTTGAAAGATCTTCAGCCACTGCCCACCTCCAGCCCTGTTGTCTGTATTGCCTTGTAGGACATCACTTAGATGCATGTTAGATTGTCCCTTCTATCTCCTTTCTGTAACACTTTCCAGGGCGACACTGGACCCTTTCTTTAATTTCGCCTTTCATTTTGCTAATTTTGTTTTCAGCTTAAATCTGCTGTTTTACTAAATACTGAGGTTTTAATACCTAATAAGATTTTCATAGCCAGTTCTGCTTGGTTCTTTTTCAAATTTAGTCTTTTTGGATAGTACGTTGCTAATTGCCCATAGTTTTGACTCTCAGTTTCATTTCTTTACATACCAAACAAAATTTATTTAAATTCCCTAGCTAGTTTTCCCATTATTTGAGGTTCTTGGGGTTCTAGTTTGGGCTTAGTAGGTCTGTAAATGAAGGAATCTGGAGAGGATGGGATGCGTCTTACAAATAGATTTTACCTACCTGAGCTATCTTTAGGTTAGTTTTTCAGTTTGGGGTTTCTTAGCCCACAAGGTTGCATCAGGCTTAGCCCTCTGCATGTGTGGTTAGTGGAGGCGGCTCTTCTCAACCAAGAGCCTGGCTACAGACCATTTGCTTATCTTGGTTTATTGACTATATCAGTCAGCAGAGTGTCAATTCTGCTACAGTAACAAATAGTCTCTCTTATTGGATAAGCTGAATGGAGGCTTCTTTCTGGCTTTTATAGCTCTTGCAAAGTTTACTGGGGATCTGAGTGTCCCTTTAGACACATGTGTCTCCCAGAGCACGAGCCAGGTTGTTCAGTTCCAACACAGCTCTGCCTCCACTGGCGCCGTGGAGAAGAGACGGCTTGTGGTCTGGCACTGCCTGCGAATTGCTTTGGTCTATAGTGATTCACATCTCTCCCTCTCACAACCCTTTGGCAAGATCCCATCCACAGCCCATGGGATCAGAAAGCACATTTATCTGGCAGCTTGGAGGAGAAGGGTTGGATAGGTGGGTGTCAGAAGCTCCACCATGCCCACACTGACTGGAGCATGTGTTCTTAATCCCATTCTCTGAAGTTGGCACCTCTGTGGTCCATCCCAGCACCCCTCCTTGGTTATGCATAGACTGTCTGCTCCGGATGACCATTGATATCCGTTTTGACCTGGCCTGGAGAGACGAGAAGTTGGATAACGGAGGGTGGAGGACCCAGACTATGTGGAGGCCTGGAGGCATGAAAAGGTAGAGACACATGTTAGCTGATCAATAAATATATGCTGAATAAATAAGTAGCCAAGGAAAGGAATGAGAGGATGAGCCGCGCGTTGGTAAGCGTGAGTCAGTTTCTTGCGATGGCTTGCGTTTGACCCACTGCTTTCCTACCTGCTCTTGCCTAATTTCCTAAGCTAAATAAACTGGCAGGAATTTGTGGGAATGCCAGGGAATGAGTCTCTCTTCCAGTCTTAGCAGCAATTGCAGTTACCTAAAATTACAAGCCTGTCTGATCTCATTAGCAAAATAAGACTCAGCCAGGACCCAAGGTGGAAGTCCCATTCTGACAAGGAGACGCACAGGGCTTTGTCCCATCTCCAGCCCCCGCAGAGAATTTCTGGCGGATTAAGGTCTGTCGAGCCAGCTCCCTGGGGCCTTGTCCACCAGCACGCTTGCTTGCGCTTGCTAGGGGAGGAAGAGAACGCGGTCGGTCAGAGGGAACTCCTAGTTGAGCCTGGACTTCAGTCAAATCCCCATTCCTTCATAAACACCCTGTCCTGAACTTATTCCAGTGGAGGAACTTGAGCCAACAGCCTGCAGGACACTCCAGAAACTCCGGCAAGGTCCACTAAGGCAAATGCAGATGGGACCGTGGGCACTTAGTGATGGGTCCACAGAGCCTAGTGGGTCATGTGCAGGGCCCGGGACCCCACTGAGACACTCTGGCTTTCAGGTCGGGAGGGAGCTCACAAGATAGTATCAAGGAGGCTTATTTACAGACTGAAGCCAAGGCTCTCCCTGGAGTGTTTGCAGAGGAAACACTGTTTGCCTGCTTGACGGGGCAGGAGGTTGAGCAAGAGGAGCCTCTCTATTGATCCCCTCCCGGGGCCAGGCCGGAATGAATGCCTTGACACACATTAGCTTGAGCAACGCTCATAAAAGCTCAGGCCAAGCAGGTATCATTAACCCTGTTTTTCAGATGGGATCGAAGATGTTAAGTAACTTGCCCCAGGTCACTTAGCTGGTAAGTGTGGCCTGAGGTCCCTGCTCATTCTTGAGATACATAGGCACAGTGTAAGAATGTCTGTCTCAGTATGACACTTTTAGATGTCCCTCAAAATCTATGCAACCTTGCTGAAGGCAGAGTAATATGTTGAAGGTTTACTAAAGGTGTACTCAAAATGATTTTGAAGGCTGGTGGGATGGCTGAGCGGTTAAGGCATTTGCCTGCAAAGCCAAAGGACCCAGGTTCAATTTCCCAGGACCCATGTTAGCCACATGCACAAGAGGGCGCATGCATCTGGAATTCGTTTGCTGTGGCTGGAGGCCCTGGTGAGCCCATTTTTCTCTCTCCCCCGCTTTCTGTCAAATAAATAAATAAAAATAAAAAATATTAAAAATGATTTTGACTATGGATAACATTAGGGTGGGAAGGGCCATGAAAATCCCAGCTCAACTCTGGGGATTCTAACAAAGCCTGTGGCCTGCCAAGCTCAGACTCCGGGAAGGTGACAATAAGGTGACTCTAAATGGATAAATGAGGTGGGCAGGACTCTGGATATCTGACATCAAGCACACATACGTTTCATGCTTGATTGGATGAACCACCCTGGTGAGTACCCTCTTCCTCTAGTGGCCTATGCCTCTTAGTGTCCTTCCTCAGGTCAGTTCTGCTCCTGTCTCCATTCTTCTCCTTTGTCCTTTCCAGGACCAAGACTTTATGGCTTAGTCTATTTCCTCGTTGTAGCTTTGACTGTGAGAGCCTGTGACTCTGTCCCGGCAGGGGAGTGTGTCAGCCTCGTGACAACAAGCTGGCTGAGTAAGTTGCTCAGGACAGCTGGGGACCCTGGTTTGCAGTCGGGGTCCTTATTCTGTCAGCAGTGGCTGGCTCCGTCTGGCTGCTTCGTCCCAGCATGGGAATGGTCTTCCTTTCCTGGCAGGGTTTTAAGAGGGATATTGGGTAAGACATTCTTCATGGCGGGCAGGGGTGCAGCTAGGCATGCCACATTACCCAGAGGTCAAATGAGGTGGGGACAGGGCAATGATATAGAGGAAGCAACTAGTGGGGGGGAGGAGTGGGAGACTTCTTGTAGCTAGAGATGGGGGACCAGTCTAGGGTGAACGTCCAAAGATGGGAATACTCCAGCAATAGTGACGTTCTGCTTTCTTTTGGTCATTCTATTTATTTGTGGCTTTGTAAAAATGCTTTATTTTAAAAATAATTTTAGATTTCAAAAAAGTTACAGAGAGAACTCTGACATGCTCCTCTTTCTACCACACTACCTTTGCGGACACTAAGAAACTGTCACTGGTCATGAGTTTCAACTCCACTTATTTCTCGTCCATGTTGTCTCCCCGTTCCAGGATCCCAGCCACACATCTCAGGGAATCTAGTTGCCCTGGGCTCCTTCCTAGGTTTCTCTGATCTGGGTCACATGGTTGTTTGATTCGAGTGGGCCAAGCCTAGGATCTCAGAGCTGAGAAAAGAGCTTTGCCCACAGGCAACTCGGGCCAGAAGACCAGGTGGACATTGGGCAAGCTTTCCTGTGGTGGCGACAGAGCTTGCAGCCAGAGTGGCCTGGGCACTCTGGGTAGAGACAGGTCGTGGTTGGCTTTGGAATTGCTTTGAGAAAGTGGGGGAAGGGCATTCTGATGGGAACACCAGCTCCAATACTAACATCCAGTACTGTATTTTGATGGGATAATTGTTTTATATTTATAAAGATTCTTAATTATCTCTGGCAAATGCATTTAGCTCACTTGATAATTGAATTAAGGAAACTGTCTTTTCAAGCACCGTGAATCGTTGCTATAATAAAAAAGAAAGAAGAAAGAATAACTTTAAAGTACTTCCCTGCATAACCTAGACAAACTCATTATTACCAAAAGCTGAGTAATTCCATTAAGCTCCCAATTGGCTCTGAGAGAACAGCATGCTGGAGACACCAAATTAACATTGCCACGACGACGATGGAAATTTCCTTTCTTTGGGAAACCTTTGCTGACCCTCATTTGGGGGTGATCCTTGCCTCCCTCTGGGCAGCCTGGCCATACTCTTATTTCTCCGCTTATCTCACTGATTCTTGCTGGTCTGTCTCTTGCTCTCTTCCCCCCTCCCCCATCTGTATGTCTTGTGAGCAATGATGGTGTCTTGTCTGCTTTTCCTATCCCAACACAATGAAAGTATGTACACACACACACGCGCGCGCACACATGTACACATACACACATGTACACACACACACATGAACACACTCACACATGAACACACACATGCATGTGCACATGCACACACATGGACACCAACCATTTCCCAAACTCAGAAAGCACCTCTCCCTGCTCGGGCCTGAGTAATGCTTTCCCTAGCCCTCTCAAGGTTGTATCCCTGGACAGGCACATCTTTTAGCATCTGCAGCAGATAGAGGTTATAATGGCCAGTTTCCAGCCTGGCCTGAGATGGGTGCTGCTCGATGGTCCAGGACTGAGCTGAGGAGGCAGCTCTGGGGTGAGCTGGGGTGATGAGAGGAGCCCAGACTGATAGGCCGTGAACTTTGAAGAAAAATCAATATTCACCAAGTGTTTATTGTATCATAAAGTCTCTAGGTGTGGTACTATTTCCGGGCCTTCAGAATTCCCTGGCACCTTCCCCCTTCATGGCCTGCCCGAGGTCACAGAAGGGGGCAGGGGGAGCAAGGGCTACGTGAACCTGGTTAGGCTTCCCGTGGTGGCAAAGTCACCTGTGACCCAAACAAGGGGAGGCGTGGGCTCCCTTGTGTTTTCAACAAATAGTCACCAGTGTCTGCCCTGCCCAGGTGCTGGAGAACAGGCGGAGACCCCCAGCTAGGCTGGTGCAGCAGGGAGTGTGTAACCCATTGTGCATCTCAGTGTGGGATGGGAGGCAAAACTGGGGCAACCACAGGCTGCTGAGTGTTATCTACCAGAGTCATAAACAGGGGTGCGGCATGGCACCACAGGGGTGGGCTGCTTCAGACGCATGCTCTCCTGCCAGGCCCCCAGTTCTCCTCTGAAGCTTCTCTTTTCCCTGTCTTCCTCCCACACAACTCGCTTTTTTGTCCCTGTCACAGTGACGTGCAGAGGGGAAATGGGGTGCTCTGCACCAACGGCCACGCTCTCTTCTACCCCTCAGACACTGAGACAGAAGTACCCGTTGTCCAGCTGTCCTTCGCGGACCACCCTGGACTATCAGTTGATGAAGAATGTGTGGTCTGAGATGAGATTCCGCCAAGCTGCCCTGATCTACAGGTGCGATGGTCCAGCATGGGCATCCTGTGAGGCAGATGGGGGCCTGGGATGGGTCGCACTGTCTCTGCTAAGGGTGCGTCTTCGACTCCCATAAATAGTGCCCAGGAGGATGACACATGTACACAAGGCCACTCAGGCACACGTTGGGCTATGGAGTTGGGCAATCCTGCTCGGATGGCCCCTGATCACCTCCTGCCACCCAGTGGGACAGGGAATGTGGAGGTGTTGTAACTTCTATGACGACAGGGAGAAGTCAGGGCTACTGCCCATAGGGCTTCAGAGGGCAGTTCCCAGGCAGGAGTCTCATTACTGACTGTATAGACTGACCCCCACATCCCTTCAGAGTCTTGGATTACAAAACAGTCGCTGAGAAATCATGCACCCCATTAACATTGAGACTTTTATGTATTTACAATTCAGTTTAAATTTTTACCCAGAGAAGTTTTCAAAATGTAACATGTGTTAGTCACCGCGTGAATTGCGAAACCAAGGAAATATCTCCAAAGCGCTGGCCTTGACAATGTATTCTGCCAAGGCTTGGGAAGGAATAAAAATAACGTTTGTCGGCGTTGCCATCTCCAAGGGTGGGAGCAACCAAGAGCTCTCTTCCCTGAGGCCACAGGTGGTTGGTTTGTGCATGCAGGGCTGGGGGCTATACTGGGGTTTCCTCTCTCATCTCTTCAGGGCCAGCTCAAGTCCTGCCCCGGGCCAGGTGGGGAAAGAGACACTTGGGATTCAGGTACCCAGTTCAGGTTTGGGGACCTCCACACACTAGCTAAAAGCTTTTGGTCACCAGGAGGCTCAGGGACATGCCAGAAGTGGCACAGTGATTAGAAGTTCCCCCCCCCCCAGCCCCCAGATATCCTCAAAGCTTTGTTCTGTGGTAGGAACTGGGATGGTGACTGAGGGAAGGTGGCCGCTGGCACTGCCCTCCCAGCTGTGAGGCTAGCGTGCGTTTTCTAAACACAATAAGCCTGCATCTCCCTACTGAGTTCCAGCCGCAGGTGGTTTGATGAACATGTCGTTTCTGGATGTAACATGAAAGGCGGCATTTGCACGCTCTTCGTCTGGCTTCGCTGGGTTTGTTTTTCTTGCTCTTACAGTCCTGAAATATTCCCAGTCGTGTTTATGTTGAGGCAGGATCTGCATGTGGAAGCAGAGGGCCGGGCCACCAGGGCCCTCCAGGCCCTGCCTCTACTATCTCTCCAAGTCACACGGGCTGCAAGACCCACTCATGGGCCCTGTTGACCTTCAAAACCCAGGAAGGCCGCTGTCATCACTGAGGCCTCGCTGTGTCCCGGATCCGGAGTCAACTGAGCCCTGCGCGCTGAGGAGACACAGGCCATGGAAGGCTTGCAGGACACCTGCCTGCTGCCTCCCCCTGCAGGGACCTGCAGCTGGCACCACCTGTGCCACAGGCTGTGCCTGCAGAGGCTCTGCCCGTCGGGCACCTCGGCTCTGTGCTGCGTGGGGGACACCTCTGAGCCTCCTACAGCCGTTCTGCAGAGGAGGAAGGAAAGGGAGGCCCGTGACGCCTCGCTTGCTTAGTTGTGGGCAGTGCAGGACTGAGCTGGGGTTGCAAACTATGAGGACTTCTTCTCTCATGACCTTCCTCCCCTGAGCTCATGGCGTGGCTCCTCGAATCCCATTACCCATCCCTGTTCTGAAGGCGCTCCAAGCTTGGGGTCCCTCAGACTCACAGCTTGCAACCCTCTGTAGGGGTCTCCCGCCTGTCTGGAATTATATGTGGACTTTCGCGTCTCTCCTGCTCTGAGTGCTGCTGTTTAACTGTCCCTGCCTTGCCTGCTGAGCTAGACGATGACCTGTGGGACGGTGGGGACTGTAGACTGGCCCAGGGCGTCACACAGCTGACTCTCAAGCCAGCGCCTTGAAGGCAGGCTTTGTTGACATTCCCCAGGGCTGGGCACCGCAGGTCTGAGCACCGAGGGGTACGGCACCCTCCCTCTTTCAGGTCCTTGGCTGGTCAGCATTTCAAATGATATTGTTTCATATTAAATTATTTCAAATTCCATGGATCCTGGTTTCACAATCAAATAATTCGATCTTGTTTACAAATGGAATTTTTACTTTTTGACGGTTTCTAGCTTTGCTGGGCTGGATGGTCAGTGGACGTGTGTCCTCTGATGCCCTCCAGCCCATCTCTGTTCCTTCCCCACGACACCGTGGAGTCTGGGAATGGCCCTGGCGGTGAGGTTTGGTGAGCCTGGTGGGTGTCTGGTGGCACCCTGTGGGCAGCTGGCTTTGCCGGCCCTGACTCGGAGCCCAGGGCTCTCTCTGCTTCCCTGTCTCCATCACCTCCCAGCTCCAATTGTGCGAACCCCACAAGTAGCAGAAGTGGAAGGGACGAGACGCTTGGTGCCTAGCAGCCAATGCCCCATTCTGCAGATTAGAAAAAGAAGGCCCATGACCCCAGGCCCTGTGCTGGGTGTTTGGGGCCCCTACAGGCCTATTCCTTTCCTTTTCCATCCCTGATGACCCCAAATCCCAGCTGGGGCGCTTGCTGACTTGGGTGGAGAAGCTGCGATCTCTGTGTCACCTCTAGAGGGTTATGAAGTGAGTGTGAGGAGGAGACGGGGTGGAAGGGGACAAGAAGAGGACAGGACGAGGAGGGCTACGTGGGCTGGACAAGGCTGAGGGGTGCACGGGTAGGTCATGGAGGCCAGAAGAGGAGCACTGGTTGGAGACAGTGGCCCAACATTTGCTGAGCTCGGTGGATGTTGCCCCAGCCCATCCGCAGCGCATCAAAATGGTTTAACCAACGCAAATAGTAGCCAATGTACAAAACGCCGCCCTGTCCCCGGGAGCCCCTCACCACTGGGAGGCTGTGCGAGCCCAGGTTGTCTAGGGAAGCAGAAGTGGGCTCATGTGGTAATGGAGCTGCCCTTTGGGCTATCGGTAGCCCTAGGTGAGCCAGGGAGGGGGCAGGGGAATGGCCGGTGTTGGCAACTCAGAAGGGCTGATCATGGGCTGAATGTTTGTGTCCCCAAAACGTCATGTGATGAAACCTCCACTCTGGTGCGAAGGGCACAAAGATGTGGCCTTTAGGAGGTGATTAGGTCACAAGGGCAGAGCCCTCCTGAACTGATTAGTGACCTCCTAGTAACAGGGGTGCTCTCTCTCTCTCTTTCACTCTCTCTAACAGTCTTGTGTAGCCCAGGCTATCCTTGAACTTGATATATACTTCAGGATGATTCTTCTGCCTCACCTCTTGAGTGCTGGGATTACAGGTCTCAGCTCAAAGCCTCTAAGGCTCCACCTTACTGGGAAGTGGACTCTTCTATTTGCTCTATCCGGGCTGCCAACTGACGGGCTGAGGCCGCCAGTATCAGGGAGGGCAAACTGTCCTCCTTAGTCAATCCATGCCAATGCTAAACTCATGCAGTGATCCCAGAATGACATGTGATCACAGAGCTGGCCCCTTGGCCATGCACACTGACAATAGGCCTGGTAATCGTCATCAGGAAGGCTGCCTCCTCTTCACTGGAAACGTGTAGAACCTCTCTTTTAGAACTTTCTCTGACTGAGCAATGGCCGAGTGGCAGATGGCTTCACTAATTTGTGGCCACTTGGATGTGTGACCTGGGTTGGCCCCATTAGCAACACTCCTGGGCCTGGCTCAGAAAGGCATTTGGCTGTTTCCATAAGGCAGCAGCTGTCGGAGGTCAGGGGTAAACCTCCTGAGAGGTTACACAGAGGGTCGTGGCTCTGTAGGCAACCTTGCGGGGACTCCGAGGCTAACCCTGGAGGGTTGGTTTAGGAAAGTAGTAGAAAAAGTTAGCTACATAAGTCACTATCAACTGCTGATCCAGGGGTAGGCACATCTATAGAACATTGTGGACAGTGGATGCAGTTTGGCGGTTGCTGAGTCACCGAGGGGCTCATGTGGGCTTCTCCAGGGTACCCTGAAATGTCCCAGAGTCTGTACCTCACCCCCATCTCTGGTCCTTACTGCATCACAGCCTCTCAGGACTGTTTCCATCTAAGGCTCCTGGATAACCTCAGAACTCTAGCATACATATCCTCTGAGACCCATGGGCACCAAAACATCTCAACTGGAAAATGTCCAACTGTGGTGATTCCCAGGCTTGGTAGAGATGTGGAGAAACAGGATCCTTATCTATGTTGATGGGAGTTCTAATCCAGGCAAAACCACCACCAACAAAAACATATTGTGTGGTACAGAATTGCCTGGCACCATGTGCTTGTTGGTAGGTACAAAGGATGGTGACACGTGGGTCTGAGGTTTGCATCTGTGCATGTGGCCCTAAGAGAGGAAGTGTATCTACATCCCTAGGATGGATGTGTCTCTAAACTAACACAAAGAAGAAAGAAATAGATGGGACCATGTGTGGTGCATTTGGGGTTAATAGAAGTAAAACAGAGACTGGGAAAACAGCTCAGCCAGTAGAGCGTTTGTCCCTTAAGCATGGGGACTTGAGTTCAACCTCAGTACCCATGTGAAACGACCTGAGCTGGCATGCCCTTGTCACCTCAGGGCTGGGGAAGTGGACACAGGCAGATCCTGGCGTGCTCTGGCCAGCCAGTCAATCCTACTCAATAACCTGCAGGCCAATGAAAGACAAGATAGCATGCCTGAGGGACGGCAGTGGAAGCTGTTCTCTGCACCCCCCACATGCCCACACACACATGAACATGTATGCCTCCCCAACAGCAAAAAAGGAAAAAAGAAAAAAGAAAGAGATGGTGGCATATACTTCCAGAGGAACAGGCAGCAACCATTTTTGTCATTACCAAATATGTGAAACCCTGCTTCTGTGTGGCGAGTCTGCTTCCATCCAGCTCCCCATACAGTTAACGCAATGAGTACCGGAAGACCCCAGGAGGAGGGTGTTGTCATTGTACCCACTGCGTGGATGAAGCTCCAGGAGAAGGGAGCCAAGGCCATGCAGGTGGTCTGCGGCAGCGGCGCAGGACACGCGTGTGGAGCCCAGGCCCCTGGTTAATACAATGAGGATGTGGGCACCGCAGGCAGAGGGTGGGCCCGGGGCCCGAGCTCTTCGTTTTCATTCCCTTCTTTCTATGTCCTCTGAATTTTCTCCCCAGCTGTTTATATGCCTATATTTAATAAAGTGTTATCAGGAGAGGTTCCTGGGTAGGGATGATGGGTGCTTCATTCTTATATTATTTTTAACTGCCTTGGCAAGAAAAAAAAAAATGTCAGTAAAAAAAAAAAAAAAGATATTTTTTTTTTTTAAAAACTCACCCCTATCAAAAAAAAAAAAAAAAGAGTAGATACTGGGTGTGTAGGAAGTTGGTGGCAGAAGCAACCAGGACACTAGAAAATGCCTCCCAAATTGGTAGGGTACCATGGAGCCTGTTGTGCTGCAAAAAACAGAATGTCAGATGGGAGACCCTTGAGCCAGGTCCAGTCCAAATCATTCTGCCCGAGGAGGAAACGTAAGGCAGCGGGAGACGCTCCGCCTGCTCTGGGCATCACATGGGGCTGTCTGCTCTGACTCGGGGACCCCTCCTAGCACCCACTCAGCTGCCAGCTCTAAGCTGGGAGAAATGAGAGCCACCAGTGATTTCCACACCATGGCTGCATGCCTACCCTGATCAAAACTGTACGAGGGCCTGTAGTTAGCGCAGGAGAGAGCTCCAGGGTCACCTGGCAAGGGAAGCAGGCCCTGGACAGGCCTGGGGCCCCAGAGATCTGGCTCGCCTGTGCCCATCACTCTGCCTGCCTGAATTCTCGCTCACATTCGGGGTCCTGCAGCTTGCCTGACTGCTGAGAATCACGTTGCCATTGGTGACCACAGGGATCTTGGCTGCCTGGTACAGAGAGACCACTTGAGGCCTCAGCAAGGTTTCCACAGGAGGCAGGGGAGCCTGGAGCCCATGAACTCCATGACTTGTTAAAAGCCCCTCTCCCCAAGGGTCCGGGTTCATTTATCTGTAGAAGGGGGGAGAGTGGCTGGTGGCCATAGACAGGACGGGGTGGGCTAAGCCTCGGCCCGGAGGCCGTGTACCACGTCTCTGAATGCCTGCTCCTGCGCCTCTTGCAGGTCAGGGCAAGAAAGGATCCCGGTGACCTCTGAGGATGCTGGTTCTGTCTCCATAGAGACCAGCTTGCCTAGCCCCTGTCTGGCCAGTTTCCTCATGGTGATTATGGGAAATGGTGGGCCCCAGCCTCATTCCTCCTTCTGATTGGTGACCTTGATTCTAATGCAGGGACCCATGAAGACAAAATCCTGGATTCACAACAGAGGGCCCTGGACCGTTGGGAGACTGTGGAGGCAACCCAGCTTGGCTAGAGGCCCATGTACCAGCTTGGCCTACGCACTTCTGTTGCAGGGAGCCCTTTACTCCACAGAGGCTAGCCTGTTCTGCGCCTCAGGGCCCATGTAGCAGTTGCCTTCCCACCACTGGGACTGTCCTACCAGAAGACACCTAAGGAAGGAAAGAGTTTATCTCTGGCTTACAGCTCTTTCTTTTTCCCATTTGTGTGTGTGTGTGTGTGTGTGTGTGTGTGTGTGTGTGAGTGCACGCACATGTATACGCTCTTGTGGACCCCCATATGCTCGCTCGTGGTGGCGGTTGCTCCCCTGGGGCGGCTGGAGAGGAACACTGGGGTGAGCAACTCCCTCACTCTTGTGCTGAAGTTTCCTCTGACCAGTTCTGGAGCTGGCAGGGCTCTGAACATGCTTGGGCCTCTGCTCCCCTGCAGGGCTGGGGTTACAGGCACACCTGGCCGTGCCCAGCTACTTAAGTGGGATCTGGAGATTTGAACTTGAGCAGTCTCAGGCTTCCTCAAGCCTTCATGCTTGCATAGGAAGTATACTTAACTGCTGAGACATGGATGTCCACAGCCTCCAGCTTACAGTTTTGGGGGAAAGTTTCACATGGCAAGAACAGAGAGCTGAGTCACATCTCCACAACAGCAGGGGGAAAGGTAGAAAGAGAGGGTGAACTCTGAACACCCAGTGGGCTGGACTAAAAATCCTCAAGATCTGTGATGTGCCTTCCCCAGCAAGACCCTCCTTCTCAAAGCTCCGCCAACTGAGGATTCCTTGTGAGGCTTAGCCATAAACAAGAGGCCATCGGGAGCATTTACAGTCAAACCACCACAGCCTCCTCCACTCTACTTTTAAATTTATTTATTTCTAATGTTTTCTTTTCTTACTTTCAAATTTGTTTATTTAAGCAAGATTGAGAAAAAGAGGCAGACACACAGAGAGAGAATGGGTGCGCCAGGGCCTCCAGCTACTGCAAATGAACTCCAGATGCGTGCACCCCCTTGTGCATTTGGCATATGTGGGTCTTGTCCAATCAAACCTGGGTCCTTTGGCTTTGCAGGCAAGTCCCTTGACCATTAAGCCATTTCTCCAGCCCTAACTTTATTTTTTATCTTTTGCTGTGTGTGCATGTGTGTTGGTGCATGTTCATGTGTGTGAGGGTTCAAGTGTGCTATGGCACTCATGTGGAGGTCAGAGAACATTTTGGGGTGTCAGTCCTCGCCTTCCACCTCACTTGAGGCATGGTCTCTTGCCCTTGTTACTGTTTACCCCGTGCTCCCCTGGCTGCCAGCCCACAGGCTTCCAGGAAGTTCTCTCGTCTCTGCCTCCCTTCTCTCTGTAAGCCTGCTGGGGTTACAGAAGTTTTCCATGGCTATCGGCTTTTACATGGGGTCTGGGGATCTGAACGCAGGTGCTCAGCCTCATGTGGCCAGCGCTTCATTCACTGAACCACCTCTCTAGCCCCCTCTTCCATTCGTAATGTTTGGTCTCTTGGAACAGGGACCTTTGCTCCTACCTGTGTCCCCAAACTCTGGCCCCAGTGTCCCTCAACCCAGCTTCTCAGATACTACCTTGCAAAGGAGCCCTTGAGGCAGGGCCAGAGGCCTTAATGCCCAGTGGCCAAAATGCCCTGAGACCATGGACCATCTAGCCACAGTGTGACCCTGGCTGGGATAGGTTTGGTGGACCAGGCATGGACACAGGTGGCCATCTCTGTCAGTCTTCTTCTCTTCCTTCATCGGGGGCTTGGTTTCTGTTCCTCGTGCTGGGTTGACTCCTTGGGAGATTGCCAGAAGATTCTGTGAAACACACGCCAGTCAGAAGCAAACTTTGTCTCCATGTCACAGTGCCCGCTTAATGAGCCTTGGAGCACCTCTTGTAACAGAGAACGGGGAGGGTAGCACTGGGTTGAAGACTGTCTCCCTTCCCCAGCCTAGGATGTTCCTGCACGCCAGGTGCTCCCGACCAGAAAGCCTAGCATGGGATTCCTTATAACTGGTGCCCAGGTTCTGTCTGGTGAGTGGGCTGCATGCTGTCTTTAGCACACAGATGCAGGTGATCAACCACCCAGCAGAAGCCTGGTGAAGGCAGAGCACGAGGTCAGGTCACAGGTGCTGCGGGTGAGCTACGGCCCTCCATCCTGGGGGATACAAGTACAACTCTGTGGACATGTGCACGTGTGTGAGCACACACACACACACACACACACACACACACAGGTCTCAGGAGGTCCCCAGCATGCAGACCTGGGGGGAGGGGACAGGGAAGTCCTCAGAGGGCATCCTGGACAGCTCTGGAGGCAGCTTGGAGCGGCACCACTGCCATTTCCTCCCTGGGTATCAGGTGTGTGCATTCATACCTGCATGTGGCTTTGGCGGCTCAGAAGCCTTCTTGCTTTGGAACTCAGAGCCTCTGGCCGGAGGAAGCTTGGAAGATGACCCTGCTCATGAAAGCGAGCGTGCTGACTGCGGGAGGAGGAGACTGTGCCGAGCCTCCCCACACTCCTGGGGGCAGAAGACCCCCAGCGTGCCTGACCACATCCAAGGGAGCCTCAGGGTGGAAGGAGGCCTTCACAGACAACTTACACTGGATTGCATGGTCCACACCCAGCAGCAAGACAGCAGTGGACTTCTTCCTTTACTAGTCTAGTGGGGTATGGGAAAGTTGCTGGCCACAGCGGGAGAGACACGCCCCGAGTGCAGGGGAGAGACACAGTGAGCTTCAACATATGCAGCTGTAAAAGCGAAGCTCTGCTTGTGTCTGGGTGCTTAGGTACAAGTGTGAGACGGGCGTAGCGTGCACATGTGTGTGCACAAGGGATGCCAGGTGACCATTGCCAGTCCACATGATAACAGTATTGAAGCTGTGACTTCCTGGCTGACTTGATGAAGACTGTGGTGAGGCAGGAAGACTGTGGCTTGGGGCGGGGGGACCAAAAACAGAGGGAAATATACTCAGTTCTCCCAGGATGAAGGAGAGACAGATGGTGGCTAGGAAATGGGCTTTTTCCATGTTGCCCATGATGGGGGCATGGGATGGGGTCCTTTGTTCCCAGGCAAGAGGAGGGAGACATGGCTGTGACTCAGGGGCTGTGCAAACCTACAGACCAAACATGAGGATCTTCAGGGGCCAGGAGAAGTGGCCCATCCTTCTCTTGGCCCCTAGCGCTGGCCTGTACATTGGGAGAACGGGGCTCCGGCCCATAGTGCTGATGTCGGGGAACAGCTGCTATTTGCAGGTGCTGGCAGGATGCCTTAGGGGTCCGCCAGTGAGGTCATTAGTGGGCTTCCTGATCTGTGAGACCCAAAAGCTGCAGCAGGCACTGGGGGGGGGGGGAGGCTACCCAAAAGGGAGCCTGGGGTGCAGCTGGAAGAGGAAGGAGGAGGAGGGAAGAGGAGGCAGATTTACTGGGAAGCTAGCGGGGAGGGTCAGGGGTCCTGAGAGACACAGAACACAGTGACAGGTGACTGCATGGGTAGTCTAGGCAGGCACTGGGTCCTGCTCTTTCAAGCTACAGAGGCTCCGAGCAGCATGGCGTTTTCATCTCCATCCCAAGAGGAAGCAGCTGGAACTGGGCCCTGTGAGGGAAGGTAACCAGCGCCAGTGGCGAGCTGTGGCCTTAGAGCCTCGCAAGGTGCCTGGGCTGTGGGGATGGAATAGGAAAAGCGGGGCAGCAGGCGGAGCTGTGGGCTCCTCAGGGCTGAAACCTGAGGCACCTCACCCACATCTGAAGCTCTAAAAGCCTGCCTACAAGCTCCACGCTGCCTGGTTAGGGCGATGGGACGGTCCTGTGGGTGGTGGCCACCGTTTGGCTAAAAATAGAATAGGAGAACACCCATCATGATGCAGCATATGCATTCCTCTGTGAGAATTTCGTTCCCATTGTATCTGTGTGAAAAGTTCATACTTACTGTATACACAGCTGTCACAAGTGACTGGGGTGGGAGGCACAAGGCATTCGTGTCCCTGGCCATAGGCAGTGAGCTTTGAAAGCCATTGCTTTCGGCCTTTCTCATTGCTGCATGGGCCTCCGGGCCTTTGTTCTCTGAACAAGGACTCTGGTGCTGGGCGCAGGCCGGGGGCCAGGACGCGATGGAGAGCTTCCGCCGCGCAGTGTGTCTCTTCTGAGCGCAGCTGCCTCGGCAAGGTGATGACTCCGTGGTGTGGGGTCTTAGAACTTGAGTGTGGATGCTGGTGGCACGCTGTTCCCAAGGCCTCTGTGTAATCCAGGAGGGCCCTGCTTTCCTCTTCTCGGGAGTCTCCCTGTTCCCAGCTATGGCCAGAGGCGCTTCTAAGCCCAGAGAGCCCAGCCCGTGTGTGCTCAGACGCAGCCTTCCCCTTCCTGCCCTGCCCTGGGCACCGTCAGACATTCATGTCTATTTTGCATCTTGCCCATTCATCCTTCCCCAGACATAGCCAGCTCTTCTGTTGTCGTAAAAAGCAAACAGCACACTGGCCTGCCCACGTGAAGGCACTGCCAGGCTAACCAGCTCAAGTGCCCTCACAGGGACCTCAGAAATACTGAACAAAAAGCCAGAAACAAAGCTGAAAGACACTTGCACATTCATGAACCCTCTCACCTATCCATCCTGAGGACTGGAGGAGCAAGGTTGGGCACCCTAGTTAGTTCCTGGCCTTTGTGGGTGCTGAACAAACATGTTTCATTGGTTCTTTCCAGACCTCTGGGTGTGACAAGCAAGCTCAGGTCACCCTGGGTCCCAAGGTTGGGTCTATCTACACGCCGGTCATGTTTTATTGTCATGAAAAATGGCGGGTTCCCCCCACCCCCGGTGATGCTGTGGAGTGAGTAGGCCACAGGCGTAGAGGAGAGAAGCCGTCAGGACATGGAAGAGGGTCCTGATGACCCCACTGACATGCGGCTCTGGGCTCTGGGCTCTCCTGCTCTGCCACTGCACAGGGCATGGCCTGCTCACCTGGCTGCCTTCTCTTACACAACCACACGTGCTGTCTCTGTGGGGGCTCTGCATGGGACTGCTCAGCTCCAGATAGACACATAGAAGCCACTGGGGTGACCGCCGCCCCTTGCCGGGCCCAGCTACACTTCTCCCCAGTACAGTGAAATGTTTGCACCACGATTCCTTCCCCTGTTCTCTCCTGCTCAGTTGAAAGGTTATTCCTAAAATGCTATAGGAAATGTACATTATGCTTTTCTGAGACTGAGAAAATTGCTTGCTAAGAACACAACTTATTTTATTCTATATTGCCTACTTATTGACTGAAAACACCATCTCAGTGAAAAAAAAAAAAAGGAAGATGAATGTAAAACTGATTTCCCCCTCCACAGCCAGCAGGGTTACTGACATCGCAGAGCACAGCACAAACAATCCTAAGGTCATTCTGTGTGTTACACATTAGTTAAATGTGACTTTTATACCAAACAAAAACAGATATTCCTTTGGCTTAAAAAAAAAGGTCACTTTTTGCTGTGCAACTTTTACCTCAAATAGAAGAGGATTCTAATTTTATCTGTGTTCAATAAACAGATTTTTAAAAAAACAACAAAAAACAAACTGTTTACTTTTTCCTACAACACTCAGCGGCAGAAGGAAAGAAAATCAACGTGAGAGCAGAATTTCTGTGCACATTAAACCAGCCAGGTCCCTTCAACCCATCTGGAAAGAAATCAGTTAATTCTCTGTGCTAATTTAATATGAAATTATTTTCTCTTCACTGTATTTCTTCCAGGCTATTAGACATGACAAGAAGCATAAATAAATAAAAAGAATATGGAAAAAGATAAGCTGTGGTTCTCACCCTCCATCTTCTTTCCCGGATTTACTTGGTTTCTGGGTTTTGCTCTTCAATTTTTTTTTTATTTGCTGGACAAAAAAATGTACAAAATGTGTATTCTAAATCTAAAAATTATGGATCTTTGAGCATTACAAAAAAATCAAATCCACAACACATTTGTACAGAAATATTAAAAATGTCTGCTTTCACTCTGCTTAAATTAAATATTATTTTAATTCCATTTCTTCTGATGTGTTCAAACTGACATGTGTGATTTGAAAACGCTCGACAGAGAATTTCAGAGAGTATTGGAAAAATGCAGACTATAGGTTTAATTCCCACGGGAACATTCTTGCTTAGTTCGCATGATTTTTAGAAGATAGAGGGGTGAGCACCGCGAGGCTGCGGTCCGGGCGCGGGGCGCGGGGCGCGGAGGGGCCTCTGCGCGCCGCCTGCCCGCCCGCCGGCCCGCGGGACCTGCGCTGGCATCTGCCCCGCGCTGGCGGATCGTTGCAATTCCCCTTCTCTGAAGGTCACGGGGGCTGTGGACAGACTTCCCCAGGGGAACAAGCACAGCTCGAGGCGCTGTCGGAAAGCAGCCACCTGCTGTCTCTTGGCCCCGCAGGACCCAGAGCACCTAGCCATCGGATTAAACCTCGGGAGTTCACCCCTCCATATAGCTCTTATTTGGATTTTATTTGCATCCCTCATTCTAATAGATTCCAGACTAGCTGCAGAAGGTTGTGGGGACTAGGCTGGGCCATGCTTCCAGCCCCCCCAGGACTCTCTAAGCAATTGTAACCACCGCAGCGCGTGGCTGGTAGCCTTGGGTTCTGCCCACGACAGCGGGCCCAGCGGGGCTCCCTTTCTCTCCCGGGGCGCACGGTCACTAGCAGGACAGAAAACAGGACGAGGACTCCTTGTAAAGGGCTGGGGCACACAGGACGCTCGCCGGGGCTTGCGAGCACCGGGGTGCAAGGCTTCTGCCAGGCCAGGCATGACTGGGGAGGGGTCCCCAGGGACCGTGGGCGCAGGGCATGAGCTCGTGTGTATCCCTGGAAGAAGGCGCAGCGGGCCGAGCGGCGCATACCCGGCTCCCAGGCCCTGAGCCCCAGGGCCGCCACACTGTTGAGCCCTCCCAGGCGGGACCACCCACGCCGCCACCGACGGACGTGGGAACCGGGCTGCCACACAGGTCCCCCGGGGATCCGCGGGGTCGCAGGCTTGGCTGGTCCGCCGCACACGTCAGGACGCCACTGTCACTGTTCTAGATGGGGAGACCCCAACCTAACCTGCCTCTAGTCCTCCTGAACCCCCGACTCCCAGCACCCCAAGCCTGCCCGCCTGGGACCATAGCTCCTGCATCCGCCAAGCACCAGAAGGGAGGGCTCCAGGGCCAAGGGCGCAATTCCAACAGCCAGAAAATGGAAACCGGTGTGGGGAGGGAAATCCCCAAATCCGGCCGGGCCCAAAGCCCACCGGCTTACATAAAGCCCCAGGAGCCCGCCGGCCGGCCTCTGGGTCTTGGGGGGAGGGCGATCGGCAGGCGCCTGGCCAAGCTGTCCTGGGGTTGGCACTGCCACCGACCCCCTGACCAAGGGCCTGGCGTGACCCAAGAAGGGGGCAGGGGTCTCGGCCTCTTCCCATCGTCTGCTCCGAGAAACGTTTAACTGGCCTTTAATCACATTAGCAGCCGGCCCCAATTAGGGACGCGAGAGGGGGAGGCAGGAGGAAACCGCCAGCCGTGTCACCCGAGGATAAAGATCCTTTCATGCCCTTGGCCTGGCCGCGGGGCAACGCGGCGGACCGCCACCCCCGGCCTTTGATGGTGCGCGCCTCGCCGACGCCATCTTTGCCCTCTGCGCCCCACAACGTGCCATGGCCATCAGGGTGCAGAGTGAGTGCGCTGGGCAGTGCCCTAGCCGAGCTGGGTTGAGGCCTGAGGGGGTCCCGCCCCGGCCCCCCACCCCGGAGGCCACAGGCGCTCCAGGGCGTCCCAGCTTACAAGAGCGCCTGGGGACACCCACCGTGCCAGCCAGCTAGGACCATGGTGGTAAGGCCCTTACTTAAGAAGTCGTCCCCGAGGGAGGGTGACCCTCAGCCATGGGCAGCCTGGGCAGGTCACCTACGTCCTTCTGAAGTCCTGAGAGGGGAGACACAATCCTGGGCGGGGCTTGGGACCAAGGCCCAGTCCATGTCCAGGTCAGGCTCAGGTCTGCTGCTGCTGCTGAGGCCTGCTTGCCCTGCGCCAGGTTCCTGTGTCCGGCCAGGGCGAGTGGGGGACATGGGACTGGGTCACAGAGCCTGCCCAGGTTCCTGTTGAGGGGTCACCATGCGCCCAGGGCTCTGGGCCTAGGAGCTGCCCTTCGCTGCTTACCTTGCTGGTCGGGCCCAGAGCGGTGCTGGGCGCACTGGCCCGGGCCGGGGTCGTGCGAGGACAACGCTGCCCGCGCCACTGGAATGCTGATACTGCTGGCGGCCGCAGTGGCCGCCCCGGGCCCGCGGTGGTCACCCGGACCCCCGCCCCATCGGCGGGGCCCTGCGGCAGCTGCAGCCCGGAGCCGCGTGACCCCGGCCCCGACCTCCCCGCGCTGGGCTGTTTGTCCGCACACAAAGGAGAAAGAACTTTCATATTTTTCTTTCCGCGGCACGGATTTAACACTCGCAGCGTCTCCCCTCCCCCGGGGAGCCCCCCGCCTCACACACGCTCCGCTGAAAACCTTTTTTTCTCTCCGCATCCACTTTGTCTCGCTTTTCTCTACTATTTAATTCCATAGTTGTGTTCGAGGATGTCAGTATAGCTTAGAAAGTTTCATAGAAAGTCAGAAAGCAATTAGAGAGGCCCTTTTATTGGAGTCCCCTCGGTGCCATGGACTCTTCTAAAGGAGCGCTGGAGGACCGTACACAATCCCATTAAACCGCCAAGACTCCCACAGCCTTCAATAGGGCGGCTCAATACTTCGACAGACTTTCGCTGGCTCATTGGGAACCGCGGGGTTTCAATCCCCAGTTCCGCAGCCCAGCCGATTCACAACAAGCCGGCCTTGAACCCCCATTCCTTCCTTTCTCATCGGAATTTCCATTGGTGAAATGGCCCGCACCGGGGGTGTGAACATTAATTAATGTCTGCAAAGCGGTCCTAGGTCCCTATTTGACAAGTGCTTATGAAAACTTCAAGCCCTTCAATGCAGCAATCACACATCCCGACGGTTTATTTGAATGAAAAAAAATTCTAGCCAGTTTCTAGAAATACAAGCCCAATATTAAAAATAAAGTTTTTATCTTTCTTGGCTTAAGAAAACAAAATCAATCAGTTGAACCTTTGGAAAAACAGGTCAAAGAAATGATGCTTTGCTGGGGGAAAAAAAAAAGACCACGTATGACCAGAGTTTCAGCTTAATTGAATTTTAGTGCCAAATTATAACTCATTGAATAACTGGATGTGGGCGAGGGGGTGGAGGGAACACAGCCGATTCTAATGGAAATAGAGCCATCCTAGGCTGGGATGGTGTGTGGCCAGCCAGCCACGCTGGACAGCAGGCATCTCAGCCTCCTGGCCGTGTGGTTCCAGAGAGGCGAGGTTTCTGCCTTGGCTTTCAGGCTGGGGAAAGTGGCGAGTGTCTGTGGCCTTTGCTGGTTTTGCTGAACGTTCGCAGGCACCTTCTATGGCACATGGCCCTCCCGTCGCTATTCTAGAGAATAATGTCTATTCTTGCCAATAAAAATCAATGTCTTCCTTAAGAAGGCAGTATGTAAAGAAAGCAGGTGTTTCAAGGAAATAAAGTATTAAAAAAAAATAGGTTCTTGGTTGTCAAAGCAAAGTGCCAGGTTTAGCACAATTAGGATTTTGCTCCTGGTGGGTGATCACAGATGTTCATTTTGTCAAATAGAAGTTTGTATTTGACAGTTTCTGGATTAACTTTTGGAAAGAAGAGGGGATAGGCTCACAGTTAAGGAATCGTTATAATTTAGGCTCAATGGAAGTGCATGGGTTATGGGAGAACTGGGCTGTTTTTCGAGAGCTCCCCCTGGGTAATGACAATAGTGTTCTCATGGCTTTGTGTTTGTCACCATTCTGCAAACTGCCTCAGATTTGTGCTCTCTCTCTTGTGCCTTCTGGGCTGCCGCCACCAGGGTCGGCTCCTGAGCCTGAGGTCTCTTGTACTGGGTCTGCCGTGGCCCCACCGTGTCTGTCTCCTGTACTTCCATGCTGCGTCTCCTTGGCTGGGATACATCAAGGCCTCTGCGCAGAGCCTGCATGGGAAGGGACAGCAGCCTTTCAACCCCACATCCAAGTGCAGGGTCTCCTCCTTCAGGTCTCCTTAGCCTCAGCCACACTGTTTCACAAGCTGGTCCCACCCCTGGGCTTCCATGACATCTTTCATGTGACTGGACGTGCCTTCTACCTTCCGGATCTCACCTCTCAGGCCTGCAAAGGACCGGCCTGCGGTGTTCTCCATGGCTGGTCTCCCCCTCCGAGTGGTCATGGACGCACCACAGTTTCCTCGCTCTCCCTGCGGTAAGTGCGAGGCCTGTTTCTGGTGGAGGAGGAAACACCGGAAGCACTAGGGATCAGGAACCATTAGCTCACCCCTTGGGGCTCCGTCAGTGCCCAGCAAGCACTCAGAGAGCATGCCACCCATCAGTCATCAGGAAGTTGGCTACTGACAGAGCCATCTCTTAGCCAGAAGGAAGGGGGAGACCCTTTAGGAACACGCCTGCTCACCCTCTGCGCTGGTGGGCAAAGAGGGTTTGTGGCCCCATCGCCTTCCAGCCATTGTCACTGGACTTTTTCAAATGGCATTGAGCTATTGAAAGGAGGAGGAATCTTAAATTGTTTAAAAGATGGATATGACATAGCGGGACTGCAGGGGATGGGGGGGGGGGGACAAATGAAAGCAAATGGCCACGACCCAATGGTTGGGTCTGGCCTGGACAGTCTGGCTTTGTCCAAGGAGAGGCGCAAGTGAGAGGCCCCCAGCAAGGTGGTGGGGCCAGGTGAGGATGTGGCTGCAGGTGGCCGCTCTCCCCGCCTTGCCCAGACCCTCTTCTTTGAAGTTGCCCCATGTTAAGTGACACCGAGGTAAGCGACAGTCTGTGTACCTGGGTGGCTTGAGTTCACACAGTTTCCTGAGGAGAGCGTGGCTCATGCTGAATCATGTTGGAAATGGGGTGGCACGGCTTGCTCTGAGGAGCATGACACATTCCACTGTCGTCAGTGAGCGCGTGAGTAGAGCCACAAAGGTAAAAATGACGATAAACACGGCTACTTTAAAACTCTTGAGGGAACAAAGGCTCAGCAATTGCTGTGGTGCAGGAAGAAAGGAAAATGATGAAAATAATTCTCTCAGGAGTCTGAAGGAGATTTGGCATTTAGGCTTTCCGGAAAATGTGTTAACAATTCATATGTGAGCCAGGTATCATTTCCGACCACTTATTCAAATTAACTAAATTAGAAGTATTGGCAGCTAAAGATGGATTGTGGCTGTGCCATGAGCTCTGCGGCTCCCGAGGGGCCTCTCAAGGAGTCCTCATCTTCAGCTGAGAAACTGTACCCCTTTCCTAAGCATCAGATTCTTATTTCATTCTTAGCACTGACAGTAAGATAGTCAAAAGAAAAAACCAACAGATATAGAAAGCAGAGAGCTGGGTTGGAAAGAGGCCAGGGAAGAGTGCGCACAGGGCATGGTTCTCAAGCTGTCTTCCAAAGTTTCAAAGCCTCCTCCTCTCCTCCCGGAGGAGAGCATTTTAACAACGGCTGGGTGGTTTCAGCCTTTCGATCCAGGGAGTCCTTTGACCTTATTGCGTCTTTTCAACCAGGGACTGGTCGGATTGAAATGCTGCTTCTACCCACGCCACTGTTCTTGGAGACGATTTTCACATTCTGATTTTCTTCCAATTCAGCCATTCAAGAAAATATGTATAGCCAGGTCCATTTTCAATTGGCTCCATGAGTGTCTTTCTAGGGTGAGGGGAGAGACAAACAGAACAGACATGCCTGCTTCAGGTCTACGGTTGGAAGCAGAGCTAATAATGGGGTCTGTGCCAGGAGTCTGGGAATAGACATGGGGTGCTTCAATGTTTGTTCGGGGAAGCTTTGGACTCAGGCCAGGTTTGGGGTTGTCATCGAAGCCTTGCCTCCTCTGTGTGCTTCCACTTAGATGCTTCCTCCTTTCAATCGGACGACAGACCCCAGACGGTGACAATACCTATGTACACACCATGGGCAGGCTTTTCAGATTCAATATTTGTTTTTATTTCAGAATTTAGGAAGGAAGTGCAGGGCAAGGAGTGCGTGTCATGGTTGCTATGGCTGGGAAGCACTCCCTTTCTAGTCACACAGACATTCAGATGGTGACATGACTGGACCTTCCAGGTCCAATGACAGACACGCTGACTGTGGACGCCCTCATGCTGGTAGTGCGTCCAGTGTATGAAACAATTCTGCTGAGTTTTGTGTGGAAAGGGTGGTAGGTCTAGACTTCAGTATTTTTCTCTTTCATTTAAATATTTTTAAATGCATATGTACTTTTTGAATCCTTTGGATGGGTCAGTTTTAACTGTGACTCTAAGTGTGGAAGCATTGTCTAGTTAAAGTACTTGCAGAGAGTTCATTAACAATCATGAGGTCTAAGGACCACAGTTGGGTGAATGAACATTCGTGGGGCGCTCACATTTCTGTGGGAGCAATGACGAGACACATCCTATAGTTTGGATATGGTACTGGGATAGGGAGTGACCTTGGTGGCCATGCCTGGCCCCTCCTCCTGCCAGGAAGATCTCCCAGGTTGCTTAGCCGGCAACATGTGGACATGATTCCTGCAGAGGGCAGAAGACTGGATTATATAACTCCCAGGACCCCATCCAATTCTGACTCAGTGAGCCTGCCTGACCCACATTAAACTCTAATAAACATCAGTTCTTTCAAGAGATTGGAACATTTTGGGCAGAAATAGCATTCCAACTCAAGTGGGGGTGTAATATACATTTTAATTATTAGGGAATTTTATTATGCATTGTTCAAATTTGATTGGGTTTTTTTTTTTTTAACCAGGTTTATAGGAGCAGATGGAGTGCTGGTATCCTGTGTGCACTGAGGAAAGGTCAGACCTTGTTTTTATTAGTGTCTATGTCATGTCAGATACTAGTCCTCAACACCCACAGATGCACTTCTGAAATTAGAATGGAAGTCATGGGACATGCTCACACAATGGAGCATTATTCAGCCTCAGAGGGAATGGTGCTCTGTCCACTGCAACGGTGCGGGTGGCACGCAAGACATCATGTTATGTCAAATAAACTGGTCACATAAAGATGAATATGGGGCTGGAGAGATGGCTGAGCAGTTATGGAATTTGGCTGTGAAGCCTAAGGACCCTGGTTTGATACCCCAGGGCCCATGTAAGCCAGATGCACAAGGGACGCACGCATTTGGAGTTCATTTGCAGTGGCTGGAGGCCCTGGTGCATTCATTTTCTCTCTCTCTCTCTCCCCCTCCCTCTTTCTCTCTCTCTCAAATATATAGATAAAAATAAAAAAAAAAACATTAAAGATGAATATTACATGATCTTGCCCGTGTGTGGAAGCTGAAAATGCTGACTGGACAGAGCAGAATATGGGCACAAAAGGCTAGGGAGGGGAGAGAGCTGGAGGTGCACGGAGAGCGCATGAAGGGAACAAAGCCCCGTGGAGACAGGAATGTTCTACAGCACTGTGGGATGATGGAAGGATGGTTTCTACGTGTTTCACAAAGGTCTAGAATAGGCGGGCTGGAGAGATGGCTTAGTGGTTAAGCGCTTGCCTGTGAAGCCTAAGGACCCTGGTTCGAGGCTCGGTTCCCCAGGACCCACGTTAGCCAGATGCACAAGGGGGCGCACGCATCTGGAGTTCGTTTGCAGAGGCTGGAAGCCCTGGCGCGCCCATTCTCTCTCTCTCTCCCTCTATCTGTCTTTCTCTCTGTGTCTGTCGCTCTCAAATAAATAAATAAAATTAAAAAAAAAAAACTAGAATAGGGGCTGGGGAGGGCTCAGAGGACAAAGTGCTTGCTGCACAAGCAGGGGAGTCTGAGTTTGGCCCCCAGCGCCCACGTAATTCTGGGTGTGACAGTAATCCCAGCACTGGGGAGTGGACATAAGATGCTCCCCGGGACTTGCTGGCCAGCTTATCTAGTAGAATTGGTGAGTGCCAGGTTCAGCAAGAAAATAAGATGGAGAGCAGTGAGGAGGGCATTGACCTCTGGCCTCCTGTTTGCGGGCAAGTGTGCACGTGTGCACACTTATTCATACATATGCACAAGAGCATGCGGGCTTGCATACAACACACATACACCACACCTACATGTGCAAAAAAAAAAAAAAAAAGAAAAAAGAAAAGAAAAGAAAGAAAGAAAGGAATTTTCCAGCACGAAGACATGCTATATGTTTAAGGAAATGAAATGCTAGTCCTCCTTTGATCCAGACAGGCCTTGTATTCCCACGCTAGACCCCGTAGACAAGCATGGTTAATAAAAACAGGAGCTGGGCCCGGGGGCGGGCGACATGGCTCCCCAGGTTGATGCTCAGCTTCGCACTTCCCTGTTCAGGAACCCCTCCAGTGCTCGAAGAGAGGCAGTCTTGTTTGGGGGCCTGAGAACAGCGTGGGGATGGAAATGGGTGCATCAAGGGCCTGGGCCTCACCAGGGCAGCACCTTGTAGTCATTGAAGAGGTGGGTGGCCCAAGGGCAGCCTCTCCTCTTCGAGAGAGGTGGAGAGGACACTCTGGTGAACTCCCAAGGAGGACGAAGACTTTAGAATGGTGGCCTTCTGGTGACACTCTGGGAACTTTCCAAAGAGCAAAGCTGCGGTGTTCCTTTCTTCACCTCCGGGCTTATCGCCGTGGCTGATGGGCTCAGGAGCACCCTAAGGGACTGACAGGCTGGCACCCCAGCAGGCAGACCTCCGCCTCTGGGAGAGGCAGAGCTGGACCTGCCTCAGGTGAGAATTCCATCCAAAGGCTTCTTTATAAAAGTGTTTGTTTATTTATTTGCGAGAGAGAGAGAGAGAGAGAGGAAGAAGCAGAAAGAAAGAGAGAACGAGTGCTCCAGGGCCTCAGTCACTGCAAACGAACTCCAGACGCATGCTCCATCTTGTGCATCTGGCTCAGGTGGGCACTGGGGAAAGGGAACCTGAGTCCTTAGGCTTCACAGGTGAGTGCCTTAATGGCTAAGACATCTCTCCAGCCCCCAGAAGTTTCGTAATGTTTTCCAAGCGTGTATCCTCCCTCCTGAAGGCCTTCTGGGTGGGAATCATTGATTTCACGTTGCATGGTTCAATGCAGAGGAATCAGGCGGAGGAGGCCCAGGCCACAGAAGACGACGTAGGGCCCCCAAGTGACAGCAAACTCAAAACTGGCCCAGGCAGATGATCCCTCACTCAGCATCACTGGTAAAAGGACAAGGCAGAAAGCATCTGCATCTGGTGAGAGGTGGGGAGGGGTCTAAGGATGCAGCAGTTCCATCAGGAAGGGGAAGGGCATGGGTGGTGGTGGGGGACACCCAGAACGAGGAGCAGCCCAAGGCGAGAAAGCCAGGGTCTCAGGCCTCCCTCTCCATCATGAGGCCCCGGATCCTTATCCTGGTTTCTCCATAACAAGTAGACAAGGCGATCTCTTTATTGTCTCACCACATGCAAGCTCCAGCTCTGTAGGAAAGACAAGCACCGGTAGACAGACAGCCTCCCAAAAGTTCTGTGCACACAGGTTGAGGGCTTGGGTTTGCCGATCATACCAATCCCGCTGGCCTGTGCTCATCAGTCTTGGCTTTGGCTCACGCTGCAGTTGCCTTCTGTTGCTGGGTCAGAGCACCTGATCAAAAGTAGCTCATCAAGGGAAGGTTTTTAATTTTTAGTTTTGGCTTATAGTCTCTAGGGGAAGCTCCATGATGGCAGGAGAAGCTTGACATGAGCATAGGCTGAACATCACCTCTGCCACAGCAGGTGGAAAACGGCAGCAGGAGAGTGTGCCTATCTCTGGAAAAGGGGAGCTGGCTATAACAACCCCCTAAGCCCACCCCGAGCAATAAGCCTCCCCCAGCAAGGCTCCACCTCCTGAACTGCTACCACCTGGGGACTGAGCATTCAAAACCACGAGTTTATGGGGGATGACTGATGTAAACCATCACAATTTACACTTTGACACAGGCATTTGTGGGAGGACAGTCGGCGAGGTGTGGTTCCCACCAGCTCAGGACTCACAGTCTGCAGAGGAAGACATTTGACTACAATAGCCCCTCAGCAGCAGCGATGTGGCCACATGACTTTGTGTGTACATGCGTGTATGCATTTGTATGTGTGTGCGCTCACATTATGTGTGTATCGGGAGATTAGAAGTCAATGCAGGGTGTCTTCCTCAGTCACTTTCCACCTTACTCTTTGAGACAAGGCCCCATAGTACACCAGAAACTCAACAATTTGGCTGGATTAGCTAGCCAGGAGTTTAAGGGATCTCATCTTCCCATCCCCAGCATCGGGATTATAGGCCCATGCTGCCATGCCTGGCTTTTATGTGGGTCCTAGGGATCCAAACTCAAGCCTCACTCTTGTGTGGCAAGAACTTTGCCCACTAAGTCATTTCCTCAGCTCTCGATGACCTTTTAAAAATATTTTAAAATTTATTTTCAAGGAGAGAGAAAGTGGGGGGAGATGGGTGTGCCAGGGCCTCCTGCCACCGCAAATGAACTTCAGATGTATGTGCCTCTTTGTGCATCTGGCTTCACCTGGGTACTGGGGATGGAACCCTGGCTGTCAGGCTTTGCGAGCAAGCCTCTTTAACTGCTGAGCCATCTCTCTAGCCCCCTAGATGACTTTTATTAATTAATTAATTTATTATTTTTATGTATTTTTCCCAAGGTAGGGTCTCACTCTAGCCCAGGCTAGCCTGGAATTCACTAGGTAGTCTCAGGGTGGCCTCGAACTCATGGCAATTCTCCTACCTCTGCTTCCTGAGTGCTGTGATTAAAGGCATGTGTCCATTGTTTAAGCAGTTCTGGAGGAAAATAATTATCAGAAGACATTTCTGGGGGTCCTGCCCTATGCTAGCCTCCAGACACGGGAAACACTGGTAAGTGTGGACAAATCCTCCGCCCTCTGCCGACATGGAGCCTAATTGAGAGGACTGAGGTCACTGCAGACTCCTCAGTGGTGACAGACAATGTGGGACACGTGAGAGGACAGTGTCAGTGCCCAGTGTACGGGGTGTCTCAAGGAGGGAGACTACAGAGGAATGAAGGCTCTGGGGCGCAGAAGGCCCTGGATGAGGCTGGGAGTGGGGCCAGCCTGGGTGTCAGCGGAGGGGTCACGGTGGAGAGTGGCAGGCGCCCAGGACTTGGCTTCTTCATCAGGTCCATGACTATTGCATCTTCTCAGGTCATGGGGATGACGTGAGCTGAAGGTGTCCCATCAGAGATGTCACTGCCTGCTGTTCAAAAGTTAAATAAAATGTGTTGTATTAGTTGTAACTTAGCATCGCTTTAAAAGTCTGGTTTCAAACACAAGCTGCACAGCTGTTTCATGTCAGGTGAGCCACCTGCTGAATAGAGACTCTAAGCACAGAAGACCAAGAATAGAGAGGGGCGCCAGCGACAGGGACCTTAGCTGCAGGTGGACTCACTCCCAGAATTCTACCAAGGCAGGTGCTTAGATCCATGATATTTATCAAGTATGTTTCCTAGGCCATTCAGCTGGAGAAGTCTTTGCCTCCCACTGGCCGTGGGCTGGAACCTATGAGGGGCTCTGTGGGATTGACCCCGCGGGTCTCTAGTTTCCATTTCTGGGGGGTGAGGGAGGTGTAGGTCTATGGATGCTGTGGGGAAGCAAGCTGCTCCCACTTGCGTAGGAGCCAGCTGGTCTGCTCGGCTGAGGGGAAACAGGTGATGATAATTTCTGAAGTGCGTGCATGTTTGTGTGTGTGCATGTACACGTGTGTATTTCTGCATCTTCACTCTGAAGATGTAGAGCCACCGAGACAATGGGTCAGAGTAGCTGTGACTTCCTGCCAAGCTCTTTCTCCGACCCAGAAAGCTGCCTGTCTATACAAGGAAATTGATTTCTGAGCTCAAATACCTTTAAAAGAAATCAACCATTTAGTAATTAGTTGTTCAGTTCAACTGGGTTTTTTTATTCCTTCTTAAATTTTTAAAAAATGTGGTAGATTTTCTTTTCCTGGGCAAATTCTTAGCATTTAATTGCACTTAAAAATTGTGGAGCCTGTCAGAGTAAATTGCAGATAGAATAGTCTTACCCAGTAGAACTAGTCCTGTGATTGTCACCATTGTCAGGCTTCTCAGATGAAGTTGTGGGAAGGACGATTTAAGTCTACACAGTGAGGCACCCCGACATCAGTATGCAGCGTGGGGCTCGTCATGCCGACACAAACAGCCAGGCTGGCAGCGGCATGTTGGAGGAGTAGATTTTGATTTTTAAAATGATTCCAAAATTTACCTCCAGAAGAAGAGAAGAGATGTCTGCCCCATTGGTTTTAAGTGGAGGCAATGACATTAAATCTGTACAAATAAATTTGAAAAAAAAACAAACCCAAAGTAATTAATGTAACGTATCAAAAAACCCGTAAAGCACAAACAATATTGCCAGTTGAATGCAAACTGACATCTTCTGGTTGGCTTAGTGGATCCTTCCTGATTCCTGGGGCCACTTTGCCACATGTGGCTGTAGCCTTTTCGTTTGCCATCAGAAAAGTGGCCATCTTTAGAAGATGATAACCAGCTCTTCATTTATCTCCCCTCCCCCAGGAAACACGTGTGTCCTTTGTGCAACCAGTTTTGACAAGTGAGCTTCTGGCGATGGGTCAATTTTCTTCATGAAATGTTGCAGTGGGGGCATCTGTCCCTTCAACCCGACCACGCTCTGGGCACAGGCAGGTGAGGGTGCCCAGTACCCTCTGTGACAGCTCAGCCCTCATCTAAATGATTATTGCTTTATGGAGGGAAGGGAGTAGTGATCCTTTGTTTGAAGTCACTTTCTCCTTAGCTACATTATGCCTGCCACCTTCTACTATGTATTTTATACATCTCCCAAAAGTCAGGATGGGTAGAAAAGTGTCATCCACATAAGGAAGTATCTGCTTGTTTGGACTTTTGCACCACCATGGAGCAGGCGAGTTAAGCAGCAGACGGATAAGCTGTTGGGAGTCTTGTGAAAGATGCTCGGTGAGAACGCAGGCCAAGCTTAGTAGCAGGGAATGGCTTTCAGATGGGGATGAGCCTTGGATCCATTTGTACCATGTTGTGAAGATGCCTTGATCTTTCTGTATTCCCCTTTACCCACCTTCAGAAGAAGGGGTCCCCAGAGAAAGCCCAGCACAGTACTGATGCTCAGTTTGGGATCAGTCATTCTGTACAAGAAAGCATGTCACATAAAAACAAAGATATACAAATTCATCTTATCAGTGATGTATATATTTTTTCAAAGGTCATATTAATAGTTTTGGCTTATTATCACTTCACTTGGTTATGCATATTCTCAATATTTGAGCCTAAGGAGATTTCAACACTTCTGTGTGAAAGGGATCAGGTAAACTGTGGTTTCCTGACATGGTGGCTTCTGGGCCAACTCCTTCCTGGCACTGCAGGCTTTCCTGCCCCAAAGCCATTGAGAATGTGGGACAGAGGCTGTCTCATTTCTCTTCCTCTTAGAGGGAATGGGCCAACGGCAGGTGAGGTCGTGGTGCCAGGCTGCTACCTCAGGGAGTGAGGCATGAGCATGAGAGAAAGGGGCATGGATCTCCAAAGATCTCAGGCAGAACCAGCTCTGTCTGTCGCCACGGACAAGCCTTAGAATCTTCCAGAACCTCACCTCCTCTGTGGTGAGGAGATTTGCTAATGCTGCTGGGCTGGGCTGCAGGGATCGTCCTCCTCCTTTTACAAGCAGGTGAGGGGATGGGTGTCCCATGGCTTAATAACACAGCATCCCTCGGAAGAGGAAGCAATTGCTTTGTGAAGTGGTTTTATTTTATATGCGCTTGAGGCAGAGGAGCGGACAGCATGTCTGAGGGGAGCCAGTGGTCTGTGAACTAGCCCATGTTGTCCACATGGCCACAAAGTTCTCTTCTGCTAAGTATGCCACTTTTTTTTTTGTAAAGATTTTTATTGATTTATTTGAGAGTGACAGAGAGAGAAAGAGGCAGATAGAGAGTGAGAGAGAGAATGGGCGCGCCAGGGCTACCAGCCACTGCAAAGGAACTCCAGACGCGTGCGCCCCCTTGTGCATCTGGCTAACATGGGTCCTGGGGAATCGAGCCTCGAACCGGGGTCCTTAGGCTTCACAGGCAAGCGCTTAACCACTACGCCATCTCTCCAGCCCAAGTGTGCCACTTTTCATGAAGAGCCCCATAGTCTTTGTGTCTTTGTACTAGCATGGAAACACGGGACCAGGCACCTGAGCTGTGAAAGGTGCCCAGCTTATCATGTTAAAGTAGGGTCTAAGAACATGCTTAGGAATCCAGAAGATTATCTCCCAGTAACTGATGATGACTGAGCCAGACCATGTTTTTGTAAATATTGACTTTGTTCAACACCTGAATGGGCCAAATATAATTTGACAGGAGCAAATAAAATATACTATTAATTTTTTCGGGCTGCAAATTTAGGTTCAATTCTGTCTACTAACAACTTTTGTAATGACATTCTTTATGTTAAATTGGTGAAAACATAGTCAGTAAACATAGTCAGTTTCCAGTTATTTGCTCTAGTCTGGGTACCAGTGATTTGAGGAGAAATTTTCAGAATTACTCAGTGTTTCTCAGGCATCAGGTACGAGGATAGAAAGGGACAGTCCCTGTATTACAAGTTCATGGGCTGGCAGAGAGAGCCACATCCCAAGATAACGAGGATGCTTGTGCGTAGCTATGAGGGCATTATATCTGTGGCAGGGATTCCGCGGAGGTATAAAATTACAGAACATGCTGAAACAATGCTTCTCGGTTTCGTAAGCATTCTGGTAGTTTCAAAAGGGGTGAGTTAAACATTCACTCAGGGAATACTTGTGAAGGCTAGTACCACTTAATGAAATATTGATCGCGCATTGCTTGCTACTGAAAGTGGAGCGGGTCTCCAGGGCTTCCTTTCCCAGTCAAGATGCAGACAGAACACCAACGCCTAACAGCCTGCCCCATTTCTGACAGTTGTGTATTTCAACATCTGTGATTTACTGGTTAAGTGAAGTCATAGCGTCACCGCCGGTCTTGATGGGACTTTCCCAGCCATCTGCATAGAGAGTATCCCAAGGCCTCGTGAGGATGGTGAGCGAGGGCAAGGAGGGAGTGACTTTTAGACGCTAAGTCAGCCTCGTTGGGAACTAGACCTATCTGTGCTCATTCTGAAACACAAGGAACACACTTCCAGAGAAAGAAGAGAAATGTGGCTCTCAGCCTACCCGCTGGAATCCGTGGCACAACTTCCAGATGGTGATAGTCAGATTCTTTTGATATTTTTCCAGCTAGGGATATGAAAAGCATTAGAGATGGAGAAAAAAAAAAAAAACAAACTTATGCTCTGGGAAAAAAAAAAGCACACCCTAATTACTGATAGTCTCTGAAATGAGTGTAATGACACGACCACCTTCCACTGTGCATGCCATGAGGTGAGAAGTGGGTGATGTTAGAGTAAACTTTGCATACCACACCAAGATCTGTGAATTTACTTGTCCCATACACCTGGTACCAATTCCTGGTGCTCTTAAGAAGGTCTGGGATGCTGTCAGTGCTCAGGAACATGTGAAGAATACGTGACTTCATGACCAACACAGGTGAAACTAGAATGGAAGAGATGTGTCTGGACAAGACGTATTTTAAAACGTATGGGTGAGCTGTTGAACCTTCATGGTGGCCTTGGATAGCACAGTCTTCTTGACCCTTTCCCTAGGTTCTTAAACAGCTGAGGAGGAAGGGACAAGACTTGAGGAAGAGTCCCAAGTTCACATGGCTAATTCACAGGAATGAGCCCAATAAGGCCCGCGGACCTCAGGAGTCGCCTAAGTACCCACTAGCTTGGAAAGGAACCAAATGGGAAACTGGAGTCACTGGGGAGTTTGGGCAGCAGGTATTTTTCAGAAGGAGTTTTTACTTATACCTTCCTGCTCTAAAAGAGCTGCCTGGCCACACTTTCAGAGTATTTTGAAAATTAAAATACATAAAAGAATCAGTTTTCCTCTTTCTCTGTCTTCTCTCTCTCTTCCCCCTCTCTCCAGGATGGTCCCTTATCATCCTATAATGAACTAGTTTGACCACATAAAAGAATTTGTTTGGAGCACACTTGGTCCAAACCCAAAAGAAAAAAAAAAAAATAAATAAAGAAAAATTCCCCGGAGGAAGCCAGCCGCAGACTGCAGGAGTTGGTTTGGAGAATCTCAGTTTTGAGAAGGTGGTAGAATTACATAATGATTCACAACTCATAAAATGAGAAAAAAGCTCTCTTCCAAATATGAAGTTGTGAGCTAACACAAGGCACCAGTTCTGGATGCGTGGAGGGTGTGCGTCTTCTCTCCCACTCAGAAACCCACTGCGGTGTCCGCGGCGCCAGCGGGAATTCATGGTTGCCGGCCTCTCACCTCGGCATGCTGGGCCCAAAAGGCTCGTCTACCCCAGAGCTGCCCCTTCACAGTACTTATCTGAAGACACCTTTGTCCAGGTAGGGCGTGGAGGGTGGTGCACATTGGAGAAGCAGGCGTTGATGGCTATGGATAGGTGGTCCTCATGAGGGCAAATGGGGACCACCAAGAAGTCTTCTTGCCCACTCACAGCATCTGAGCACAAGGTGTATATCAGAGTAGTCTCCAAAATTAAGGTGAGATAGGAGGAATAGGTGGATGGAGTTCAGAGCAGATGAGTAGAAGAGTCTGGAGTTGTGGGCGGGAGAGTTACATGGTCATTTTGGTTAGATATGACTTTGAAGAGCTCAGCACCTTCACTTATTTTGACTTTTTTGTTTATTATTCTGTATTTATTTGAGAGTGATAGAGAGAGAAAGGGAGAGAGAGAGACAGACAGAGAGAGAGAGAGAGAGAGAGAGAGAGAGAGAGAGAGAGAGAGAAGAAATGGGCATGCCAGGGCCTCTAGCCACTGCAAATGAACTCCAGATGCATGCATCACTTTGTGCATCTGGTTCACATAGGTCCTGGGGAATGGAGCCTTGAACCAGGGTCCTTAGGCTTCACAGGCAAGTGCGTAACCACTAAGCCATCTCTCCAGCTCCTCATTTCGATTTTGAAAGCTGATTCTGGGGCTGGGGATGTGGCTCAGTGGTAGAGTGCCTTCCTAACATGCCCCGAGTTTCATCCACAGAAGACTGATGCTACCTGAGGACATCTGCCCTTGATTGCTGCCCTTGGTGGAAGGGCCACGTGTTACTCATTCCGTCACCTAGCTGGCCTTGTTCCTGATGAGGACCTGGGGGACTCCCACAGAAGTAGACTGAGGACAGGCGAGTATGGGCAATTGGGTGGCTGAATACTACAGACTCCAGGAGAAGAGCGGTGTGGAGAGGAAGGTGGGCTGGACTGGGCTGAGAAGGCAGCTCTTAGAGGGAGGAATCAAGGGTGCAGCCATACTGCCTGTGGGGAGAAGAGGAGGGCACAGGCTTCTGGCATGTTTGAGGAATATGAAGGTGCAAGGGAGGGTGGAGGCTGAGCCTGGGGGCCTTAGGGTGCAGTACTCAGGTATTAGGCAGGCCAGGCCGTGGGAACCGTGTTCAGGCGTCGCTGGAAGCAGCAGTCAGGCAGCAGGACCTGAGCCACTTGGAGACCTTCAGAGTCTGTAGTAGGAGTCAGGAGGCCTGGCAGGCTGAGATGGGGAGGCACCGTGAGGAGGTGAGTTGGGCAGAGCCACAGTGAGGGCTACGGACCAGGAAGCTGCCCGGGCTGCCCTTCCTGGAGCCGCAGGCGCCGGGCAGCGCTGGGCTCGGTGATGGGGACCAGCCCTGGGGAAGGTGCGGGATGATGAGCGTCCGCCGCAGGCAGCGTTTAAGACAGGCTGGGCAGAGAGGCCCTCTGTGGACAAGCGGGAGCTCGTGCCCCCTGAGCCGAGCCGGGGCAGGTGTCTGCAGAAGGGAAAGAGGCGCAGGGTTGCCGGGGTTCTGAGGCTGAGTTGGGAGATGGGGAGGAGCAAGTGCACCCCCGGAGCATCAGCTGCCTTTGCATGGTGAGACAAGACGCCTGGCCAAAACTAGTCTAAGGGAGGAAGAGTTTCTCTCCGCTCACAGTTCCAGGGTGTAGATCGCCATACTGGGGAGGCGCTGCGGCAGGAGCTTGAGGCCACGTGAAACAGGATTACTGCGAGGAGCCGAGAGTGGGGGAACCTCCCACCTCAGTTACCCTAATCAACATCATCCCAGCCAGGCTTGTCTTGTTGACAAGAGAAGCCCACCACCTCAAGGCTAGACCAGGAAGGCAGGGGTCGGTGGTAGAGTCGGTTACACAGTCTGTGGGATGCCCTCCTGGAGACAGAGGTCTTGTCCCACTGGCTGAATGGTTAACAGGGAATTGTGGTGGGGGGAGGGTGGCTGCCAGGGGCTATGACCAGCTCATTCCAGGGCCTCCTTGACACTTGACATACAGTGAGTCCCCAGTCCATACATTTTCAGTGTAACCATTTTCCTCTATCTCTATAGTCCTGAATTAGCAATCCTATTCTTCCAACATTATTCTGTTTGGTTTGTAAAGAAGCATATAACCTTGACATCAGAAATAGGCTTGACTGAAGGATCAAGCCCAGGTCTGCCAAATTCGTTAGTGCTCATGTCCAGGGAGGCCTCTCAGATGTTGTCTGCTCTCCGCATTGTTTGTTACCTGCCCGAGATGGGAAGTTCAAGAAATACTTTCTGCCACTTCTTCCTGAGTATCTATTGTGTGTCCAGAACAAAGAATGTTGTGCAGTGTGGGGTTCAGTCCGGCTGAATTCTCTGAGAAGTGATATACCCTCAGGGGAGCGAGGACCCAAGGGGCAGACACAACGCTCTGTTTGCAGATGGAGCCCTAAGGCAACACAACACAAGAGGTATTAAGGTATTCTCCTTAACGCGTCTCACCTGTGGAGGATTAGCTAGCCTGAAGTCACGGCAACTCTGGCATAGAAGGAGTTAAAATGACAAGGAAATGACTTTATTTAGACTTGAGCATTTCTGGCATTTTTTTCCCCTGGATTTTGATGTGACAGCTTTTGTTTTCTCACACTTGTCTCTCTTTTAAACTTCTCGTATCAGCAGTAAACGCTATTTCTTTTTCCTGTAACATCTTGAGCTTGGAATCCAATGATGGGGGAAATTGCCCTGTGTTACTTGAAATTATAACACTATGCCCAATTCAGGGGAAGAAAAGTTCGAGTGTGTTAGATCTCAGAACACTGAAGCCTATGGGCCATTCGTGGTGTTGATTTGGGTCCTGGGAGGACCAAGGCCTGTGGGTCACCCTAGTGTTGTGACTGCTCACCAGTTGTCTATGAAAGTGTTTTTTTTTTTTTTTTTTTAACCTGGAAACAGAGGGCCGTGCCATTCCCGGTATTCCACAGAAATGCTAATTTTGAGGAGGCCAAGGCAGGATGGCCAGCATCCATCTTTGAGGTGATAGTCTGCCTTGATGGGCCCTGATTGGGCAGTGAGGCCTCACAAGGAAGGGCTCAGACCTTCTTGGATTCACGGGAATAGCAAAGATGGGAGCATGACAGCTAGCTGCTGTCGCCTCTGAGCTCTGTGCCACCATCAGCAGAGTCCTGCTCACCTTGTCTGAAAGCTCTTGCCCTAGTGCAGAGAACCTTCCAGAAGGAGACAATGGACTGTGGTGTAGGGAATTTGCACACTCAGGAGGGCGTGCAGAGAAATGCCCATCTTCTCACCTCTGGGAGATCTTTAACAGGCTAGGAGCAAGTCGAATCGGATGGCTGTCTTTTTACTATTTTATTTGTCTGTGGTGTGAGGGATGGAATCCAGGGCCTCATGATGCCTAGGGAGCCTCCGTCCCAAAGGCTCATGACTCTAAAAGCAATTTTGGCAAGAAATGCATTTCCTGGTGTTTGCTTATGGGGGTGTAGAGCCTGGGGCTCCCTCGTTCCCTTCACTTTCACCAAGTTCTTCTGATTAGTTCTGTGTTAACCTTTTGGTCACTGACTTCCATGAGAGTCGATGTGTAACTCGTGTGAGTGGTTCATGGGAAATGGGCTCCCCTAGCCTTGCCACGCAGGTGGGGCGAAGGGGCGGGGGTGAGCAAGAGGCAGAGGGGCCAGAGGGACCGGTCAGTGACCCGTGCAGCCCCAGCCGGCTGGCATTTCCTAAATCTTCCTGTGTATATCATTGAAAGTACAGCATTACCACTCTAAAGAGGGACACGGAGGAGCCAAATGCCAGTGGAATTCTGTCATGTGGGCTGCAGTGTAAACTGTGGCAGGGTTGAGCTGAGGACTGTTCTCAAGAAACCTGTAAGCAATTACGGCCTCCCTCCAGCAAGGTAAAAGCAGGGCTGAAGTATATTAGTACAAAAAAAAGAGTGAAACCTTTGTTGGTGGCTGTACTATTTTTTTTTGTCTTTTTTTAAATGTAAGTAAATAAAGAATTCTGGCAGAGGGGGTGAGAAATCTCATATCCCCTTACTAACCTAAGGAGAAATAAAAAAAAATAAAAACCAACAAAAAAAAAAAACACAAAAGATGTAGCCATCGTTGGCTGCATAGTTTAAATTGCTGAGGCCAGGACAAAAACTTAGATTACCCTGTTTCAGCAATTCCCCAAGCATGTTCTGGGGAAGCTAGGATCCTTCTTGGGGGAGGGGCAGGGACGGATCTCATGACCAGCTCGATTTTGGCAATCTTGCATGTCATTTCCCCTCCTCCGGACACTCACCGTGGTCTTGAGTGCAGTTAGATGGATGCTGTCTGCCTTTGTTAGTCCAGGGGTTTTCAACCCTGTGTGGCCACAGACCGCCGTGATTGGTTCCCTGCTCACTGACTGGGGAGGGGTCATCGTCCTGCAGACACCGCTCTCAGAGCCCTCAGTTTTGCTCTGCGTTTGCTTTGTGGTAATGCTGGCAGTTGTGTGAGGACAGTGTGCAGGAATGTGTGCGCCCAGTTTTCAGGACAGACCCCACACTGGTTGAGGACACTTTCTTTGTCCACTCCAGGTGCCTGGTATGAGAGTGGGAGTGTGCGATTACTGTTTGTTGAACCCTTGTCTTCCTGTGGCTCGCTGAAGGGGACCGAGGCACATTTTTGGATCTGTTATTAGCGGTGAAGGTTGGAAACAGAAGTTTGAGAAGCAGGGCAGACAATGGAAATAAACATTGGCGGAGCTGGTGGGGCTCAATTGCTTTCTCTTCCTGCATTCCATTTTCTCAATGAGAAGCACGTGCCTTCAGGAGCCTCCTCATCTCTGCCTACAAGAACTGTGGCATATAATAAATGTTTTTTTTTTTATTTTAATTAGGAAAAGAAGGAGTCTGATGGATTACATCTCCACTCAGACACAAGTGAAGCTAATGGGCAACTGAGTAGGTAGCGTGGAGTTCTCAAGGGCTTTGGGCATCAAGTCCAGAGCTGGGAAGAACTTCAACACCCAAGTCCTCAGTTTCATGAGTGCCCCGAGAGTGTGGCTGTCCTCTGCAAGGAGATGGAAAGCTGTCCCCAAGAGGGCTGCTCGCTCAGTGCTGTGGGAAGAAGGCAGCTATGGAGTCTGACAGCTCAACACTCCAGCAGTTCTGCTTTTGAATACCTTAAGCCTGTACCAGACTTTCGGTCTATTCACTTTAAAATATTTAAAAATACTCGGGCTGGAGAGATGGCTTAGTGGTTAAGCGCTTGCCTGTGAAGCCTAAGGACCCCGGTTCGAGGCTCAATTCTGCAGGACTCATGTTAGCCAGATGCACAAGGGGGCGTCTGGAGTTCGTTTGCAGTGGCTGGAGGCCCTGGAGTACCCATTCTCCCTCTCTTCCTCTCTCTCTCTCTCTCTCTTGCCCTTTCTTTTGCCCTCACTCTCAAATAAATAAAGATTAAAAAAAAAACTTTTAAAATATTTAAAAATACTAATTCTGGGCTGGAGAGATGGCTTAGTGGTTATGGCACTTGCCTGTGAACCCAGGTTCAATTCCTCAGTACCCACGTAAGCCAGATGCACAAAGTGGTGTCTCGAGGTTGCAGTGGCCCTGGCATGCCCATTCTCTCTCTCCCTCTTTTTCTTCAATAAATAAATAAAATATTTTTTAAAATAAAAACAATAAAAACTAAAAGATACTATTTCTATGTTGCTTTTTTTTATTTTTAATTTTTTTTAATATTTTCTATTTATTTATTTGAGAGCAACAGACACAGAGAGAAAGACAGATAGAGGGAGAGAGAGAGAATGGGCGCGCCAGGGCTTCCAGCCTCTTCAAACGAACTCCAGACGCGTGCGCCCCCTTGTGCATCTGGCTAACGTGGGACCTGGGGAACCGAGCCTCGAACCGGGGTCCTTAGGCTTCACAGGCAAGCGCTTAACCGCTAAGCCATCTCTTCAGCCCTCTATGTTGCTTTTTAAAGAAAAATTTTTATGTGTGTACATATGTGTGTGCTTCTGGAGGCCAGAGAATAACCTCAGGGGCCATCACTTAAAAATATCTTTATTTATTTATTTATTTATTTATTTATTTATTTATTTATTCAGTGTGTGTGTGTGTGTGTGTGTGTGTGTGTGGTGTGTGTGTGTGTAGGGTCTTTTGCTGCTGCTAATGAATGCCCATCTAGTTTTACTTTATTTGGGTGGCTTGGGTTTTGAATCCAGGCTGGCAGGCTTTGTAAGCAAGCTCCTTTAACCACTGACCCATCTTCCTAGCTGCTATCTTTTTTATTTTTATTTTTATTTATTTATTTTTGAGACAAGGTCTCTCATTGGCTGGGAGCTCACCAATTAGTCTGAGCTGGCTGGCAAGCCCAAGAGCTCTGCCTGTTCCCCACCCTCCCAGATTACAAATGCATGCCTCCTTGCCCAGGCATTTTTACAGGGATGCTAGGCAGTAAACTCAGGTCCTCGTGCTTGCAATTTTACTGACTGAGCTATCTCTCTGGTCCTCTTAGATATTTTAAAAATATTTAAAATTTAATAATATCTATCTCATGAGGTAATTGTAATCTTAGCGGTTCTGACATGCATGCGTTTGCATGTCTTTATAAGTTGATGTAAACATGAAGCAAAATACAGAAGGTTGCAGCCTAGGTAATTAGCATGGATTATGTGAGGGATGAAGGAGGCCCTTGCAGGATGAGGTGTTTGAGGGTTGACAGTTGAGGTGGCTGGCTTCCAGGAAGGGGCCACACATGGTGTGGATGCCAGGGGGGGCTGTATACTCCCTCCCCTTGGTGAATAGAGCTGTTTGATGGCTCCCATTTGGCACCCTATTTGGTGCTCTGGTGAACTTCATAGACTCTTTTTTAGAAAAGGGTTTTTAAATGAATCATTTGAAATACAAAGTGCCACAATGGAAACCTATTCTATTGAGATAAAGTCACGATATCTGAAAGGCAAATTTGCAATGTAGTAATCTGGGTGCTTCTTTATCAAGGTTTTAAGTGAGATCTAATGGAAATCTAACAGCTGCTGTAATTCAAAGCAGCGGTAAGTGCAGGTGATATTTTGAGAAAAGTGGCTGTGACTTTAATGTGACAAGCACGTATTTGTGATTTCCACTGATGACAAAGTCACAAGAATGCCAACCCTGCTAATGTTTATAACCGAAGTTCATAATGCAAGAGGGCGCTCTAAATGTCAGTTCGAGGCACCCGGAACAATGGTAGACTTTCTTTTTACCCTATTCACGTTCTTGCTTGGACCCTTTGAAGGAAAGGGTAACTCTTAGGAAGTCTAAGGGAAGCTTGCTTCCTTTGGGAACATTTGTTGTTAGCATATAAAATCAAGTCTCTGTGGGAATTGGGGCCAAGGAAGGGCAGGCTGGGAGATGCACAGATAATAGGTTTGTGGGGGGTGGAGCTCAGGACACTGATGACGGCTGGATGTGGGGGTGGGGAGGTCAGCTGCACCGCTCCCCAAGCCCCTCTGGCGTAACTCCTTCTGCTGCCCTTCTTGGCTGTTTTCAATTTTTAGAATTTTTTCTGCTTTCGTTCATGCATTCCCATTTTGTTCATTCGTAGCCTTTCTTGGCATTGCTTCCTGGAACTATTACTTTGAGCTGATCTCCGGTCATTGCTGGCTCTCTTGAAGCTGTCAATCATTTAAATATTTCTAAAATTACAGGATTTGCTCTGGAGCCCAAGGACTTGGGCAAACACAGGAACACCACTACCTTTGGATCACTTTCCCCTCTCCCAGGGCCTTCTGAGGGACCTCACCATTTGTGAAGGTAAATCATGCAATTTGTTATAAATATAATGAGTTGGAAAGGTAAAAAGACCCACAGCCAACAATCAAGACCCTTCCAATGATTTCTTGGGCATCCTCATAACCAGCCAATCTTGTAGTCATTCGTCAAATATTTGCCGAGTAAATTTTGTTTGAGGCCCCTCACTAGGCCTGGTGGGACAGAGATTATTTCGTATATTCCCTTATGGGGTTAGTAAAATTCATGCAGTGAGGTGTGGCCAACGTTCAAATAAAAAGTGAAATAGAAAAAGTTAACAGTAGAGTCAAACATTTGATCTCAAAATATGTCTCAAATCTGCCCACACACATGTGCCCTCGATGACATATAGTGTATTGATTCTTTGTTTGCATTGAAACAACAATGACCTGAGAAGTCCCCATTGCAGGGGACTTTAGAGCTCTCCTGTTGGTACTGTTGTGGTTGAGCAGAGAAGTTGTCACATGGGCTACTGATACAGTTGGTCCCTCGATCTGTAGGCTCCACATCCAGATTCAACCAAGCAAGGGTTGTAAATATTTGATAAAGCATCTCAACTCTACTGAATAGGCACAGGCTTCCCCTCTTGTCACTGCTCCCCAAACAACACAACACCATTGTTGACAGCGTGCCTGCATTAAGTAGGCATGCCAAGTACCTAGAGGTGATTTAGCCCGCATAAGAGGCTGGCTACGGGTGATGTGCAAATACTCAGCATTTTATGGAAGGAACATGAGCACCCTTGGGTGCTTATTTGTTAGGAACCTGAAGCCAATTTCCCAGGGACAGTGGCCATGAAATGCTATGGACATAAGGGACAGCTAGGGGCTCTGCTCATCCCACCAGGGCAGCTGCCATAGGTGAGGTACAGGCAGAGTCAGCCAGGGCGGCAGAATGTGAGTCTCTGGAGGGCCGAGCCGGGCTGCGGTCTCCTGGTTTGGAAGACAGAGCGGGTCTGGCCTGGCCCTCCTTGTGGATAGTGGAAGGTGGGCTGGGTATGGCAGTGTGGATCTGTGGTGGGCCCTTCGATTTCACAGGCCAGTGTGAAAGGACTGTATTTTATCCTAGGAGCAGGGCAAGCCCCAACACGTTTTCATTTAATTTCCTTTCTTTATTTCCACCCCAGGTATGATAGCAAAGTGAAAAACACATTGAAAAAAAAAAAGATGATTTTCTGCCGGTTGTGGTGGCACACGCCAGTAGGATATTGCTGAAGAGGTGGAGGCAGGAGGATCAGGAGTTCGAGGCCAGCCTGGGCTACCCCCAAAAAGATAATTTTAAAACATAAAGATCTAAAATGTAATGTAGGTAAAGCTGAGGGTTACAAGAGTAAGTAAAATACACCTGTCAGCCTTGGTGAGTCAACAGGAGGAAGGAGGGTGATTTCATATAAGAAATCTAAACAGTAACTTTATGTATATCAAACAATCACATTGTACATCTTGAATGTGTTATTTTTAATTTTGTTTTAAAATATCTATCTATTTAATTGCATATGTGTGTATGTGCCAGGGTCTATTGCTGCTATAAACAAATGCCTATCTGGCTTTATGTGGGTGCTGGGGAATTGAACTTGGACTGGCAGCCTTTGTAAACAGCATGTTTAACCACTGAGCCCCCTGAATATATTTATTTTTTGTCAAATAAAATCCTTTTTTTTTTTCAAGGTAGGGTCTCACTCTAGCCCAGGCTGACCTGGAACTCACTATGTAGTCTTAGGGTGGCCTTAAACTTATGACGATCCTCCTAACTCTGCCTCCCTGAGTGCTACAATTACAGGCAGGTGCCACCATGCCTGGCTCAATTAAATAATTTTGAAATAACAAGAAAGTAAATAAATAAAATGGTAGCACACACGGACTGGAGTGGACACACGACAAGAGTGTGATGATGGGTGCGAATTTCTCTAGAAAAATCCCAGGCCGTCGTCTGATTGTAAGACAAGTGCATGAAGCAGTTGCTTCATAAGAAGGCCGTGGCCAAAAGTCTTACGGGACCTCTATGTTTTTTCCCAGCAGGTTTGTGTGTGCATGTGTGTACATCTCAGAGGACAGTCTTGGGCATTACTCTTCAAGGATGCTGTCTACCTCTTTTGAGGCAAGGTCTCTAACACAAATTGGTCTCTCACAAATTAAGCTAAACTAGCTGGCAGCCAGCCCCAGCTTGTGCTGAGATTATAGATGTGCACCATTGCCCAGCCTTCTATGTGGGTACTGAGGATCAAGCTCAGGTTCTCATGTTTGTGAGGCAAATGCTTTACTGATTGAGCCATCTCCCCAGCCCATGATTTATTTTTGAACATTCAGATCCAGGTTCAAAACCAACTGTACTTGGTTGCAGTGGTGCGCGGCTGTGATCTCAGTGCCTGGGAGGTGGGGAGAGGCAGGAGACGTGGTCAGAAAGGATTTCCCTGGATGCTTTGGTGAACTGTGGATTGCAGAATGGTAAGGGGAGCTGAAGGAGGAGCCCCTGAGGAGCTTGCAGAAGTCTGAAATGAGGAGCTCCAGGTGAGCTGGATGGTTCACACTGAGGTTGGAGACAGACATAGGGATTGGGAGAGCCCAAGATAGCCAGATATGAGCAGAAGCTATGCAATTTCCATTGGGATGGTGGCTAGTTTAGGCTCTGTGGGCTCTGAATTCCCTGTTGTGGCTCCTCAGCTCTGTTCAGGTGCTGTGAAACTGAGCGCATACATTCACAAGTGACTGACCACAGCTTTGTTCTAATAAAACTTTATTCACAGAAGTAAGCAGTGGGCCAGATACCCATGCTCATGATTTTCATGTCTGTGATCTCAATGAGCTGATGTTTCCCTCCGAAGGGGTCATCTGACAATGTCTAGAGAGATTTTGGGGTGGGGAATACTCTGTGCTTCCTGTGCTTCTCTTTGGTAGAAGCCAGGAACGCTGTTTTAACATACAGCAACACACAAAACGAACCCCTAACAGCATTCAGCTTCCTCATGTCAAGAGTGTCCTGGCTAAGAAACCTAGCCTGGCCTAGCCTGACGTGCAGAGTAGCCTGTGGATGTGCTGAGCATTAGGGATGGGAGTGGGTCACAGAACTTCCTTGTTTTGCTATCACTGAAGTTACCTCTTCTTTTCACACAGCATGCATGTTCTATGAGAACAACCAACTCTCAATTAAACCTACTTTAGTAACAATAAACTTGAGCAGGAATGGATCACCCTGGTAGCTTTAAACACACTTTCTTTTAGTACGTGTTTATGGGCGGCCATTTAGGTTTCTTCAGATATGCATATTGCATTGATTAAGATTGCTGGAGCTCCCCCATTCAGAAAGTGTGTAAAATGCAACCATGGCGCCTTGGAAGCCTCCCGGCTTTCCTTTCCCAGTGTGATAGTCAGGGTCACTAGAAGATCAGAATGCACGGAGCGCATACGTATTATAAAAGGGGCTGTGTCACACCGGCTTACAGGTCAGGGCTGGGTAGTCCATCAGTGGCTGTCTGCAGCCTGGAGAGGTCCACGAAGCTGGCACTGAAGGCCTGGGTCACTCCTTGAGAGCGGCTGGTCTTCTGTCCATTTTGGAGGGCCAAGGAAGCCGGGCTCTGATGTCAGTGAGGGATGTGGCAGTGAAGGCAACAGTGACAATGGGACGAGTGCACTTACCGGTCAAAAGAGAAGGTGGGCAGGAAAAGAGCAGAGCTTTTTCCTCTCAGGCCTCCCTCTGCCTGGGCTGCCTCTAGCAGTTTCCCCCTCAGTTATCCTTCCTGGAAACACCCTTACAAACCACCCAGAGGTGCGTCTCTTCACTGATGTCAGATCCAGTCAAGTTGACAATCACAGCTCACCATCCAGTCCAGTGACCCCAGAGTCCAGCCGCATAGGACTGTTCCAGGGCTCAAATGCCAAGTCATGATTCTGCTTCCTACACACTGGTTGTCGTCCTGGCTGCGCCCGGTCCCTCCCTCTCTTTTTTTCTGTTGCCATCTAGTACTTGAAACTAGCTGACCTAATTCTCTTGGGGATTTTGCAGCCAACTCTGCCTATATGGGTGTCCTGACAGTGACAACAGATCTCTGTCCCTCCTCTGGCCTAATCACACTTCTTCAGAGTGGAGAAATCACTTCCATTCATCCCTCCCTTCTACAGGAACTCAACTCAACTGCTAGATGCAAATCATTCTTTTGTCATATCCTAAAATATTTTTGGAAGGAAATATTCTGTTCCTCTTACAATATTTTCAAGTTCTTTGAAAAATTTACCATAAGATTTAATGTTTAATTTTTGACATACTATCTACACTGGGTTTTAGAAAGAATCATTACATTACAAAATGGATTTTAATACCTTAATGAATTGATATCTAATATTAATACTTTTAGAAATATCTGTACATGTGTCATCCTAATTTTTTAAATTGTATATTTTACCTTGCATTTACATTTCTTTATGCATCTATCATAATTTTTTTAAGTAAAACTTTTATCAAGCATGGTGGTTCATGTCTATAATCGTAGCAATTGGGAGCTTAACACAGGAGGATTGCCATGAGCTTGAGGTCATCTGGGCTACAGAATAAGACCCTGCCTCAGAACAAAAAAAAAAGGTTCAGAGCTGCTGGGTGTATCTGTGGCTGGGGGTTCCCTTATAGTGAGGGTGATTGATGGGGAGAGGGGACTGGGTCCTGAGGACCTGAGGAAGGAGGGATGGGGCCATAGGCATGTGGGGAGGACACACTGAGGGTGAGGTGGAGGGGGGTTTCCTGCCAGGGTGAGAGGTGGGGGACAACTCTTGAGGACCTGAGCAAAGGGACCAGGGGCGCAGGTGGTGGGGATCTTGGGTGTTTTCCCCTTGGGGCAGTGTCCCCTGTCCTCCATGTCTTCCCCATTCCACAAATAAATGAATGAATTAATTAATTTAAAAAAAGCTAAACTGAAACAAAACAGCAAAGCCATTTTAGAAGTTTTATATTTATAGAACAATTACAAAAATAGCACAGAGTTCCCTTATACCCCACAGCCAGTCTCTCCTACAATGGACATACAACAGTAGTATCGAGTGTTTGAAACAAATACCACACCAGTACATTGTTACAGCTCAAATCCACACCCTCTGTTTCAGTTACTTTCTTGGTGCTGGGACAAGAAACCTGACCAGAAGCAGCTTAGGGAAGGAAAGGTTGTGCTTTGGCTCATACTTTCCAGGGGCGTTTCATCATGGCATGGAAAGCATGCCAGGAGCAGACAGCCAGGGTCACATCTTCACATCAGCAGAGAGAAAGTAGGCGGAGCAACGACAAGCAGGCTGGATTGTAACATCTCAAGGTCTTCCTCCTTCAGCAAAGCTTCGCTTCCTAAAGAGCCACAAACTTTCCAAACAGCACCACCAACTGGAATTCAAGTATTCAAACACATGAAGTCTATGGGGGATGTTTTACATTCAAACAATCACATCCTCTTCCTGTTTCTCTAGTTTTCTCTTAATGTCTTTGTGTTCCAAGACACTTGGTTACATTTAATCATGTGTCCTTCAGCTACTCTTGGTTGTGACAGGTTTTTGTTTTTTTTTTTAAATGACTTTCCTTATTTCTCATGACCTCAACAGTTTGAGGAATATTGGTCCCGCGTTTTGAAGGCTTTCCCACCTTGGGCTTTTTGATGTTTTTCTCCAGTCGTGTAGGTGTTGAGAGAAAGGCAGAAGTAAAGAACCATGTTCCTCACACTCCAGGGCACATGTTGGAGCGCACCTTGTCCCTGCAGGTGTTGGCCTGCGTTGCTTGCTGACACAGTGCTGCTCAGAGTTCTCCATGGAGAAGCTGGTCTTTGCTCCTTCTGTGGAACCCTCTTAGGAAGGAAGTGCCCATGCCATGCCACAAGGGAGGGGTGGCAGGTGTGCACAAGAGACCGGCCTCCCCTCCCACAGCCCCTTGTTGATTTACCCCATCCCTGATGTCAGTATAGACTTGTGGTATTTATTTTGCACTTTAGGCTCCAATCCAGTACTATGTTATTTATTTTGTTGTACAACTCTTCCAGCTCTCATCATTGGGAACTAATTCTGTTTGTTTTTGCGTCTGTTGCACTCTTGATGTACCTGTCCCTCTCCCTTTCCCTGTCCTAGCGCCAGCCACATCTCCCAGGGGCTACACTTTCTTTTAATGGAGCATGCTAGAAACCAAGATCTGGGTGCAAGAGATGCGTACATTGCTCTTGGGATGTCTATGTTTTGGGGAACAGGGAACATGGACCATTTTCCCTCTAGTATCTCCCTAGGGGACTCATTTTGGCCCCTCCCTTTGAGCCTCAGTCACCCCCATCCAAGTTACCCAGCCCAATTGTTAGCTAATATACCTTCATAAAACCTCTGTAATATGTGCTAGAAGCAGGCATTTTCTTTTTTGGACTTGTGGGTATATATGTGGTGTGTGCACGTGTATGTGCTCTTGGGGTACCCCACTGTGTGCTCACTTGTGGTGGGGATAGGCGTTCCCCACCAGGGCCAGAGCAGGAGGTCCGTGTCCTGCTCCATTACTCTTCTGCCTATTCTTACTCAAGCCAGAGTCTCCTACTGATCCCAAAATTTGCTGTTTTTCTCCCCCCCCCCAACCAAGCTCTGGCAATTGCTGGGACTCTGTACCCCCATGGGACTGAAGTTACAGGTGCACGTGGCCATACCCAACTGTTTGTGTGTTTTCTATTGAGCTCAGGTGATCTGAGGTTCCCTTTGGGCCCTCATGCTTGCATAGGAACCAGGCATTTTGAGACGCAGAGCCCAGAAAGGAACAGGAAGGGAGTGAGGTTGCTCTCCAAGTTTGCAGAGAGCGCTGCCCCCTTGGACTCCCAGGTGGGCATCTCCTCTGACCCGCATGGTAGGGCTCTCAGGAGGTCAGCAGACCTGGGCAGCCAAGCAGGATGTGGCCTCATAGAACTGTTTTCACCGAAGGCAAGGACACAGGGAGGAGACTGGGACATCAACACGTGACAGGATCCTTTGACCACTGGCCAGAGGAAGGGGTCCGGAGGACCAGCAGCCATGATGCAGGGCAGGAAGCTCAGGTTTCACAGCAAGGTCCTCAACTCTCAGGGACGGTGGTCTGAAGACTGCCTGTTCCCTAGGGAATGTCCTGTAGAGGTACGGGGAGATAGATGTCGGATGTTCTCTGGACAGGGTTTCCTTCTTTCTACGTCTGTGTGATGCCGTCAGATCAGTTTCCATAGGTCGTGGGAGACACGACTGTCACCTTTAGGTGACTGTCAAAGAGACCCACTGGTCTGCCACCTCTCATTTCAGACTCATTTCTTGGAAGAGGTTGTACCCAGCTCAGTCTGGAGGGGTCGCTGTTTCTTGGGGCTTCCAGGTGCAGATGCTGGCCTCTCCCAGGCCTCTGCTTGGCTGGCAAGCTTCCAAGGTCAGTGGGTGTTGTTGGGAACTCTGAGGTTACTATGGACCATGAACTGGCCCTTGTCAAATATTTTGCAGGCCTGCTATGTTTGAAGTCGTTTTTACCTCGGTAGGACTTATGGGGCAGTCACATTCTGGAAGAGGTTTCTAGAAACAGACAAGGAACTCTTCTGTATGCAAAGTAAGACTTAAGTCTTAATCCCTCCCCCACTGAGAAGTGTCTGCTGGATTTCAGTGTGACCCCCTCCCCAGACTTGTTATGTGGATTGCAACCTGTGATTCTGAGGACAGAGGAACAGGAAGTGCTGGGGCAGCTCCTGGAGTAGTTCCATGTTCTCCAGCTTTTGAGAGCATACGCCCTCCAAAGCATCGCATGAGCAGACTAGTGGCTCCTGGGCTCCAGGCCTTGGGTCTCGCGGTGTTTTCATTGACCAGATGCATGGTTTTTTTGTTGTTTTTTTTCGAGGTAGGGTCTCACTGTAGCTCAGGCTGGGCTGGAATTCACTATGTAGTCTCAGGGTGGCCTTGAACTCCTCCTACCTCTGCCTCCCTAGTGCTGGGATTAAAGGCGTGCACCACCACACGGCTTAACCAGATGCTTTAAATTCCTAGATTTCAGGCTCCTACCATTCCTAAAGCAGGAAGAAGGATGCAGGGTGGAGGCACCCACCACAAGCTGAACTTTTTCCTACCCTGTGCCTCAGAAATGGCTCACTCTTCTAGTGAATATGTCAGTTATCCAATTACTGCTTCCAAATATCCCGAACAGACAGATTTGGTGATGTCTACATAACAGAAACTTAGAGGTCACAGTTCTGGAGGCCAGGAAGTCCAAGATGAAGGTGTCTGGCTTGGACTTTCTGTTCCACAGATGACACCTTCCTTCTGCAAATCAGCAACCTCCCTCGGTCAGGTTCGATCAGAACACTAAGCTCATTCGTGAGGGCTTTATCCTCTTGACTTTATCACATTCCCCAAAGTCCCTCAATTAATATGATCACACTGGGAAATTAGGTTCTAAAATATGAATTTTGTCTGGGATACAGACATCAAGATCCCTTGTCTGACAATTCACCAGAAGCTTGTGTGTTTTAGAAATAAAAGAGAACATGTTCTCCCTCATATGTGGATCCTAGCTACAGATGATTGGGCTTCTGTGTGAGAAGGAATATACTTAGTAGCAGAGGCCAGTAAGTTAAAAAAAGAGATATAAAGGGAAGAGAAAGGAAAGGAGGAGGGTACTTAAAAGGTTTGTATTGTATATATGTAACTACAGTGATTGAGATGGGGAGGTAATATGATGGAGAATGGAATTTCAAGGGGGAAAGTGCGGGGGGAGGGAGGGTATTACCATGGGATATTTTTTATAATCATGGATAATGTTAATAAAAATTGTGAAAAGAAAAAAAAAAAAAGAAATGAGAAAGAGCGAACAAGGTAAAGGTAATTACCAAGGCCACCTTTCACCTTGTTTCTTAGTGACCGTGTAGGAAGCACTCAGTGAAGGGTACCATATTGCTAGTGGCAAATATAGTCTCTTTACTGTGGAGGTGACCTGGTCCAAGGAGAATTTGCTCTTATTTATCTACCTGAGGACTTGAGACCTTTGGGATTGATGAGGATTGAGAAAATATTGTCTGCATTGACTATTCTCAATCCAAATCAGGCTGATTCTATAGAAGCCAGTCTTCTACATTGCTTGTAGAGTGTGGCAACCCCTGGTTACCAGTGTCCCTTGCACACCCTCATTGTCATTGCAATGTGACAGTGATGCTATGGTCATCAAGCAAAGGTTTCCAGGCTGACTTTATGATTAACTATGACTTCTAGGGGCAGTGGAAGAGGTACTGTGTGACTCAAACCCCAGCTTCCGCCTTCTCTTTTAGAACCAAGGCATTGTGGGAGGAAGCCCATGTGAGCCACTAGGAAAGGCCGTGTGAAGGAGAGCCCAATGTCACAGGTGAAGCTATCCAGACTGGGCTTGGCCCGTGGATGTGCCAACTCATTACCAAGCCAATGTGCATTCAATCCGCCTAAGGCAGAGCACAGAGGAACTGCCCCAAGTCCTGCACAAATTTTCAACCTGTAGAATTGTGAGTAAAGACATGCTGCCTGTTTCAAGTCACTAAGTGTTGGAGAAGTTTGTAATACACCAACTTGCCATGCAAGTTTTAGGTGATTTAAAAAAATTATTTTAAATATATAGGAAGTTAAACATAATATAAATATACGTGAAAATCAGACTATTTAACTTACCATGTATACAATTAAAAATAAAACCTATATTACCTTCATTTTAACACAAATGTAAGTAGCAGGAAATCAATTTATAATAAAATAATGTTACTCCTAGGGGATAAGTGTGTTTGAAGTTACGAGGAAGCAGCCAAATGTGACTGAAGCCGCCGGGCACTTGTCTACTCCGCGTCAGGGCCTCCATGGAGGGCAGTGCAGGACGTGAGTGGTGCTCAGTGATGGGACCTTCCACAGCGCTGACTGTGGTTCAGGTCCAGAAGAACAAGGAATCATGCACTTATCTCTCTCAACGTAACAGTCACATCACGTCCTTTGAAAACTGATTTTATATGAAATTATATTCCTAGACCCCTACATTTTTATACATCAAATAGAACTATATTCTAGACTTAGAAATTATAAACACATTCAAAAGCTGAGACAATTCATTATCAATAGACAAAAGTCCTTTGACTAGAAAGAAATCAATACTGTGGATCCTCACGAGGTGACAAATAGCACCCGAAATGGTCACCATGAGGACAGATGTGGAATATGTGTTCCTTATTGTTTAGGTCTCTTGGAATGATAGTGACTGTCTGTGATAGTTAAGGTGTTGTCAACTTGATCTGTTTAGTAATCCACAGGCTGCTTCTAGGAAGGATCAACTAAAGGAGGAGGTCTTTCTCCCAGGGTGAGCCCTTCCCCCAGAGTGGGCGGTCCCGTTCAGAGAGGGACTTGATATAAGGAAGCTCTGGGTAGAAGAGTTCCCTTTTTTCCCTTCCTTCCTTCCACTTGGCTGCCGGAGCTGCTCGCTACCTTCTAGCGTGGATTGAAGACCAGTGCGGACTAAAGACCAACATCAACTGAAGACCCACGTGGATCGAAACCCAGCGGCTCCTCAGGAAGCCTCCAGGCTTTCCGGCTCCTCAGGAGGCCTCCAGGTTTTCCGGCACCATCTGCAGTGCCGGTCGGGACTGCTGAGGCATCTGGCCACGTGGACTGAGCAGCTACCAGGTTCGGTGATTCTCAGGCCTGCAACTGCTATTGGACTACTATAAGCTAATCCAATAAATTCCCTTTATAAAATAATTCATTCTAGTAATTCTGTTCCTCTAGAGAACCCTGACTAATACACTGTCTTAACAAATAAGCACAATATGTGATAGCAATGCACAAGATAAGAAGGAAGAAAACAGGAGCATGCCAACTGTGGTCTGTGTCCCACAGGATATAGTATATATAAAATGACAGGGCTGGGGAGATGGTTTAGCAGGTAAGGTGCTTGCCTGTGAAGTCTAAGCACCCAGATTCAATTCCCCAGGACCCATGTAAGCCAGATGTGCAAGGTGGCTCATTCATCTGGAGTTCATTGCAGTGGCTAGAGGCCCTGTTGTGCCGATTCTCTCTATCTGCCTCTCTCTCTCCCTTTCTCATAAATAAATAAATAAATTTTAAAAATGGCATTGTATTTGTTGGAGGTAGAGAGTTATAAATGAAAAGTATATATTAAAAATCCCAACCCCATTAAAATAACTAAGCAGTTACCTCATAGGCTAACAAAAGTGTTATAGTTAAAAAGAAGAGTACAGTTAATGAAAACAATAGAAAAAAGAAGCAAGAGAACAAAGGACAGATGGAATGACTAGAAAACATACAGCAAACTTATAGATTTAAATTTAACCCCACCAAAAATCACTAAATGTAAATGGTGAAATGCCCCAATTAAAATGCAGAGATTATAAGATTAGATAAAAAAACCCAACTTTATGCTGCTTACAAATAAAACCAAACAAAGTGCAACTTAAGTATGAAGACACATACTGGAAAAAGAGGTATTATGAAAATAATAGCCATATAGAGGAGCTAAATGTCATAATATGCACTTGAGAATTTGTTAAGATCTCATGGTAAGTGTTTTCATTCACACTCTTTTAGAAGGTCTAACTGAAAAAGAAAGCTGGAATATCTGTTAAATGAGATAAGTTCAGAGCAAAGATTATCATCAGGAGAGAGCAGCTCTTTTGTCACTATACTGACATCTGTTCAGGCAGAAAGTAACTTTACCACAGGGCTAGTTTCAGTGTGCAGTGTTCGCTGTAACCTTGTGTTTTTTTTTTTTAAAGTACATTTCTTTTAAAAAAAATTTTTTTTGTTGTTGTTATTTTTATTTATTTATTTGAGAGCAACAGACAAAGAGGCAGAGAGAGAGAGAAAGCATGGGCGTGCCAGGGCCTCCAGCCATTGCAAACGAACTCCAGACGCGTGCGCCCCCTTGTGCATCTGGCTAATGTGGGTCCTGGGGAATCGAGCCTCGAACTGGGGTCCTTAGGTTTCACAGGCAAGTGCTTAACCACTAAGCCATCTCTCCAGCCCGCCTCGTGGGTTTTGATGCTCAACCCCCAGATGGTGGCAACTTGGGAGGTGGAATCTTGCTAGAAGAGGTGAGATTTTGGTGGGGGCGGGCTTAGAGGTGTCACAGCCAGAACTTCCCCTTGCCAGAACTCGGCTCACTCTCTTGCCACTGTTTTCTACCTTCTGTGACAGAGGTGACGTCTAGCCTCTGCTCATGCCATGCTTTCCCTTGCCATCATGAAGCTTCTCAAGACTGCAAGCCAAAATAAACCTTTTTTCTCTCATCATCTGATTTTGGTCAGGTGCTTTGTCTCAGCAACACAAAGGTAGCTGCGACACTTTGGGAGCCTTGCTGGAGGAGGTGTGCCACTTGGGGTGGTCCTTGGGTCGGCTAGCCAGCTCACTGGGGATAGCACAGTTCTCTCGTGCTGCTTCTTCACGGCTGATGTGACCAGCTGTGACACCTGCTGTCTGCTCCAGCTATGCTTTCCACACCATGGTGAAATTTTCTCTTGAAACTATAAAATGGAAATAACCCCCTTCCTTCCATAAGCTGCTTCTGGTCAGGTGTTTTGTCCCCAGGATGAGAAGGTAACTGGTGTACACATGGAGAGAAAAGTTGCGTGTGGTGGCTCATACCTGTAGTCCTTGAACTTGGGAAGAGGAGGCAGGTGTTTTGTGAGTTGGAGGCCAGCCTGGACTATATAGGGAGAGCCCATCTCAAAGGAAAAGATAGAAAAAGAAACAAAACCAGAGAGGCAAAGAAGGGGAAAACAAGCTCAAAGTAGGAAAAATAAAATGAAGCAGATCAGAGTGAAAGTCCATAAAAAAACCAACCACATTAAAAAAATCATAGAATGACAATAAGGAAAACCACAACCCCAGAATATGGTGCTTTAGATAGAGCAGTAAGGGTGATAAACTTGGATGTAAATTATCAGATAGAGACAAGACTAATGGCCATGATCAGAAGTGAGAAAGGTGACATCACTACAAAAAAAAAAAAAAGAGAAAAAACAAGAAATCATGTGGTTACTTAAAATGCAAGAGAATTATATGAAAAAGTTTATGTCAATGTATTTTCCACTTAGATGAGATGGACAAACACCTTAAAAAACATGAATTAGCAGTGCCCTCTAATTAAAAATGAGATCACTTCATCTATTAAATTAAATAACCTACATCTATTATATAAACAAATTATAATTACTTTCCCACAATGAAAACATAAAGCTAAAATGGCTTCCCTGGTGATTTCTGCCAAGCATCTAAGGGAGAAATACTACTGGTGTGACATGAAGATGGTTTTAAAATAGGAAAGATATGATACCTAAAAATTCATTTTAGGAAGACACAACTGTCCTGATACCAAAACATGACAATGTTGTAAGAAAAGGGAATTGACTGATTTCCTTTATAAACATGAGCACAGTTTTAAAATATTTTTTAAAAATAGGGGCTGGGGAGATGGCCCAGTAGTTAAAGGTGCTTGCTTGTAAAACCTGAAGGTCCAGGTTTGATTCCCCAGCACCCACTTAAAGCCAGATGCACAAAGTGGCACAATTTTTTTTTTTTTTAACTGGGAACTTTAATATATGAACATACTATGGACTGGTTGCATTTTCTTCTTTTCCCTACCCCCATCCCACTGAGGTCCCTCCTCAGTGGTGTCTTTTCACAAACAGGTGTGATTTTTAAGCAAAATTTGAACAAACTGAATCAAACCATATGTAACAAGGCTGAGCACCATGGCCATGGATGGCTTCTCTTGAGTTAACGCTGGGGAATCAATGAAGGTCGTAGACTTGACTAGCAATCCGCAGAGGGAAAACTGTCTGTTTGTTTCAGTGGGTGTTTTCTTTCTCTGCCATACAACATCCAACAGCCATTCCTCGCAGCAAAGTGGGAATTGAGTGGCTTTTCTGGGTGTGATGTGGGCACCTGTCTGAGATGTCTAATGAAGGACGAGGACATGGATGAGCCCCCCCCCCCCCCCCCCGGTTCCCTTGGTGACTGTGCTGGAGACTCTGGGCGGTCAGGCAAGAAACACAGTCAGGAAAGGGGAGGCTAAGCTGTCCTTGTTTCTAGTGCTGTTTGCATTGGAAACCTGGGGTCGGGAGAAAGGCAGGGGTTTAGGAAAGGGGGGACAAAGAAGGGTGGCAGGTGGGGATTCTGATCATTGTATGTTGTGTACATGTATGGAAATTGTCAATGAACACTTAAAAGAAAGATGTGGGGCTGAGATGGAGCTGAGCGGCGGAGCGCTTGTCCAGCCCTGCACGAGGCCGTGGCTGTTAGCTCAGTGCCTAAAGCCGCCTGTTACAGTCGGTGCAAAGCTACCAGGGGAAGTTAGTCTAGCAAGTTGTGAGATGCAAAATCAGTACACACACCAATTGCATTTCTACAGGTTAAGAACAAAATCACAGATTAAAGTTTAGAGAGATCTTTTTATTTCTTGAGTCAGGGTCTCACTCTAGCCCAGGCTGACCTGGAACGTGCTCTGTAGTGCCAGGCTGGCTTCAACCTCACAGCCGTCCTCCTACCTCTGCTTCCGAGTGCTGGGACTGAAGGCGTGCACCACCACGCCTCGTTTAGAGAGATTTTTTTTTATAACGGCAAAACGGTGAAATCAATGCAGGGGGCTAAAATCGGCAGTGGTGTACGTCGTTCAGCCAGAGCACACAAGATTTTGCTGAGACATCAAGACATGGGGGGAGGAACGTGACCATGTCCAGGGATGGGCAGAGTCCACACCACTTACACATCAGCCCGTCCTGCCAGAGCTGTCGTATGGACTTACTACACTTCCAGTCAGAATCCCCTTGCCTCTGCCTCCCAAGCCCTGGCTAGAGACATGTGCCACACATACATTCCTGCAGGGTTTTTTTTTTTTTTCACTTTAACTGATAATAAAATTCTTATGGAAACATAAAGGACCCATAATAGCTCAAACAAGATGGAAAATGAAGATTAACATGCTTTGATTCCAGGATATATCATGACCAAATAGTGATGAATCCAGCGCAGTACTGACTTGAGAAAAAGAAAGATTGTTGGAATTAAACCAGATTCAGAAATGACCCCCACATATATGTTCAGTGCTGTTCGCCATTTGAGAGGGGATCATATTTTCCAATAACCATTGCTGGAACTAAAGCTAAAATATAATCACATCTAAAAACATTACCTGAAAATGAATCGTAGACCTAAATAAAGCCAGATGCTATAGAGCTCATAGAAGAAAAATAGAAGAACACATTCATTCTGCTGGGTTGGGCCAAGGTCTCTCACACCCAGCCACAAGCCTGTGATGTATAAAAGAAGAAAATGATTAATTGGACTTCATCAAAATTAAAAAAAAGCTTCTGCTCTTCAACATGCGTTCTTAGGAGGCTGAGAAGGCAGAAAAAACATATACAATGTATCTGATAGAGATGCATCCATAACATATAAAGAACTGTAAAAATCCAAAACCCAACAAAATCTTGGCAAATGCTTTGTCTTTTCACCAGAAACAATACAAGAGTGGAGGATAAATGAATGATACTTGACTCTGTCAGTATGAGGGAACTATGAGTTAAAAGCACAGTGGAGGGCTGGAGAGATGGCTCAGTGGTTAAGACCACTTCCTGTGCAAGCGCAGGGGCTGAGGAGGCTGGAGTTTGAGCTCCAGGACCCACATAAGCAGTGGGGTGGGGCCGCACGTGCCTGTACCTGTACCCTCAGTCCTGTGGGTGAGCAGAGCCCCAAGAATCACCAGGACAAGCCCCAGGATCAGTAAGAAACTCTGGCTCAAGTATAAGCATGGGCAAGAGCTATGGAGGGGCACACCTGATGGTCCCTTCTAGCCACTTCAGGTGAGTGTGCCCTGCTCCAGGTGTGTGAGGCAGGGGGTGGTTAACAAGGGCACATATGCCACACCCACCACATACACACACACACTAACCCTGCAGCCCCCGCCCCCAGTGTACTGACAACACACAGCATTGGGATGATAAAGAGACTGAGCCTAGGTCCTGGTGCATCAGCTCTTCCCAGCACCACAGGTGGACTGTGACATGAACAGGCCCTGCTGCCACACAGTTTGAGAGCCACTCCACTCCACCCAAGAGAGATGACACACGTGAAATTTGTTCAGACAGACTGGGACAAAGATATTCACCACAGTTCTGGTTGTAACTGCCAGTATTCTGCAGGCAGTTTAGATGGCAAGTAACAGAGAAGGGGACCCCCATGGGACAGGTACTGTGGACTGTGCCTCAATAACAAGATACAGGCCACTTGCTACATCATGGATGGATTTCAGAAAGCCTATGCCAAGTGACAGATGCAGGTGTGAAGAGCGCATTACTTATGGGGTGAGTTTATTCATGTGAACTTCTAGAACATACTAAGTGATCTAGAGTGACCGGGAATGGTCAGAGACAGAGGTAGAATGAGATGATGTTGTGTTAAAGAAAAGGAAGTGCTAACTTCACAAACAAAAACAATATGGTGGGCTGGAGAGATGGCTTAGCAGTTAAGCGCTTGCCTGTGAAGCCTAAGGACCCTGGTTCAAGGCTGAATTCCCCAGGTCCCACGTTAGCCAGATGCACAAGGGGGCGCACGCGTCTGGAATTCGTTTGCAGTGGCTGGAAGCCCTGGCGCGCCCATTCTCTCTCTCTCCCTCTATCTGTCTTTCTCTCTGTGTCTGTCGCTCTCAAATAAATAAAAAATGAACAAAAAATAAAATAAAATAAAATAAAAACAATATGGTCAGAAAAATTGTCCTCCCCACTGGATTTTCCACAGTGCCCTGATGAGGTGTGGAGTGACCGGGGCTGGCTCACCGCTCTTTCCCCTCCTTGGGTTTGTTGTGTCCCAAGACACCTCCTGGGTTTGTTGTGCTCCCCAGGGGCAGTCAGGTAATCGGTCAAACCTCTTTGTGGTTGCTGTCCCCATTGTTTAATCCAGAATTAAAGAGGATATTTAGAGCTAATCCTTGGTTTCAACCCATCATTTAAAGATCTGGGCTTTCCTGCCTACTAATTTCTACCATCTCTGTGCTCCAGGACAGGGTTAGTCTACCAAACACTTGTTGACAGCCTACGTGTCAGCTCTGCTGGGAGCATTCTGAGCTCCTGGAGGCTGGTAAATCGTCCTTTCCTGCTAATTTATTGGTGCCTTGCTTAATAAAGTCTGACTGAGGGCTGGAGAGATGGCTTAGCGGTTAAGCGCTTGCCTGTGAAGCCTAAGGACCCCGGTTCGAGGCTCGCTTCCCCAGGCCTCACGTTAGCCAGATGCACAAGGGGGCGCACGCGTCTGGAGTTTGTTTGCAGAGGCTGGAAGCCCTGGCGCGCCCATTCTCTCTCTCTCCCTCTATCTGTCTTTCTCTCTGTGTCTGTCGCTCTCAAATAAATAAATTAAAAAAAAAAAAAAAAGGCTTGCAGCTCAGGCTGGCCTTAAAAAATAAAAATAAAAATAAAAATAAAGTCTGACGGAATGGTGGTCTTCTCTGCACCCAGCTATGGCCTGTTATCTGCAATGGTTGTGTGATTGACACCCCCCTCCTCCGTCCTTACCTCTAGTGAGGAGGAGCACAGTCGTTGAGGAGCACTTGCTGAGTGGCTGACTTGGAGGGGAGCATAAGCAATCTACGAACAGTTAACAAGAAGCCTTGGACGTTTCTTTCCTCTGTTGGGACCCGCTTGTTAAATATGAATGCGTTTATGACGCGCTTGACTGGCCAGAGCCATCCCTCCCGTAAAAAGTGAAAACAGAAAAGCAAATGTCTAGGCCTGCACACGCCAGTTACTTCACTCCCTGAACATCTGTTGTTTTTATTGGCTGTGCTATGACATGGTCTACATAATACTGACTAATTAATTCACCTACAAAAGCCTGACAGTAGTAGGTATACTAAGTATTCTGTTTATGTAGCCTTAAGCATTCCACTTTAACACACGATTTATTTTTATAGTAGAACTTTAATCACAAGGGTTAGCATGGACATAGATTTATTTGTTTTTAATTCAGAAATGTTAGAACCAGAGAGGAGAACCTATTTTAAGCGGTCTATTGTTTTAGGACCCATAAGAGAGTCTCTGTACATGCTTTTAGGCAACTGTTAGGACCAAAAGATGACACATCCCCTGAACATTTGTGAGGTCATGAGTGATTAGGCCACAACCAGCTATTAGGGAAACTCAAGAATGCTTCTGGGGGTGTCGGTTTCTGATCTCTTGGAGGCCAATTCCTGGGAACACAGGGATACTATAAGAGACACCGCACTGTGGGGAAGAGAGCTTGGCTTCACATACAGGCTACATTATCCACTAAATACGTTTTCCCAGCTCCCAGCTTTATACATGTAGTCAACTGTCAAACTGCCGACAAGAGTAAAGCAACAGATAAGATCATCCTCGTGGTTCAGTGATAACTGCCCCGTTTTTGCTTTTTTAGTGAGGGTACTTTTATCATGAAATACATCCAATGGAGAGCAGCATTGAAAGAAATTTTCAGCTAACACTCATATCCTCACACTAAGATGTTGAGACTTGAGAAAGTGAGGAAGATGAAGGCAGGGAGGAAAGAGAGAGAGTGAGAGAGAAAATTGGTGCATCAGAGCCTCTAGCCACTGCAAACAAACTCCAGATGCATGTGCCACCTTGTGCATCTGGCCTTATGTGGGTTCTGGGGAGTAGAACCTGCATTCTTTGGCTTTGCAGGCAAATGTCTTAGCCACTAAGCCATCTCTCCAGCCCAGTATTTTAGTATACTTCCTTAATCATACACTCATCCATCCATACACATACCCAACCACCAATCCATCCATCATACTCCATGCATGCATGCATCCATTCATTCTCTATTCCTCCACCTTCCTATTTTCTTTTGCTGATGTATTTTACTGTACTTTCTCCTTAACAAATCAGTATGCATATCTAGAGTATAATCGATCTTTATTTTAATGTAACATGCCCAAACACTTATGATCTATTCCCCGAGAATGGTGGATATACATTAAAACTGACCCAGCTTATAGTCACCTCTTGGTATTTGCCTCATGCACAGTGACCCAAAGCCAGGTCTACATAGGTCACTCTCATACCTGTGTCGCAGTGTAGGTAAGAGTTCATTTCAGGGCCGGGAGATGTGTGAAGTGCGTGCTGGACAAGCATGCATGCCCGCCCCCCCCCCCAGTTCCTATCCTAAGAGCCCACACCAATGCAGGGGGTGCTGGGAAGATGGAGATGGCTTTCCTGGGCTCACTGGCTAGCTACTCTAGTTGAATCAATGGGCTCCGGGTTCAGTGAGAGAACTTTCTGCAAAGAATAAGGTGGAAAGTGGTTCAGTAAGACACTGGGCATTGACTTCTGCACACATAAATGCATCCCCACTTAAATGCACTTGTGTGCATAACACACACACACACACAGAGAGAGAGAGAGAGAGAGAGAGAGAGAGAGAGAGAGAGAGAAAGTATTTCATTTTGCTAATAGACTGGAGCCAGTGACGTGCATAGGCCTCATTAAAGAAGTGGTCCTATGGTAGAAGCCCATGTGGTAAGGAACTAGGTGTGGCCCCTGAGTGTGGTCTCCAGCCAACAGCTACAAAGCACCGAGGCTCCTGTATAGCCGCAAGGAAGTAATTGTCAAGTTACCTTTAAGAGGAGGCTTGTGAGAGGACTCTTCCCTGGTTGAGCCTCCACATGAGCATGCAGACTTGCAGAATCCCAAGCAAAGGGTCTAGGGAGACCACAGACTTTTGATCTATGGACATCCTGAGATAATTGGTGTGTGCATGTGTGGGCACACACACCTTTAAGCTGCTGTGTGGGAATTTGTTACGCAGCAACAGGAAACGGATACCAATATTAACACTTGGGGGAAGTGGGGTACTTCTGTAATGAACACCAAAGGATGTGGGGTGGTCTCAGAAGTCACTAGTGGGCAGAGAAGCATGAGAGAGAAAGCGCCATTCTCCCAAAAAGATGATACTAAAGAGTTGGCTTAAAGGACAGTGGGGGAGGGAAGGCCTTGTGATGTAATCCCAGAAAACTTGCCAGCATCCTCTCCTGCAGTGGCAGGTGAGGGCGGGGCTGCGAACTTGCAGGCGGTGACGTCCATGCTGCCGGTGAGGAGTCCAAGCCTGCAGGCGTGTGCCACACTCTTCTCAGAGAGAAAGAGTATTTCCAAAAGGTTTCCAAGTACTGTCACCAGCACTGTGACAGGACCAGAGACCCTCAGAGTCTTGAGGACATAAGAGGACAATGACAGCCAGTAAAAAGCCAGCATCTTGAGTGTAAGAGCTGCAAGAAAATGAATTCTGGGACTCACAGGATAAGCTTGGGGTGTATTTTTCCCAGCTGCTTCGGTCACACATTGATTACAGCCTAGGACATCCTGAGAAGAGGGCCCAAGTAGGGTATCTGCAGACATATGAGTAATAAAAATTGTGAGGTACTGCGTGTGTGCAGTGTTAAGCCTCAAAGTCTGTGTTAGAAAAAAAAGACATTGGGGTTTTGAAAAGTTAATGCTCTGCTGCACAAGCCTTGCCCAGAGAGAAAGAGAGAAAGGAAGATACAGACAGACACAGATACACACACACACACACACACACACACACACACACACATACATACATACATATATATACATACATACATACCTACATATATATACATACCTACATACCTACATATATATATCATCATCTATCTGAGAGGCAGAGAGCGAGCGTTGCCACCACTCTAGAAGGCTCCTTGGACTTCCTCCCAGTCAGCCCATCCTCAAACCACCAGAGGCAAAAACTATTCTGATGTTTACACTGTAGAGTAATCTCGCCTGTTCTAGAGTTTCATATAAACGGACTCATACAGTATGTATTTCCTGGGGTCTGGCTGCTTTCACTCAGCATGCTTTTGAGATTCGGTCACCATGTTCGGCATCTCGGTGGTTGGTCCTTCTTGCTGCTGACCCTCTCCTGCGGCGCGAATGCATCATAGCTCCGGAGCCATCTTCCTGCTGATGAACGCCAGGACAGGGTCTAGTTTTAGGCTGCTATGAATAAGTTGCCATACTTTTTGCATGTTTTTTTTTTTTTTGTGTGTGTGTGAATGAACATCTACTGTTCTTTCCTTTAGGTAAACATCTAGCTGTGGATTGACCAGATCTTAGGACAGGCTCTTGATTAGAAATTATAGGAAATTGCAAGGTATTTTCCCAAAGGGAGTGCCTTGTTTTCTGTCCTCACCTACACGGTGGGAGAGTCCCATGGGGAGCCGCCTTGCCGCTGGGTGTCTGCCCCTTAACCTTAGTCATTCTTATAGGCGTGTGGTTTGATTTACTGACTTCTAATAATGGTGAATACACTTTCTTTCTTTCTTTCTTTCTTTGCTTATTGGACATTTGCATACCTTGTTTTGAATGCCTCTTTTAAAAAATTCCTCCCTTATTTTTCTTTCTTTCTTGACAAATTCCATGATCGTAAATAATATCCCATGGTAATTCCCTCCCTTCCCCCACTTCCCCTTTGCAATTCAACTCTCCATCATATCCCCTCCCCCTCTCAATCAGTCTCTCTTTATTTTGATGTCATCATCTTTTCCACCCATTATGAAGGTCTTGTGGAGGTAGTGTCAGGCACTGTGAGGACATGGATATCCAGGCCATTTTGTGTCTGGGGGAGCACATTGTAAGGAGTCCTACTCTTCCTTTGGCTCTTACCTATTTTTCCGCCACCTCTTCCACAATGGACACTGAGCTATCGAATGTGTGATAGAGATATTTCAGTGTGAAGCACTCTTCCGTCATTTCTTCTCAGCACCATGATACCTTCTGAGTCATCCCAAGGTCACTGCCATCTGAAAAGAGAAGCTTCTCTAACCAAAAGTGAGAGTAGCATTAATATATGGTTATGAACATTAAGAAAAGTACTTAGTGGGCAGTTTGGTGAGCATAGTATATACATTATGCCAGACAGCAGCAGACGTTAAACCCCGAGGACTCATGACTACCCATGTTGTAGGTTTTCAGTATCAGGGATATATTCCCTCCCATAGAGCGGACCTACAGTCAAATTAGAGGGAGCTTGGTCTCCCCCCTTAACAGACATACCACTATTGTACCTGTTGGCTCATTTGGCCTGTCTAGTCAAATATAAGGCTTGCAGTGTCTTGTTGGGTATCTTCACTGGTGATTTTTTTTCTCACATTGAACTGCATGCAGAATGGCTTTTCCCAGCTTTCTGTCAGCTGGTCTTCATGGAGGAGGTTATCAGCTCAGCTCCAGCAGGATTTCTTAGTGACTTTTCAGCCCAAGTATGTGCAGTCTTCAGCAATAGGATCTTACCATCCATTCCTGGTGGGAAACCAAGGGCCTTGGCAATGGCTTGTAATGTTTGGGGGGCATTAGGGAATGGCCTGTCCAATAACTCACTGGAAGGTATCCCAACCCTGGCACTGAAAATTTTCTAGTAACAATCTATGGCTCCTGAGTGTTCCATTATCTCAAAAAGTAGGTTTCCATATGATTTATTTATATCCTCTTAGATTTTGTTTAGCCTCCCCCCACCTTTTCTTTACTCAAATTCTTCCCCTGACTTCACTTAGGTCTTTTCACCCCCATTAATCTGTTCTTCTACTTACATATATACAATACCATCCTATTAAGTACCCCCTCCTTTCTATTCCATTTATATCCCCTTTCTAGCTTACTGGCCTGTGCTACTGAGTTTTCTTTCTACTCACATAAAAGTCCAATCATTTGTAGCTAGGATCCACATATGAGAGAGAACATGTGGCATTTGGCTTTCTGGTCCTGGGTTACCTCACTAAGTATAATATTTTCCAGATCAACTCTTTTGTTTTTAACTTAATTTATTAGTTTTCAGCAAATACAGGCAGTTTGGTACCTTTGTTTAGGTTCATTCATGATCTACCCCCTCCCAATGGACCCTCCTTGTTGATGTAAATGGGTCATGCATTGTGGAGTTAGTCCACAGATATTGGTATGATAAATGTCTCTGCATATCATGACCCAACATATGACTCTGACATTCTTTCCGCCCCCTCTTCTGCAAAATTTCCCAGATCAACTCTTTTTCCTGAAAATTTCATAACTTCATTTTTCTTCACCACTGAGTAGAACTCCATTGTATAAATGTACCACATCTTAATTATCTACTCATTAGTTGAGGGACATCTAGGCTGGTTTCATTTCCTAGCTATTGTGAATAGAGTGTCAATAAACATGGTTGATCAAGTATCTCTAAGGTAGTCTGATGATTCCTTAGGATATATGCTGAGGAGTGGTAAGGCTGGGTCATATTGTAGATCTATTTTTAGCTGTCTCAGGAACCTCCACACTGAATTCCACAGTGGCTGAACAAGATTGCATTCCCACCAACAGTGTAGAAGGGTTGCTCTTTTACCTCATCCTCACTAGCAATTGTGATCATTTGTTTTCATGATGGTAGCCAATCTGACAGGAGTGACATGGAATCTCAAAGTAGTATTAATCTGCATTTCCCTGGTGACTAGAGATGCAGAACATTTTTTAGGTGTTTATTTGCCATCTGTACTTCTTCTTTTGAGAGCTCTCTATTTAGTTCCATAGCCCATTTTTTAATTGGGTTGTTTGATTTTTTCTTATTTTATTTCTTGAGTTCTTTGTATATCTTAGATATTAATCCTCTATCAGCTGTACAGCTGGCAAAGATTTTCTTGATTCTGTAGGTTGCCTCTTTGCTCTATGCACAGTGTCCTTTGCTATATAAAACCTTTGAAGTCCCAGTGGTTGAAATGTAGTTTTATTTCTTGAGTGATTGAAGTTATATTCAGAAAATCTTTGCCAAGACCAATATGTTGAAGGGTTTCCCCTACATTTTTCTTCTAGCAGTTTCAGAGTTTCAGATCTGATATTAACATCTTTGATCCATTTGGACTTAATTCTTATGCAATGAGAGAGATTAGGATCTGTTTTCATCCTTCTACAGATACATATCCAGTTTTCCCAGCACCATTTGCTGAAGAGGATGTCTTTTCTCCAATGAGTATTTTTAGCATTTTTGTCAAAGATCAGGAGGCTATAACTACCTGGACTTACATCTGGGTCCTCTATTCTATTCCATTGATCAACATGTCTGTTTTTGTGCCAATACCATGCTGTTTTTGTTACTATGGCTCTGTAATATAGGTTAAAATCAGGTTGCTCAAAATTATTTTAGCCATTCAAGGATTTTTTTTTGCTTTCAAATGAGTTTTTGGATTGATTTTCTATTTCTGTGAAGAATGCCATTGGAATTTTAATGGGGATTCCATTAAATTTGTAGATTGCTTTCAGTAAGATTGCCATTTTCACAATATTCATTCTTCTGATCCAAGAACAAGGGATGTCTTTCTCTTTCCTAGTGTCTCTGCAATTTCTCACTTGTGTGTTTTAAAGTTTTCATTGTAGAGATCCTTTACTTCCTTAGTTAGTTTTTTTTTAAATTTTTGTTTATTTTCATTTATTTATTTGAGAGCAACAGAGAGAGAAAGAGGCAGAGAAAGAGAGAGAGAGAGAATGGGCACGCCAGGGCCTCCAGCCACTGCAAATGAACTCCAGACATGTGTTCCCCCTTACACATCTGGCTAACATGGGTCCTGCAGAATTGAACCTCGAACCAGGGTCCTTAGGCTTCACAGGCAAGCACTTAACCACTAAACCATCTCTCCAGCCCTTGGTTAGGTTTATCCCAAGGTACTTTATTATTATTTTGATGCAATTGTGAATGGGAGTGATTATCTGATTTCATCCTCTGTGTGTTTTTGTTAAAATATAGGAAGGCTACTGATTTCTATGTGTTTATTTTGTATCCTGCTACAGGGCTATAGGTGTTTATCAGCTCTAACAGTTTGCTGATAGAGTCTTTAGGGTCCTTTAAATATTGAATCATGTCATCTGCAAATAATGATAACTTGATCTCTTCCTTTCCAATTTGTATTGCTTTTATGTGTGTCTCTTGCCTTATTGCTATGGCTAAGACTTCCAGTACTATATTAAATAAAAGTGGAGTCAGTGGACACCCTTGTCTTCTTCCTGATTTTGGTGGAAAAGCTTCAAGTTTTTCTCCATTTAGTATTATGTTGGCTGTAGGTTTGTCATAAATAGCCTTTATTATGTTGTGATATGTTCCTTATATTTCCAGTCTTTGTAGGACTTTTATCATGAAGGGATGTTAGATTTTGTCAAATGCATTTTCTGCGTCTAATGAGATGATCATATGATTTTTGTCCTTCAGTCCATTTATATAATGTATTACATTTATCTATTTGTGTATGTTGAACCATCCCTGCATCTCTGGGATAAAGCCTACTTGGTCGAGATGAATGATCTTTCTGATATGTTCTTGTATTCTGTTTGCCAATATGTTTTTTGAGAATTTTGCATCTATGTCCATGAAGGAGATTGGTCTGTAATTTGCTTTTTTTGTTCTATCTTTGTCTGGTTTTGGTATCAAGGTGATGTTGCCTTCATAGAAGGAGTTTGATAGGATTCTTTCTTTTTCTATATTATGGGAAAGTTTAAGAAGCATTGGTGTTAGTTCTTCCCTGAAGGTCTGGTAAAATTCATCAGTGAGTCCGTTTGGGCCTGGACTCTTTTTAGTTAGGAGACTTTTGATAACTGCATGGATCTCCATACTTGTTATAGGTCTATTTCTGTGGTTAATATCATCTTGATTTAATTTAGGTGGGTCATATAAATCAAGGAAATCATCCATTTCTTTAATATTTTCAAATTTAGTGTAGTATATGTTCTTATAGTAAGTCCCTATGAGTTTTTTGAATTTCTCTGGTATCTGTTGTGATGGTATTTTTTTTAATCTCTAATTTTATTAATTTGTGTCTCTTCTCTCTTTCTTTTGGTCAGATTTGCTAAGGGTTTATCAATCTTGTTTATCCTTTTGAAGAACTAACTTTGTTTCATTGATTCTTTGGATTTTTTTTTGGTTTCTATTTCATTAATTTCTGCCCTAATCTTTATTATTTCTTCCTGTCTACTGAGTTTTGGTTTGCCTTGTTCTTCTTTGTTCAAGGCTTTAAGGTGAAGCATTACATTGTGTATTTATGATGTTTCCAATTTCTTTTTCTTTCTTTATTTTTATTTTTTTTCTAGTTTCTTAATATAAGCACTTAAAGGTATAAATTTCTCTCTTAGGACTGCCTTCACTGTGTCCTTAAGGTTTTGGGATGTTGTGTTCTCACTCTTACTTGACTCTATGAATTTTTTTATTTCTTTCTTGATTTCTTCATTGACCCATTCATCATTTAATAGTGTATTGTTTAGTTTCCATGATTTGGTGTATTTTCTATAGCTTTTCTTGCTATTGATTTATAGTTTGATCCCATTGGGATCAGATAGAGTGCAAGGAATTATTTCAATATTCCTGCATATGTTAAGATTTTCTTTGTTTCCTAATATATGGTCTATTTTAGTGAATGTTCCATGTGCTGCTGAAAAGAATGTGTATTCTGCAGCATTTGGATGAAATGTCCTTTAGATATATGTTAGCTCCATTTGTTCTATGACCTCACTTAATCCAGATGCCTCTCTGTTTATTTTTTGTTGGGGTGGCCTGTCAAATGATGAGAGTGGGGTGTTGAAGTCACCCACTACCAATGTGTTTGGTGTTATCTGTGACCTTAGTTCTAATAGCATTTGCTGATGAAGTTGGGAGCCCTATTGTTAGGTATAGATAGATGTATGTATATTTAGGATTGTAATGTCCTCCTGTTGGAGTGTGCCTTTAGTCAATATAAAGTGACCTTCTTTATCTTTCCTAACTAATGTTGGACTGAAGTCTACCTTGTCAGATATTAGAATAGCAACCCCTGCTTGTTTTCTAGGCCCATTTGCTTGAAACACCATTTTCCAACCTTTCACCCTAAGATAGTGTCTATCCTTTGTAGAAAGGTGAGTTTCTTAGAGGCAACAAATAGAAGGATCCTGCTTTTTAACCCATTATGCAAACCTATGTCTTTTGGTTGGGGCATTGCAGCCATTGATATTAAGAATTATCATTGAAAGGTGTGTATTTATTTTTTCTATTTTTCTTGTTTTGTAGTTCTTCCAGTTTTACCTATGCTCTCTTGTATTAACTAGTGAGTATGGTTTGTTTATTCCAGTTTCCTTATATGTGTGCTTCTGTTTCTCTTCAGCATGGGGGATCCTTTCAAGTATTTTCTGTAGAGCTGGTTTTGTCTTAAAATAGTCCTTTAGCCTGCTTTTGTTGTATAATGTCCTTATTTCTCTGTCTATTTGAATGGATAGCTTTGCAGGATAAGGTTGACAGTTGTTGTCTTTCAGAACTTGGAATACATCATTCTCAGCCCTTCTGTCTTTTAAAGTTTATGCTGAGAAACCTGCTGTGATCCTGATGGACTTGCCTTTGTATGTGACTTGACTTTTCTCTCTATCTGCTTTCAATATATTTTCTTTGGTTTGTATGTTTGGTAGTTTAATTATAATATGGAAAGAAGAGGTTCTTTCCAGGTTTTGTCTCTTTGGTGTTCTGAAGGCTTCCTGTATATGCATTGGCATCTCTTTCCCAATTTGGGGGAAGTTTTCTTCTGTGATTTTGTTGAATGTGCCTACTATGCCTTTAAGTGAAATTCTTCTCCTTCTTCTATACCCTGAATTCTTATGTTTGACTTTTCATAGTGTCCTGAATATCTTGAAATTCCCATTCATACTTTCCTATTAGTTGTTTTTCTCTTTGTTGGACTGTATTATATCTGCCACCTGGTCTTCTAGTTTAGATGTTCTGTTCTCTCCTTCATCCATTATACTGGTGAGATTTTCTGCAGAGTTTTTATTCCACTGACTGTGTTCTTTATTGCTAGTATTTCTGACTGATTTTTCTTTATTATTTCCATTTCCTTATTTGTGTCTTGTATTGACCTCTTTCTTTCATTAAATTTGTTGTCTGTGTCTTCTTTGATTCCTTTGGTTTCCTCTTTCACTTCCTTGAACATATTTATAATCAGTCTTTTGAAATCTTTCTCAGGCATTTCCTCCAAATCAATCTCACTAGAGGTTATTTCTGATGCATTAATGCTTTTTGGTGGATTTATGTTGTCTTGACTTTTTGAGTTTCTTGTATTATAATGTAGAGACTTTTGTATCTTGGATTAATGCTTGGATTTGCTAATTATCTGCAGCATTATTTGATGCATCAACTAATCTGATGTTATATGTCTTCAGGATAGGAGCTTAAGTGTTATGTGTGGCTCTTAAGACTCTCAAAATAACCACAGAAGTGACCTTAGGTGTTGGGTTTGCCTGCTATGAGAGTATTCAAGTAAGCTGAGTGGAACAAAATACAGGCAGATTCTAAAATTTAACTAAACAATGTACACTTTCAGTGAAAAACAGCACAGAGTATTTATGCAAGAGTAGGTATTATGACAACCAGATCCTATAACAAAGTCACTGTCCCTAAGGGTTGTCCCACACCCTTAATCCTGTCAACTGGGAGGCTAAGATTTCTGGTCTGTAGCAGGTTCCAAGTCAACTTGTGACCAAATGAAACTCTTCCCTTATGAAGGACAGAAGAGGAAACAAAGGCACTATAAATCAGGAAGCAACAAATGACAAGTCCAAAATATGGTTTATTTATGAATGGCAAATCCAATAATTCATCAGATTTTACATACAATTTACCCTGACATGGAAGGTGCGATTAGCACTTCTGATTCAAGCCAATAGACCAGGCTTATTTGGTGGGCACTGACCTTGTGTAATCCCAGTTACCTCTTGGGATGGCTTTGGTCTCAGTTCTGGTCGCTCCTGCTTGGGTCCCTCTATGCTGCACTGTGGGCTCAGGTAGGCTGGCTGGGTCACTGGATCTCTGCTCTGATCATCTGTGCCAGGTGCTGTGTAGGTGCTGTGTAGGTGAGCTCCCTTCCCCTGGTCTCTGGTGCTTGCTGGCGCTTGCACTGGTGGTGGGGTGGGGGAGGCTGTGGATGGTGGCTGAAGTTCTTTCTCTGGTCTTCACGATCCTCTTCCTCATGAGCTGCTTCTCTGTTGGTCCCTGCCACCCTCCCTTCACATTTCCTGAGTTTTTGAGGAGCTCCAGTGTGAGTGGAGATTCCCCTCACCTGGTTCTTCCTGCTGTTCAGGCAGAGCCTTATGGCTGTGGCCACGTGGACCTGGTGCTGCCGCTGCTGGAGCCGCTTCTGCCTGCTTCTGTGGGCTCTAGACGCTCTGGGTCTCTCCTGCTTCTCTGCCGCAGTTGACGATTTCTGATACTCTTCACATTTAGTAGAAGAGTGTATTTTACTGTTTTTTTTTTTTTTTGGCTTTTTCTCTCCTAGGCTGCTTTGGCCTGGTTCCTACACTGCCATCTTAATGGGAAGCCTGCTTCTTTTTTTATTTTGAGGAGAGGGGTCCTTTATGCTTTTACTGTGGAGTTGGAGGGTTCTTCTTGTACTTTGGATACCAGTCTTAGATCAGAAACTTGTCTTGCCAATGTTTTCTCTTGTGTGTGGCTTACCTATGCCCTTCTTCATGGTGTCTTTTGATAGCTGAAGTCTAATACTTTAATGTTTTCTGTTGTGGTGTGGTGACTAGAATGTAAAATGTCCCCCTTTATTCTCATGTGTTTAAATACTTACTTCCCAGTTTGTGGTGCTATTTGGGAAGGTTAGACAACTGTTGTGTGGTGGAGCCTTGTTGGAGGAAATTTGTTCCTGAGGGTGGACCTTGAGTTTTACGGTCCAGCCCTGCTGGGCATTCGTACCCTCTCTGCATTGTCCCCACTGATGTGAACAGGTGATGATACCACCTGCCCAGCCATGATGAAATGTTCCCTTGAGCCTGCAAGCAGAAAGAAGCGCTTTCCTTCTGTAAGCTGCGTCTGCTTGGATATCTTGTCCCAGACATGGGATGGTAACTGCCGCACGTGGTCATCATTTCATTGCACTTGCTGAGGAGGCCTTTGCCAGTCCCCAAGTCATGAGTGTTCATAGGCGAGATTCCTAATGTCCGGTTGGTATGGCTCTCTAGCCAGTTTTGAAGTCAAGTGGTATAAGTACTTGAATTTTGTTCTTTTTTTTTTTTAAAGTTTCTTTGGTATTTGAGGTCAGTGCTGTCCTTCAGAATGTTTTGTAGTGGTAAAGATGCTCTGTCTGTGCAGTGTTTAAACAAGGCCCCCACACCACTACCTGGTCTTGAAACATAGTTGGCCAATGAAGCAAGGAATTCTTTTTTTTTTTTAAAGTAATCCTCATTATTTTTTAAAATTTATTTATTTGAGAGAGTAAGAGAGAGAATGAAGCACACACACACAGATAGATAGATAGATAGATAGAGAGAGAGAGAATGGGCACACCAGGGACTTCAGCCACTGCAAATGAACTCCAGATGCATGTGCCACCTTGTGCATCTGGCTTATGTGGGTCTTAGGAAATTGAACCAAGGTCCTTTGGCTTTTCAGGCAAATGCCTTAACTGCTAAGCCATCTCTCCAGCCTGAGACAAGAAATCCTTGATTGTCTAAATGCCTACGTGAGGCCAGTGACTGCATCATGTCTGGAGCAGCTGTGGCTCTGAGCACCTCCTTAGATATTTCAGAAGGAACTGTCCTGTGACAATTTATTTTTTATTCAATTTATTTTTGTTGCCTTATTTATTGGCTAGAAGGACCTGCAGTGTAAATCTGAATATTAATGGTGAGAGTGAATATCAACCTCACTCCCAGTCTCTGTGGGGACATTATTAGTCCATCAGCATTAGTAGTACCAATGTTGGGCTTTGATTTCAGGGTTTTGGTGGTCTCATAAAACAGGCTGGGAAGGGTATGCTTTGAGGAAGTTTTATGTGTCGAGTATTATTATGTGTTCTTCAAATGTTGATAGGATTAACTAGGGAGGGTATTTTCATTGAGAGACAATGTCATATATATGTGTGTGTATGTGTGTGTGTGTGTGTGTGTGTGTGTATGGACAGGGTCTTACTTTCTCACCCAGGACTCGGGCTCACTATGTAGACCAAGTTGGCCTTGAACTTGCTGCAATGTTTTCTTCTTCAGCCTCCCAAGTGTTGGGATTATAGATGTAAGCCACCATTCCTAGTTTAGAAACTGTAATTTTTATAGCTAAATGACTATTGAAATTTTAAACCATAAGGAATTTGTCAATTTCAATTAAGTTGTCAAATTTATTAGTGCAAAGTGACCATAGTTTGTAATGATATCTTTAGTCCTCAAAGAATGTACAAGTGACATCTCTCCTCTCATTCTTGCTGGTAACTGTGCCTTCCCCATCTCCCTGCTCAGAGCCAAGGCAAGTCAATCATACCTGTGTTTCAGAGATTAAGCTTTGGCTGTACTGATGTTTTTCTACTTTGATTTTATGCCGCACTGACTTCAGTTCTTATATTTAATGCTTCCTTCGGTTTAGTTACTTTGGATTTAGATCTCCCTTGTCTATCCATTCCCATACTTTTAAGTTAGAACCATGGAAGTTTCAAGTCATTCTTTCACTGCACAAGCATTCAACGTGATGATTTTCCCCCTAAGCACTGATCTGCCCCAATTCTACAAACTTTGCTATCTACTTATATCAGCATTAAGTTCAAATGTTTCCTAATTTCTCTTGGGACTTATTCTTGAAACATACACTACTTAAAATTTGTTGTTTTAGTTTCAGACATTTGGGACTTTCTGGGTTATTTTCTCGCTGTTTACTGTTTCATTGTGTTGTAGCTAGAGAACACATTTTGTTTGATTCTACTGAAATTTATTTTGTGTATTAAGTGGTACAGTGCACTTACTTGAAAGGAAAGGATATTCTGTAAGCTTCTGATATAAGAGTTCATAAATACTCTACTTTTGAAGTTTATACCAACTGATATATTGATATAATTTGATCTTCTTACTATTTTGTTCTTGCTTACTTTAAAACTACCTATTTATTCTAAGAAACTATATGTTTAGGGGGCTGGAGAAATGGCTTAGCAGTGAAAGGCAGTACCCATGTAAAGCCAAATGCAGAAAGTGACACAGGACATATGCGTCTGGAGTTCGTGTGTGACAGCCAGAGGCCTTGGCATACTTATTCTGTCTCTGTCCCAATTGAATAAATATTTTAAAAACCTACACACACACACACACACACACACACACACACACACGTATGTATGTATACCAATCTAGTAGGCAGCATATAGTTTTAAAAATAACCATTCTGTTATTTCCCCTCTATCAGGTTGCTGAACATTTTATACTTACATTATAAATCTTACAACACAATGCCACAATTCTCACTTAAACAGTTATAAATATGTTCATGAATTAGGAAAAGTATTTTTATTGCTGTCCAGATATTTCACACCTCTTCCATTTTCGTACTTTCCTCTTTTCTACATCTGAATTCTATGTGACCTTGTTTTCCGTAAACTGAAAATTTCCTCCAGTAGTTTTAGTATAGGTTAGCAGTCAATGATTTCTTTTTAACCTAAAATTATGCTTAATTCTTCAGTGATATATTGAGATATCTGGGTTATCAGGTTTAAAATTTATTTTTATTTATTTATTTGTATGTGTGTGTGTGTGTGTGCGCGCGCGTGGTGGCAGTGTGTGTGCGTGTGCGATCTGAATGTGCATGTGCAGATGCATGCATGGAGGCCAGAGGATGATGTTGGCTGTTTTTTGTCACTCCTCTGCTTGTCTCTCACTGAACCTGGCTGACCAGTGAGCCTATGTGACTCACGCATCTCCTCCTCTCACAGGTCTGGGCTTATATCATGTGTGATCATACCCAGGTGTTTGTGGGTGCTGAAGAATCAGACTTAGGTCAGGGGCTGCAGAGATGGCTCAGCAGTTAAAGCACTTTCCCGTAAAGTCTTACAGCCTGGGTTCACTCTCCAGTACCCACATCAAGTCAGATGGACAAAGTGGAGCCTGTGTCTGGAGTTCATTTGCATCAGCAAGAGCCTTTGGCAAGCACTTTCCCCCTCCTCACAAATCAAAAGTCAGTGCAGTCTTGATCCTACCCTCTCCAGTGTCTTGTGATTCAGGTGTTTCCTGTAAGGGTCTAGTGAAGGTTCAGCCATTTGGTCTGTCTTTTAGGAAGTAGAATTTTATGGTACCATTGCCGTTTGGGTCCGGATTACTGTTTTCCACCCTTTGATTCCCTCCCCGCCCTCCCATTCATCTTATTGTCTAGTCCATGAGGTGCTTGCTGGGTATGTAAGGCATCTTGGGCAGATTCAGGTTAGGTGTTGCAGATGAGTGAGACTATGTGTCGATTTTTTTCAATGACAGACTTCTGTCAGAGTACTTGATGACCCACCAAAGGCCAGTGGTAAGACCCTATTGCTGAAGACTCCATACGCAGCTGACGCGAAAATGGAATGACATGGCTGGAAGCCAGGAGAGAGTCAGTCCCCAGACAGTCAGCGTGTCTAGTGCCAGAAGGCGCTACATAGGTGACTGGGGGAAACGACCAAGATCTGTCCAAGCAACTCATTGTTTAACCTAATTAGCAACAAATAACCGGATGTGATGCCCACACAAGTGCAATAGTGGCACACAGCCATGGTGAGAAACTAACTGCTCTTGATTTGGCTAACTGATCCACTCAGTGGTACTAGACCCTTAGCTGGAACTAGGAAACAAGTCAGAACCATACCCAAACACAAGCCCACTCTACAATATCAAGCTACCATCAATCACGGGGTATAAGAGGGCCTACACCTATCATACTGTCTATCAAAAAAAGTAAGTGTTATCTCAATTTTCCGGGTGCTAACTTACTCTCCGTTGGAGAATCTGCTTCTCTTTTCCAGATAGATGCAGATCCTAAGAAGAGAGCTGCCCCAACATACCTCAAAAGGGGCCCAACTGAAACTAAGGACAACTGGCGAAATAAGCAAGGGTGATGTTTTCCTGTGAACCGGATACCAGCACAAAGGGGAAGGAGATCAACGCAGAGAAAAATCAACTCCTACCAAATCAGAGAGCCAAAGCCTCAGTGACCCCCAACACCTCAGCACTGAAGCAGACCAAAAATGAACCCAACATGGCTCAGGGAAATCTTGCGGAAGAGGGGGCGGAAAGAATGTCAGAGTCACATGTTGGGTCATGATTTGCAGAGACATTTATCATACCAATAACTGGGGGCTAACTCCACAATGCACGACCCATTTTCATTAACAAGGAGGGTCTAATGGGAGGGGGTAGATCACAGATGAGCCTAAATAATGGTACCAAACTGCCTGTATTCACTGAAAAGAAAACTAATAAATTAAATTAAAAAAAAAAAAGTCAGTGCAAATCAGGTCCCCTGGGGCCCTCATGCTTGTGCAGCAAGGGCTCTTACCCAATACGTGCTGTTACCTCCTTATGTTCTAAAAGTTTTAAAAATTTAGATCTTTTAACCTGTGGTCTTCGTATACTCTGGCCACCCATAATGACAGGCTGAAGGTCATTTGATTTGCTATTCACTGCATTTTTCTCTAGTGGTTTGCAAGGTTTTTGTTTTGTTTTGTTTTTGTTTTTGTTTTTGTCTTTGACTTTGAAGTGTTTGACTGCTGGTAATCAGAGTGATTTCCATGAAGCACTTTTTGATGTTTGAAGCACATTTTCTCAAAAGTTATTGGATTATTAAATTTGGAAAAATGTTGGTCATTATTTTCAAATGTTTTCTGTCCTCTTTTCTCTCTCCTCCCATTTGATTCAGTCTACTGCTGGTAGATTTGTTGGTATTATCCCCCCTGTTAACTCTTGTCATTTTCTTTGTTTTCTTCAGACTTGATAGTTACTATTGAGAGTATATTCATACTTGCAAAGTCCTTCTCCTGTCATGTCCATTGTGATACCAAATATATGCCAGGAATATATTTTCTTTGTGTTTTATAGACTTCTTTTTTAATAGGTTCCCAGTAAAATTAAGAAGAAAGTACAAATATTTCCAATCAGCCTCATGGCCTCTTGAATGCACAGCTGCTCCCTTCGTCATCAAGGTTGTTACAACTGACACATCGCGTTGAGGTGTCACTGTGACTCACCCCATGGTGGGCCCTCCATGGATCTGGACAATGGCAGAGTGGCCTGCATCAGTGCTTTGCTCCTTCCTGCAGCGTCTGGGACCTGATGGCACATACAGGAGTGCACAGAGCTTATTTTCATTTCTGTTGTCACTTTTGTATCCTTATGGTTAAAAAATTTGGATCATTGTGGAATCACTCTATAAGATACTCTTAATTGCCAACAATTCCTATGTTCTATTTTCCTCTAGGTTGTGTGATGTTAGACTGTATTCTGGACATTGGGAATGCCATCTGTATTCTATTTCTCTAATTAATTTGGTAAAAAACAAAATATTACTTGTTTGGATTCAAACTGAATTTCAGAGCCACTGAAATTCTTGGATCAGGGATTATTTAAATAAAATTAAATTTATTTTATTAAAATAATAAATAAATAAATAAATAAATAAATAAATAAATTTCAGAGCCACTGAAATCTGAGGTCAGTTCATTTTCTTTAGTTCTGCTGTGTTGGATTCACCTCTTTCACAGGCTCAGGGGTCAAACAGAGAATTTGGTTCTCTCTTTTATACACTTTTACCCCCACCCTCCGCTATGCCTACCTGCCTTGGTGTCTGTCCTCAGGTTCTTCAGACCATAAGTATCTATGAGTTTCTCTTAGACATTTAGCTGCTTGTGTGGTAACAACTAACTTGCCCTCAGGCTGAACCCTTCATCATGGGAATTTTTCCCCATGCCATTTCTTTTTCTATCAAGTGTTGACTTCTCTCTGGGCTCTGCCTGCTTTTGACTTTTAGCTCCAATGAACAGAGGTCTCATTTTCAACTTTTCCCTTGCGTTGATGGTCGCTTTCTGCGTGGAGGTTTTGGAGAAGCTTGCTTGGTCACAGTGAAGGGAAAATGCCTCCCTTTCCTTAAGGTTAATTGCATTTCATTTTCTAGACAACATGCATGGCATAGGATTTCTTAAATACCTTGCCTAACATTGTGTGCATTGATACAATAGTGGCATGACTATTAAGGGAGTAACCAGTTGCTCTCTGATTGGATTTGAGGTCTGGGTCATGGGAGGGAATTCATAACTGGCACTGAAAACCTAGTCAAAAGCCTATGGCTGAGGAGGTCATAAACCCTAGGGGGAAAGCTACTACTGCTATCTGGCTAAATAAATATGTTGTCCCCACCAAGTTGCCCTCTAAGTATTGTTGTTTGTGCCAATAGAAGCTCTCGCCTTTGGTTAGAGAAGCTTCTTTGGGCAGATGGCATTGACCACTGGAAAGACTCAAAATCATCAAAGTACTGAGAAGAAGTGACACTTGAGTGCTCAGCACTAGATGGCTCAGAGAATACTGTAGAAGAAGTGGTGAAAGATTATGAGAGCCCGAGGAAGGGGAGGAGTGTTGAGAAATGCTGTCTTCAGGGCGTGACTTGGCTAGTGCATTCATGACCTCACAGTGACTGTCAAAACCTGCACGAGTTTGCATGATGTTGGCCATACCTACGTTTCACTATGGATAATAGAGGAGACCATGATGTCTCTATCCCTTTCTGAGAAGTTTTTGGCAGTTATTGGGAGCTGGAGGATTGAGAGACATTGCTTTTTTGCTGTACTAAAGCCACTGATAGGATCCATATACTTAGCAAATAATCCCTGACCCATGCTCATGCAGGCAACCCTAATGAAACTCAGTGGGTCATGCCCACACAGAAGAAAAGTAAGACATCAAAGTAGAAGAGGGCCCTGGGTTAAAGCAAACCTAAGCTGTCTGACACGAGGTCCCCAGACTAGGGAGAGGTCACAGAAGCCTGAACTGCTGGTCATATCTTGGGAACCAGACCAGCAGATGAGCTCCTCACTCCATTCGTGGGGGTCATAGTGAACCTGGATCCCCAGACAAAATCTTGGACTCCGAGATCAGCAGGAAGTAAGGCTACTCTTTCTCCAAGCATGGGATACTAGGACATTCAGATAAGACTTAGGCTTTGCCCATAACTCTGTGACCTTTGGCCAGTTGTCTGGGAAACTCCTTATAAGGTATCAGCCAGCAACCTTTGCACAGCCCATCCTCCTGTATCCTATACCTTCCCTTTGCCATTGCCCATGTGCTGGAATGACTGTCCCTGTATGCTAATTAGGCAACAGTAAGCAGTCTTGTACATCCCACCCCCTTAGGATCCTCTTCCCATCCTCAACTGCTTATAAACCCATTTTCTTGACAATAAATGGAGCTGTTCACAGAAACTATCTCCTGAAAGTCTTTTCTTGCACGTGCTCACCACTATGGTTGCTTAGGATGCCTTGGGGAGACTGTGGCTAGTCCAAGGACCCAGGAACCCACAGAGAGAAACAGAAAAGTAATAATAAACTTGATACAAGATTAGTCCATGAGCCAGGCAACTATGAATAATTTGAGAACGCAAAATGGAAACATTTTGTTGTATTCCATTTGTAAAAACCCAACTCAAAATGAAGAGTATGGATTACCTGAGTATGGTTTATTTAAGAAGGATGTCACAGAGATCCAATCAGAGGATGGAGACCCTGGCCCAGCACCGTGAAATGGATGAGAGAACTTCTATATTGATGGGGTAACTTTTGTCAGATGTCTATGGCCCACACTGTCACTTGAAGGCTTTCCTATTTAATTGGCCTTCTGTTGAGTGTACCAGGTCGTCCAGTTGCTGATCCCAAACACATGAAAGGAGACTGTATTTCCTCAGTACAGATTCCTAGAAATGTAACAGCTGAATGTTTTTAGACTATTAATCCACATTACCTAATTTCCTATTTTAATTGTGTTTCCCGGGGATAGATTCCTAGAATGTAATTACAGTGCAGTTTTTAGACTATCAATCCATATTACCTCATTTCCCACTAGAAATCTCCTCACTTAGGGCGTGTTCTTTACTTCCAGAGCGAATGTACAAGCTGATGTCTTCCCCGGCTTCAGCCAGCAGTCCACAGAGTGGACTTGGAGCATCTTGAAAAGACCCCAGGATTATCTCTTCCTCCAAATGGAATATAATTGTGTTCCTTTCTGTCTACAATTTATTTTTTGGAGGGGAACTTAAACCTTAAAAGAAAATCCTAACAGTCACAGTAGAGCTTGTTTTCCAAATGTGTCCTGGAAATCCATCTATCTCTGAAAAATAGCTAATCACCACTTAGTAGTTCAATGCTAGTAGGCACCATAGGAGTCACTTTTCAAAGTCTTCCTTTTGCAAATTGAGCCCTGGACTAGGGATGGGAAGGTGACTCCTCTGAGTAACTGATGCTTAATGGCTTCTCAGTTGAGTTCAGAACTCAAGCCTTAGGCTCCATGTAATCCGGATCTTTGATCTCTCTCCTGCAAGTCTGATGGTGCAGGAAAGCAGGGCTGGCGTTTACATTGGGAGTTCTTTCTTATCAAGGGAATGACTGTGCAGTTATAAGATCTTGTCTATGGGATGAGCTAACCCTCACTGAATGCTTGCACATGCCAGTTACGGTTGGAAGCGCTTATGCAGATCAAATTACCTTATTATCTCAAGTAAACTTCACAATTATCTCAAGCAAACTTCATAATGGCTCTCTGAGGCTGTCCCGAAGATAAGGACCCTGAGTGCAGAGAAGTGCCTGTGGTTTGCAGCTGGCGCAAGGCGGAGAACAGTGGAGTTCCACGCTCGCTCCCCAGCCTGGATTCCTATACACCCTGCTGACTCCCTCTCTGGATGCTGAGAGAAAGACAGGAAAGCAACACTAATTTGATGTTTCCACTGGACCAGACATTTTTAGGTGTTTCACATACTTAAAAGGATGCACCTTTGCCATCACATCTTTGATCTGGGAAAGTATCAGGTAACGTCAATGACCTGCCGGGGGACATGGCTAAGAGGGAACAAAGCCAGAAATCAAAGAAGATCTAACTTATCTTGAATCTGTAGCTCAGTTACAGAGCGGCGCCACAAAGTAGAGATGTTGGAATCGAACCAGGCAGTGCCCAGGGAGGGCTCCACGTGTCCATGCTTGGACAGGGCAGTAGGTAGCTCAGCAGGTAGAGGGCTTGCCTAGCATGACTAAAGTCCTGGGTTCCACCTTGAGTACCGCATAAACCTGGTATGACAGTACACAGCTGTTATCTTAGCAAGGTGAGAGGATCAGGAAGTCACGATCATTTTCTGCTACATAGTGAGTTTGAGGCTAGCCTGGGATCCATGAGACCCTGTCTCAAAAGAAAAATCCCAGGTTTAGGTTCTACTTCCAGTTTCTGGTTTATTTGGGTTGGGGTACAGCTTGCTCGGTGGTGAGATTTAATCTTTCCTGGGATTCTAACTTGTAGCTGGGCAGGTGACCCACTACAAAACATGCTGATGGCTTTGGTCACGCTACACTCTTCATTTTCTTGTCCATATGATGATAGGAGTAAGTCACAGTAATAAAAGGCATCTTTGACATGACATTAGTTTGCTGTATGCATAATCATGACCAGTTGGGTGGCTTGGGATGAGAGAACTTTATTCTCTCAGTCTGGAGTGTGATGCGTGAAGTCAAGATGTGTATGAGGCTGTGTTCTGTCTGGAGTGAGGTAGTCCTTCCCTATCTTGTCCTTAGAGAGCCTTGGGGATCCTGACTCATGGCTCCCATCTTCATCTCTGTTGTTGAAACCATCTTCCCCTGCCTGTGTCCTTGTGCCCATGTCTTCTGCTTATGAGGACACTGGTCACTGAAACCACCCCTGTTCCAGTGCAACATGACATTATCTGAACTGACTGCATTGAGACTGAGCCTATTTGCAAGTAAAGTCACATTTTAGGGGAATATCAGTCAACTCAACATACAGAAAAAATTCAGTAATATCACTTTTTGGAGTCGTACATAGGTCCATAGAGGCAGCAGAGATGAAATTTTTATCTTTTGCCATTGCCTGATAAAAAACTATTTCAATTTAGAAAGGTGAATTATGACATTTCTGTACATGCACATAGCATGTTCTAGGCATATTCACCCTGTGATTACCCTTTCTTACCCCCTCCCTTATTCCATTCTGCATGTCTAATAACCTACCCTTTATTTTTGTGTTATTTCCCCCACCAGATTCCACACATGAAAGAAAACATGTGACACTTGATTTTGGGAGTCTGACTTGTGTCACTTAACCTGGTGGCACACCATTCATTCCCTTCCAGTTTTCCTACAGACAACATGGCTTCATAGTCCATTATGCCCGAATAACATTCCATTGTGTGGAACTGAAGATGGCTTAGCAGTTAAGGCGCTTGCCTGCAAAGACTAAGGCTCAGGTTCAACTCCCCAGAACCTACATAAGCCAGATGCACAAGGTGGCACTTGCATCTGGGGCTCATTTGCAGTGGCTAAAACTCCAGCATGCCAATTCTCTCTTGCGTGCTCTCTCTCTAAAAAGAAAAGAAAAGAAACAGCAGCAACAACAAAAAACCCTCCATTGTGTACATACCAATTTCTTTATCCACTCATCTGCTACTGAGAAGTAGGCTGATTCTAGAACCTGGCATTGTGATTGGTGCCACCATGAATTATAAGTGCAGAGGTATCTACAGAAACCCGACTTTGGTTCTTTTGTAATATCGCCAGAAGAAAGCACTGTTTAACTGCTTTAAAAACATTATTTAGATGTTCTAAATACCAGCCCCTCCAACTAAAGCATCCAGTGATATCGTATGTACCATTAAGTTTTAGAAAGATCTGTGTAGGCTGACACCCCCTTTGTTTCCAGACTGCTTGTGCATGTTCAGGAACACGGGGGGGCCACGTGAGGACAAGCGCCTGCTGACAGGACTCGCGTGTGAACACACACAGCCCTCGGCTCCCCGTCAACAAGCTGTTCTGACCCTCCTACCGGCAGAGTGCCAAACAAGCGCCCAGTGATTCGTGAGGGTCACAGTCCCACCCACCATCATTTCAAATGTGAATTGTGAGGTTGTGTGCAGTGAAGCAAAGAAAATTGGGAGCTTTGTTTTAAAAAGCCATTGTTTCATTCAAATGTTTGTTTTCTAGAATGAAACCTTGACAACAAATTGAAAGTACAGACCAATGGGCTTCCAATAATCTGATTCTATAAGGGACATTATGGGTTGAATGGTATAGCCAGAAACCGATCCTTTTTCATTCTCCCTTACAATTCAGAAGAGCCACCTACCACAAATGACACCACGCTTCCCTAAACACTGGCTTTCTGTTGAGGGGACAGCTACTCAATTTGGTTTGCCTCCCATTGATCTCACTAGTTGAGCTGTATTGTGTCTTGACAAGCTCAAGTTTGTGTTTTGAAAATGACACGAAGGATTTCATTATAAGAAATGGCCAGTTTTTCCTCCGAAGTTGCTATCAGATTCTCATCCCCAGCCCCTGCCTCACCACCATCTAAAGTTGTCTCCAGATCCGGCTTATTGTGAGTGGTCTCTTGACCTTGGACCCGGTACTGTAGACAAACGTGACTCACAGGTTGGTAATTCGCCCAGATAAACACAGCTATTGTTACAGGCAGTGACTCTTCTTTTTACAGAGCCTGGCGAGTCTTTATGAAGTCTCAATAGCAACGCTGCAGCAAGTTCTTAAATAACCCATCTCCATTTCCACTGGCGAGAACTCCTGACCTTTCTATCTCAACTTTACCTTTCTTAACTAGGTGACATCAGAATCGGAGTCGCCTTCAACGGAGTCCTTAGGCGAAATGAAAGGAAAGGCAACAGTATGTCTGTGTGAGCATCACGGAATGAAATCTGGGAGGGCTGGCCAGGCGAGGTTACCGCCTGCTGGACATGCGTGGCCAACAGAGGCGAGGCCTGGCTTGTATGCTCATGAACCGGGACTTGACGAGGCCTTCGGCAGTTACAGCAAGGAGGAGGAGGGAGATGCGTTGCCATGGCTCTCAAGCCTGCTCTCCAGTTAATGCGCATTGTTAAGAGTGTCACAAATCCCTAATAAGCTACAGTTTTATTGGGGAGTCTTAAATTGCTTACTTGCTTAAGAATGACATGGTGCTGGAGAGGTCTCTATGTGCCCCTAAGTATCGGATCTGGGGTACCTGGTGCCAGATGGTGGTAGTCAGTATGACATATAATGAAAAACTACGGGAGGGTACCTGCGTGGTTGTTCATTTAGTGAGATTAAGGACTGAGGTGAGCAAGTTGGAGATGTGAGGTGTCTTCATGTCTGAGGTTTGACCTTTCCAAGTCTGTGGAGGCTTCACGCAGTGTGGAATCCATCACATGCAAAGCGGCTGGCAATAGACGCTGATGTGATGCCCATTTGAATGTGGCTGAGTCCAACCAACAGGGTCACTCGCTGGTCAGTGGACTTGGTGAATACTAAACTCCTGGCATCTGCAAAAATGGTTTTGATAAAGTCCTAGGGTGAGCCCTGGTGGCCTCTGGAACATCAGCAGATTTTTGGGTGACCCTAGGTTACTGCTGGACAGGCCGCCTGCCGCTGTCCCGAGCCTGGGAAGTGCCTGGACAGTGCCTGCTTTGAGGAAATAGAGGCTGTCCAGAAGATGCCAGTGTGCCCAGACCATGTCGAGAGGCACCCTCTGGGTGTGACAGTTCACAGACGGCAGAGAAGCTCAGTGGCCTCGTTAGACCATTTGCTGTGCAAGACTAAATATGGGGTGAGCTGGTGAGGCCACATTAAGAACCAGGTTATGCAGGAGCTCACTGTGAGGTCTCCTGCTCAGCCTCTGGGACCTCACTTGCTGGGGTCTTGAAGCCCGGCGTTCTCAGCTTTTCCTCCCGGCCGCCTGGCATGGGAAGAGGAGAGCAGGGTGGAGACCACACTGGTTTGCTTCACTGCATATTGGCAGAACTCCTGTGGTCCACGTGAGGCCCAGATCCCCTCTCTGATCTACCCGTGGTATAAACCAATGAGTAGCAGGTCACCTTACCGCCCAGGTTAAATAGTCCCCAAGACTTGACTCCATCATTATGATAGAATTGGCTGCACTAAATTTAACTTTAGTGACATCTTGAGCTGCCTTCAATCAGCTTAAAGTAGTTTGTAAAATTAATTTGCATTTGCTGGTGAAGCTACCTATTCTTCTGAGCAAGGATGTGACTCCTAAACTGAGTGGTGCATTGTAGAAAAGTTGTGGGAATTAGTGTGGGCACTAGCTGCGTGCTGCTCTGCTTCGACTGTGCCAGTGGCTGCTGGCACCGCGGCCCGCACGGGCTTTGGCTCAGTCTGGTTTCACCCCTCATGCCGTCACTGCTTCCGACTTGTCGAGTTCGCTTCCTAACCTGCAAAGGAGGTGTCTCCTAGCAGACACATGGGGAGCCAAGAGGACTGACCCAGGAAACACCCAGAAGGCTTCGGTGCAGAGGGCAGTTGGGGAGGGTTATTAAGAGGTTGGTAGAGGGCTGGAGAGATGGCTTAGTGGTTAAGCGCTTCCTGTGAAGCCTAAGGACCCCGGTTCAAGGCTTGATTCCCCAGGACCCACGTTAGCCAGATGCACAAGGGGGCGCACGCATCTGGAGTTCGTTTGCAGTGGCTGGAGGCCCTGGCATGCCCATTCTCTCTCTCTTCCTCTATCTGTCTTTCTCCCTGTGTCTGTCACTCTCAAATAAATTAATAAAAATAAAAAATAAAAGAGGTCAGGAGAAGCATCACTGGCAGTGCTTTGCCGTGGACGAGCAGCCAGACGCAGTTTATGGGAGAAACAGGTTTATCTCAGGCTCACCAAGTCCAGGGGACACCATCAATAGTGGGAGGAGCTGGCTCCCTTTCGTAGATCCAAGCAGGGAGGAGCAGCAAACCGCCAGCACCACCAGCAAGGAGAACCCACCGGAGCTCAAACTGCTCTGTCTACGCCTGTGAATTGGAATGAGGACACACCTCAGGGCTGGACCCCAGGATCTGCACACCCCCCCACCCGCCCACCACCCGCAGTGACACCTGCTCTAGCTGGGCAGTTGTGACTCAAGTTACAAGCTTATTATTTATTTATTTATTTATTTATTTATTTGAGAATAACAGAGAGAAAAAGGAAAAAGGCAGATATAGAAGGAGAAAGAGAGAGAGAGAGAATGGGTGCACCAGACGCGTGTGCCCCCCTGTGCATCTGGCTAACTTGGGTCCTGGGAAATCGAGCCACGAACGGGGGTTCTTAGGCTTCACAGGCAAGCCCTTAACCACTAAGCCATCTCTCCAGCCCACAAGCTTATTTTTTAACAAAAACCTCTGGGTCTATGGGGCCATACATTTATGCTATCACATTCAAGCTATCAACACCGTTCAAACATGAAGCCTTGGGTTTGGGCTCCTACTAACCACTAAATACTGGGCCTTGTGGCACACAATTGTAATCCCAGTAGTGGGGAGGGAAAAACAGGGGTATCTGGGGATTACTAGATATCTAGTTTGGTCAAGTTGGTGAGTGCCAGGTTCAGGTAGAGAGACACTTTCTCAAAAAAAAAAAAAAAAAGGAAAAATAGGGTGGAGAGCAGTTAAGTAAGATACCCCACATTGGCCTCTGGTCTTCACACATGCACATCCACATGCATACACACATCACACACACAAGCAAAAAGTAGAAAAAATGACCTTCGTCAATCACTATTATTAGCAAAACATCAAGTACCCTTAATGCCTGACCTTGCTGCTTCCGAAACGTCCTGCACAGATTCTAAAAATGCCCGGGTTAAATAATTAGAAGAGAATTCAAAGAAGAAACAAGGTTACAAAAATAAATCCCACAACCACACCATCCCCAGCAATGAGTCTCTGAATCTTAGTCCCTTTAACTCTTTAAAAATTTTTTTTATTTATTTATTAAAGAGAGAGAGACAAGTAGAGACAGAGAAAGAGGGAGGGAATGGGCACACCAGTGTTTCCAGCCACTGCAAACAATTGCAAGTCATGTGCTATCTTGTGCATTTGGCTTTACATGGGTACTGGGGAATTGAACCCTGGTCCTTAGGCTTTGCAGGCAAGTACCTTAACCACTGACCCATCTCTCCCGCCCTCCCTTCAACTCTTTAACAAGGAGGCTGCTTCCTCTTAGTGCCATGACCCCTTCCAGAAGGAACAGGGCACAGACAGCAAGGTAAGGACTTTAAAATGTAAGCAAGACTACAAGAGAAACAGAATTTCCTGCTAGAGGCTTAGGAAAACAGTGGGCAATAAATGAGGTTAGTAGGCACCATTTAATAACAAGATGCCAAAGAAGCTCAGTGGGTGCTGTGGCAAGGGCAATGGCTCCTGGGACAGGATGAGGCTGTGGGATCCTTGGATTCTCCTTGCCTCCTGGTAGCAATGTGTCTACTGCTGAACCGATGGGGCTGCTCTTCATGGCCAGCTGCCCTGTGTCTCCACTAGCAAGATTTGGACAGGGAGGGCGTTGTTCCTTGTTAAATGGGAGGAGCAGCAGCTCTTGCTTGATGGCTCAGTGTGGATTGAGGCTCCAGCCATGGCAGATCAGTGTGCCTGCACATCACGGCTTCTGGTTTTTTTTTTTTTTTTTTTGAGTCCAGATAGTGTAGGAAAGAAGGGGGAGGGGCTTGGGAGCAAGGGTTTTCTCCTTCAGTTCTTGGATGGATTTCGGTCCTCTTCTGCTCGCTTCCTCTGGGCTCTATCTCACCAGCGGCAGAGGGCCCGCAGGAGGACGGCAATGCATCAGCATTTGGATAGATCACTGGAGAACAAGCACTTTGAAGACAGGCCCTGATCTGAAGTGTATGCTCGGGCCTGCTCCTGTCTGAGTGGATCTGGCCCCTTGTCTCAGAGGACAGGGAAATACCTTCCAGGATGGAGTCCCAGAAGCAGAGGTGAGCTAGTTTCTCACCACCTTCTTTTGCCTGCTTTGTTAGTGTTTGTGTCTTCAGATTTTGTGGCCAAGGGCCACCAGCAGAAGCACAGCTGACTGATGTAGTCCACTCAGCATCTCTTGAGCCCCTGCCCCCTATCCATCCAGAGTCCTGTTTAGGGCATCCTTGGCCAACCCCATCTTCCCAATCCATTGTGTTTAGCATGGGAGTTGGCCTGCCCCAACAGAGGGGAAGAGGATCCAATAATAGTCCTTCAGCTCTGTGGCCATTTGTGGTGCAAAAGTCACAGCAGTGGTCTCGCACTCATCTTGGGGATGACAAAGTGCTTTCAAATCATGATTGCCAATTTAACAAATGCAATGGAGGAAGTAAGACCCAGACAAAGGTGTTAGGATCAGGCAGCCAATCAAGGGCTCTCTGTTCCCAGCCTTTTGCACCTCCCTGTGCTCTGGGAAGGGGCCGAGCTGAGCAGTATGGCTCATTAACCTAGCCCTGGTCTATAGATGTGCTCTTCCCTGGCCTCTGATAAATAGATGTATTTATTATATGAAGATTGGACAGAACCCCAAAATGGTATAGATATTTAAGGAAATACGCATACTACTAGGTTTATTTTTCCTACCTGATTTTTCCCTAGTGCAGCGTGAGAGTTCCGTAGAACACTGGGCAGCTGCCTTTGCTATACTGGAGTTGTTTGCCATTTCTAGGGTCATTGATGCTGGTATGACCTCCCTTTTGGGAGGGAGTTCCAGGCGCATGCTGACCCAGCTGAATGGGAACAGGGAGTGGCAGGGGGTTCATGGAGAGGGACCCTCACAGGTGGAGAGCGTGGATTCTTTCTCTTGAAACGCTCTAAGCTCGAGCCATTCTTGGTGTAGCCTGGTTGCTCATTTAGTGCACGGATTTCAAAAATCCAGGTGCTCCCCCAGCCTGGCCTTGAAATAAACCCTCCCTTCCCTTCAGGACTCTCGGGGAGCAGTCAGTGGGGAATATCCTTCATTGGGGAATATCCGGGAGGCTGCTTCTCAGTAGCAACAGTTGCTAGGTAAGGCACGGTTGTCTTCAGAGCCAGCAGAGGAGAGGGTGGGAAGGTGAGTTGGTGAAGGGACTGGGCAGGAGGCAGACGGGGCAGACCGGGGCCAGTGGCTAAGGGGTGAGGCTGGATGGTGGCCACCATGGCTTTCCGCCCCTGCCATGGCCTTCTACTCCAAGCCCTTTTGCCTGCTCTCCCCCACAGAAGCTATCCTCAGACTCATTTGCACATCTGCTGGACATTTTCTGGACCAGAGCCTCTGGCAGGTTGAGGCGTCCAGAGTGCTGGAGGTGGCAGGGAGAGGAGGAGGGTAGTGCCAGCTGGGGGAGAGCTACGCATGCAGGTCCCAGAACCCACTGCCAAATGCTGGGCCTTGATCTACAGCTGGTACTCAGCCTCCAAAGGCCTCTATTTTCCAGGCATGTCGAAGGGTATTACATGGAGCCCCCTGTTTGGGCTACTGGTGACGGTAGAGGGTTGGCTGCATGTGGGAGGCCCCTCCCCTTCTCAGCAGCGCCCCCATGTGTCCCCCTCCCCGGTTGGGATCTGCAGAACCTGGCAGGCCACTGCCCACAGACGCTGTCATGGACGCACAGGTCAGGACTCTCAGCCCCACCAGGGCCAGCTGACCTTCTCCTTTGTGTTGGCTTGTGGGAGTGAAGGATGAACTTTCTGAACCAGATACCATGCGCTAAACCGAAAGGGAAACTCAGAGAAAAATGAAAGCAGCAAACCTTGCCTTCAGGGTGACTGGTCAGCGTGGCCCCAGCTCCCCTTTATCTGTGGCTCATGCCCCGACCCTTGCATCTCACCTCCACAGGGCTCTTGGAATCCCTGGAGTTGATGGTAAGTTGTACACAGGCTGCTGTTGTTAGACGGTGAGAATTCCTGCCGCTGTGTTACGACTTGCTCTGAACTTTCCCCTCTTCCTTCTGCCTAAATGCATCATTTTCAGGAAATCTGTGTTGTAAGACAGGAGTAGGCAGACTGTAGTCACAGGGCCAAACCCCCTCCCTCCCACGGCCTGATTTTGTAAATAAAGTTTTATTGGAACACAGCCAGGCATACTCATTTACATATTGTGCATGGCTGCCTCTGATAGCACAGCAGGGTTGAGTAGTTGCCATGAGACCATGTGACCTACAAAGGCAAAAATATTTACTATCGGCCCCATTATAGGAAAGGTTGCCAATACCCTGTTGAAAGACACTGATGACTGATGTGCGCTGAGGAGATGGCTCTGGATATCTAACAACCCTGAGTCGATGTTTTTGTCTCCTGAGAGATAGATGGTTCCCTCCTGGTTGACTCCCTATGAAAAAAAGTCAGTGGAATGGGGACAGGAAAGAGGGAATATGACCAATACACAAGATGTGCATACAATAGAGCTTTCAATTAATAAAAAAAAAAAAGTCAGAGAAGGCAGGTATGGTGGTGCATGCGTATAATTGCAGTACTTGGGAGACTGAGGCAGGAGGATTACCATGACATCCAGGGCAGCCTGAACTACATGGTAAGACCATCTCAGAAGAACCAAACCAAACAATTCAAATCAAGACAAACATGTAAATAAAATGCCAGAGAAAGAGCAAGCAAGGACTTCTGAAACACTTCTTAAACAGTAAACACACATGCATATGTGAAAAATAGATACTTAAAAACTGACATACCTTTAAGAGAAAGAGGTTAAATAAGATACAATAAAAAAGTTAATAAACTTGAGGGTGAAATATTTGACGCTTCTGAGAGAACTGATAATTAGATGACTTTGAGAAACTTCTCTCTGAGCAAGTACCATTTTATGTAATTTTCTGACATCGAAACAACAGCTCTCCTCCTTGTTAAAAAGAAAAGAAAAGAAAATCCATCCCACCCCACAGTCAACAGAATCGTGGTTTTGACTAATCTCTATAATCAGAAGCTAATTTGCCTTAAGAATAATAATAGTAACAATATGCCTGTTATGAAGGGCTTGCTTTTATCATTTTATTTGCCTGTGATTATGTAAATTCCAGATAAGGCCAGGTGTGAGGAAGCTGCAGAAGGCCTCTCTTTGCTGTGGGGCTACAGTGAAGGGAAGCAACAGAGCGGACCTTCTGTGGACAGCAGAGCCAAGTCTCACCCCCTGTGAAAGAATGTATTTTCCGCAGTTTGGCTAAAACATTTCATAGTTTAAATACAAAATGTTGGAAAGAGAGCTGGGTTGACAGTCTTCCCTGCCGCCCGCTCCCTTTCCTCCTCCTTGGAGCACCATGCATGTTCTCGCCCCCCGCCTGGCAGGATGGGCCCAGAGCTACTCCAGCAAGTCTCCAGACTTAGTTCTGCATGACGCTGGCTTGGGGACTCTGCTTTTCTCTGTCAGGGCCAGATGCTGGCTGGCTCTTGCCTCTTCCCGAGGGTGGCCCTTGGTGATTGCACACATGGATCCTCAGACCCTGTGATTGTCATTCTGTGAGTTTTAAAGATGGATGTTGAGCTCCAGCCAGGTCTGTCTATAGGTGACAAGTGGAGAAGGATCACCGGAGACGTAAGTGCATAACTAGATTCTCTTTTGAACATTGCTACTTTGGGCTGGGGAGATGGCTCCATGAGTAAAGTGCTTTCTCTGCAAGCATGACGATCTGACTTCAGATCCCCAGCACCCAAGTAAAGCTACACAGCATGGTGGTATGTCTGCATTCCCAGCTCTGGAGAGGCAGAGACAGGAGGGTGCACAGTCTAGCAGAAGCAATGAACTCTTGGTTCAGTGCAAAATCCTGCCTCAAAAAACAATGTGGAAGCTGGGCGTGGTGCCACACGACTTTAATCCCAGCACTTGGGAGGCAGAGGTAGGAGGATTCCACTTCTGTGGAAGGCTTCCACATGCACATATACATATGTGCATGGACACCTCCCACACTTGTGCCCACATGCATGAACATGCATATACATATGTATGCACACCACACACAGGTGAAAGGACGCGAGGGAGAAAGGGAGGGAAGGAGGGAGGAAGAGAAGGAGGGACGGAGGAAGAAAGAAAGGAAGAAAGGAAGGAAGAAAGGAAGGAAGAAATGAAGGAAGAAAAACTTGCGACTTTCACTCACACCTCACCCTGATACTTTGTCTGGTGCAGTTTTTCCTGACTCCCCTCTAGGTTTAGTTTGGCTCTGGACAGCCCAACAGGATACAGGACCACATGGGGCTGAGAGGACCACCTTGGGCAGGTACAAGATTTGAATCCTTGCTCTGGCAATTATATGGATATATAGCCAAATTCATCAAAATCCATATGCCTCAGTTTCCCCTTCTATGGCAGGGGAATAATGGCCATACTTGCAATATTGGAAGAAAGGCCAAAAAATAACGCTTACCCAGAATGTTCACTGCCTGAGCAAGCAGTAGCTGCTGGCAGAGTCCTAACCTCACACACACACACACATGACTCTAGATCACACAGAGTCCACGTCCTAACCCCACCGCGCTCACGTGCCTCTCGATCACGCAGAGTCCACGTCCTAACCCCACCGCGCTCACGTGACTCTAGATCACGCAGAGCCACGTCCTAACCCCACCGCGCTCGCGTGACTCTAGATCACGCAGAGCCACGTCCTAACCCCACCGCGCTCGCGTGACTCTAGATCACGCAGAGCCACGTCCTAACCCCACCGCGCTCACGTGACTCTAGATCACGCAGAGCCACGTCCTAACCCCACCGCGCTCACGTGCCTCTAGATCACGCAAGCCCACGTGCTAACCCCACCGCGCTCACGTGCCTCTAGATCACACAGAGCCCAGGTCCTAACCCCACTGCGCTCACGTGACTCTAGATCACGCAGAGCCACGTCCTAACCCCACCGCGCTCACGTGACTCTAGATCACGCAGAGTCCACGTCCTAACCCCACCGCGCTCACGTGACTCTAGATCATGCAGAGCCACGTCCTAACCCCACCGCGCTCACGTGACTCTCGATCACGCAGAGCCACGTCCTAACCCCACCGCGCTCACGTGACTCTAGATCACACAGAGTCCACGTCCTAACCCCACTGCGCTCACGTGACTCTAGATCACACAGAGTCCACGTCCTAACCCCACCGCGCTCACGTGCCTCTAGATCACGCAGAGCCACGTCCTAACCCCACCGCGCTCACGTGCCTCTAGATCACGCAGAGCCACGTCCTAACCCCACTGCGCTCACGTGACTCTAGATCACGCAGAGCCACGTCCTAACCCCACTGCGCTCACGTGACTCTAGATCACGCAGAGCCACGTCCTAACCCCACCGCGCTCACGTGACTCTAGATCACGCAGAGCCACGTCCTAACCCCACTGCGCTCACGTGACTCTAGATCACAGAGTCCACGTCCTAACCCCACCGCGCTCACGTGCCTCTAGATCACGCAGAGCCACGTCCTAACCCCACCGCGCTCACGTGACTCTAGATCACGCAGAGCCACGTCCTAACCCCACTGCGCTCACGTGACTCTAGATCACACAGAGTCCACGTCCTAACCCCACCGCGCTCACGTGCCTCTAGATCACACAGAGTCCACGTCCTAACCCCACTGTGCTCACGTGCCTCTAGATCACGCAGAGCCACGTCCTAACCCCACTGTGCTCACGTGACTCTAGATCACGCAGAGTCCACGTCCTAACCCCACTGTGCTCACGTGCCTCTAGATCACGCAGAGCCACGTCCTAACCCCACTGCACTCACGTGCCTCTAGATCACGCAGAGTCCACGTCCTAACCCCACTGCGCTCACGTGACTCTAGATCACACAGAGTCCACGTCCTAACCCCACCGCGCTCACGTGCCTCTAGATCACGCAGAGCCACGTCCTAACCCCACCGCGCTCACGTGCCTCTAGATCACGCAGAGCCACGTCCTAACCCCACTGTGCTCACGTGACTCTAGATCACGCAGAGTCCACGTCCTAACCCCACTGCGCTCACGTGACTCTAGATCACACAGAGTCCACGTCCTAACCCCACCGCGCTCACGTGCCTCTAGATCACGCAGAGTCCACGTCCTAACCCCACCGCGCTCACGTGCCTCTAGATCACGCAGAGCCACGTCCTAACCCCACCGCGCTCACGTGACTCTAGATCACGCAGAGCCACGTCCTAACCCCACCGCGCTCACGTGACTCTAGATCATGCAGAGCCACGTCCTAACCCCACCGCGCTCACGTGACTCTCGATCACGCAGAGCCACGTCCTAACCCCACCGCGCTCACGTGACTCTAGATCACACAGAGTCCACGTCCTAACCCCACCGCGCTCACGTGCCTCTAGATCACGCAGAGCCACGTCCTAACCCCACCGCGCTCACGTGCCTCTAGATCACGCAGAGCCACGTCCTAACCCCACTGCGCTCACGTGACTCTAGATCACGCAGAGCCACGTCCTAACCCCACCGCGCTCACGTGACTCTAGATCACGCAGAGCCACGTCCTAACCCCACCGCGCTCACGTGACTCTAGATCACGCAGAGCCACGTCCTAACCCCACTGCGCTCACGTGACTCTAGATCACAGAGTCCACGTCCTAACCCCACCGCGCTCACGTGCCTCTAGATCACGCAGAGCCACGTCCTAACCCCACCGCGCTCACGTGACTCTAGATCACGCAGAGCCACGTCCTAACCCCACTGCGCTCACGTGACTCTAGATCACACAGAGTCCACGTCCTAACCCCACCGCGCTCACGTGCCTCTAGATCACACAGAGTCCACGTCCTAACCCCACTGTGCTCACGTGCCTCTAGATCACGCAGAGCCACGTCCTAACCCCACTGTGCTCACGTGACTCTAGATCACGCAGAGTCCACGTCCTAACCCCACTGTGCTCACGTGCCTCTAGATCACGCAGAGCCACGTCCTAACCCCACTGCACTCACGTGCCTCTAGATCACGCAGAGTCCACGTCCTAACCCCACTGCGCTCACGTGACTCTAGATCACACAGAGTCCACGTCCTAACCCCACCGCGCTCACGTGCCTCTAGATCACGCAGAGCCACGTCCTAACCCCACCGCGCTCACGTGCCTCTAGATCACGCAGAGCCACGTCCTAACCCCACTGTGCTCACGTGACTCTAGATCACGCAGAGTCCACGTCCTAACCCCACTGCGCTCACGTGACTCTAGATCACACAGAGTCCACGTCCTAACCCCACCGCGCTCACGTGCCTCTAGATCACGCAGAGTCCACGTCCTAACCCCACCGCGCTCACGTGCCTCTAGATCACGCAGAGCCACGTCCTAACCCCACCGCGCTCACGTGACTCTAGATCACGCAGAGCCACGTCCTAACCCCACCGCGCTCACGTGCCTCTAGATCACGCAGAGCCACGTCCTAACCCCACCGTGCTCACGTGCCTCTAGATCACGCAGAGTCCACGTCCTAACCCCACTGCGCTCACGTGATTCTAGATCACGCAGAGCCATGTCCTAACCCCACCGCGCTCACGTGACTCTAGATCATGCAGAGCCACGTCCTAACCCCACCGCGCTCACGTGCCTCTAGATCACGCAGAGTCCACGTCCTAACCCCACTGCGCTCACGTGATTCTAGATCACGCAGAGCCATGTCCTAACCCCACCGCGCTCATGTGACTCTAGATCACGCAGAGCCCACGTCCTAACCCCACTGTGCTCACGTGCCTCTAGATCACGCAGAGCCACGTCCTAACCCCACCGCGCTCACGTGACTCTCGATCACGCAGAGCCACATCCTAACCCCACCGCGCTCACGTGCCTCTAGATCACGCAGAGTCCACGTCCTAACCCCACCGCGCTCACGTGACTCCAGATCACGCAGAGCCACGTCCTAACCCCACCGCGCTCACGTGACTCTAGATCACGCAGAGCCACGTCCTAACCCCACCGCGCTCACGTGACTCTAGATCACGCAGAGCCCACGTCCTAACCCCACCGCGCTCACGTGACTCTAGATCACGCAGAGCCCACGTCCTAACCCCACCGCGCTCACGTGACTCTAGATCACGCAGAGCCCACGTCCTAACCCCACCGCGCTCACGTGACTCTAGATCACGCAGAGCCACGTCCTAACCCCACCGCGCTCACATGCCTCTAGATCACTCAGAGCCACGTCCTAACCCCACCGCGCTCACGTGACTCTAGATCATGCAGAGCCACGTCCTAACCCCACCGCGCTCACGTGACTCTAGATCACGCAGAGCCCACGTCCTAACCCCACTGCACTCACGTGCCTCTAGATCACGCAGAGTCCACGTCCTAACCCCACCGCGCTCACGTGCCTCTAGATCACGCAGAGCCACGTCCTAACCCCACCGCGCTCACGTGACTCTAGATCACGCAGAGCCACGTCCTAACCCCACCATGCTCACGTGACTCTAGATCACGCAGAGCCCACGTCCTAACCCCACCGCGCTCACGTGACTCTAGATCACGCAGAGCCCACGTCCTAACCCCACCGCGCTCACGTGACTCTAGATCACGCAGAGCCACGTCCTAACCCCACCGTGCTCACGTGACTCTAGATCACGCAGAGCCCACGTCCTAACCCCACCGCGCTCACGTGCCTCTAGATCACGCAGAGCCACGTCCTAACCCCACTGCGCTCACGTGACTCTAGATCACGCAGAGTCCACGTCCTAACCCCACCGCGCTCACATGCCTCTAGATCACGCAGAGCCCACGTCCTAACCCCACCGCGCTCACGTGACTCTAGATCACGCAGAGCCCACGTCCTAACCCCAACGCGCTCACGTGCCTCTAGATCATGCAGAGCCACATCCTAACCCCACCGCGCTCACGTGACTCTAGATCACGCAGAGCCACGTCCTAACCCCACCGCGCTCACGTGCCTCTAGATCACGCAGAGCCCACGTCCTAACCCCACCGCGCTCACGTGACTCTAGATCACGCAGAGTCCACGTCCTAACCCCACCGCGCTCACGTGACTCTAGATCACGCAGAGCCCACGTCCTAACCCCACTGTGCTCACGTGCCTCTAGATCACGCAGAGTCCACGTCCTAACCCCACCGCGCTCACGTGCCTCTAGATCACGCAGAGCCCACGTCCTAACCCCACTGCGCTCACGTGACTCTAGATCACACAGAGTCCACGTCCTAACCCTACCGCGCTCACGTGCCTCTAGATCACACAGAGTCCACGTCCTAACCCCACTGCGCTCACGTGACTCTAGATCACACAGAGTCCACGTCCTAACCCCACCGCGCTCACGTGCCTCTAGATCACACAGAGTCCACGTCCTAACCCCACTGCGCTCACGTGACTCTAGATCACACAGAGTCCACGTCCTAACCCCACCGCGCTCACGTGCCTCTAGATCACGCAGAGCCACGTCCTAACCCCACCGCGCTCACGTGCCTCTAGATCACGCAGAGCCACGTCCTAACCCCACTGCGCTCACGTGACTCTAGATCACGCAGAGCCACGTCCTAACCCCACTGCGCTCACGTGACTCTAGATCACGCAGAGCCACGTCCTAACCCCACCGCGCTCACGTGACTCTAGATCACGCAGAGCCACGTCCTAACCCCACTGCGCTCACGTGACTCTAGATCACAGAGTCCACGTCCTAACCCCACCGCGCTCACGTGCCTCTAGATCACGCAGAGCCACGTCCTAACCCCACCGCGCTCACGTGACTCTAGATCACGCAGAGCCACGTCCTAACCCCACTGCGCTCACGTGACTCTAGATCACACAGAGTCCACGTCCTAACCCCACTGCGCTCACGTGCCTCTAGATCACACAGAGTCCACGTCCTAACCCCACTGTGCTCACGTGCCTCTAGATCACGCAGAGCCACGTCCTAACCCCACCGTGCTCACGTGACTCTAGATCACGCAGAGCCCACGTCCTAACCCCACCGCGCTCACGTGCCTCTAGATCACGCAGAGCCACGTCCTAACCCCACCGTGCTCACGTGACTCTAGATCACGCAGAGCCCACGTCCTAACCCCACCGCGCTCACGTGCCTCTAGATCACGCAGAGCCACGTCCTAACCCCACCGCGCTCACGTGACTCTAGATCACGCAGAGCCACGTCCTAACCCCACCGCGCTCACGTGACTCTAGATCACGCAGAGTCCACGTCCTAACCCCACTGCGCTCACGTGACTCTAGATCACAGAGTCCACGTCCTAACCCCACCGCGCTCACGTGCCTCTAGATCACGCAGAGCCACGTCCTAACCCCACTGCGCTCACGTGATTCTAGATCACGCAGAGCCACGTCCTAACCCCACCGCGCTCACGTGACTCTAGATCACGCAGAGCCACGTCCTAACCCCACTGTGCTCACGTGCCTCTAGATCACGCAGAGCCACGTCCTAACCCCACCGCGGTCACGTGACTCTAGATCACGCAGAGTCCACGTCCTAACCCCACCGCGCTCACGTGCCTCTAGATCATGCAGAGCCACGTCCTAACCCCACCGCGGTCACGTGACTCTAGATCATGCAGAGCCACGTCCTAACCCCACCGCGCTCACGTGCCTCTAGATCACGCAGAGCCCACGTCCTAACCCCACCGCGCTCACGTGACTCTAGATCACACAGAGTCCACGTCCTAACCCCACCGCGCTCACGTGCATCTAGATCACGCAGAGCCCACGTCCTAACCCCACCGCGCTCACGTGACTCTAGATCATGCAGAGCCACGTCCTAACCCCACTGCGCTCACGTGACTCTAGATCACGCAGAGCCACGTCCTAACCCCACCGCGCTCGCGTGACTCTAGATCACGCAGAGCCACGTCCTAACCCCACCGCGCTCACGTGACTCTAGATCACGCAGAGCCACGTCCTAACCCCACCGCGCTCACGTGCCTCTAGATCACGCAGAGCCACGTCCTAACCCCACCGCGCTCACGTGCCTCTAGATCACGCAGAGCCACGTCCTAACCCCACCGCGCTCACGTGCCTCTAGATCACGCAGAGCCACGTCCTAACCCCACTGCGCTCACGTGACTCTAGATCACGCAGAGCCACGTCCTAACCCCACCGCGCTCACGTGACTCTAGATCACGCAGAGCCACGTCCTAACCCCACCGCGCTCACGTGACTCTAGATCACGCAGAGCCACGTCCTAACCCCACCGCGCTCACGTGACTCTAGATCACGCAGAGCCACGTCCTAACCCCAACGCGCTCACGTGCCTCTAGATCACGCAGAGCCCACGTCCTAACCCCACCGCGCTCACGTGACTCTAGATCACGCAGAGCCCACGTCCTAACCCCACCGTGCTCACGTGACTCTGAATCACGCAGAGTCCACGTCCTAACCCCACCGCGCTCACGTGCCTCTAGATCATGCAGAGCCACATCCTAACCCCACCGCGCTCACGTGACTCTAGATCACGCAGAGTCCACGTCCTAACCCCACCGTGCTCACGTGCCTCTAGATCACGCAGAGTCCACGTCCTAACCCCACCGTGCTCACGTGCCTCTAGATCACGCAGAGCCCACGTCCTAACCCCACCGCGCTCACGTGACTCTAGATCACGCAGAGCCCACGTCCTAACCCCACCGCGCTCACGTGCCTCTAGATCACGCAGAGTCCACGTCCTAACCCCACCACGCTCACGTGACTCTGAATCACGCAGAGCCCACGTCCTAACCCCACCGCGCTCACGTGCCTCTAGATCACGCAGAGCCCACGTCCTAACCCCACCGTGCTCACGTGACTCTGAATCACGCAGAGTCCACGTCCTAACCCCACCGCGCTCACGTGACTCTAGATCACGCAGAGTCCACGTCCTAAACCCCACCGTGCTCACGTGACTCTGAATCACGCAGAGTCCACGTCCTAACCCCACCGCGCTCACGTGACTCTAGATCACGCAGAGTCCACGTCCTAACCCCACCGCGCTCACGTGCCTCTAGATCACGCAGAGCCACGTCCTAACCCCACCGTGCTCACGTGACTCTGAATCACGCAGAGTCCACGTCCTAACCCCACCGCGCTCACGTGCCTCTAGATCACGCAGAGCCCACGTCCTAACCCCACCGCGCTCACGTGCCTCTAGATCACGCAGAGCCCACGTCCTAACCCCACCGTGCTCACGTGACTCTGAATCACGCAGAGTCCACGTCCTAACCCCACCGCGCTCACGTGACTCTAGATCACGCAGAGTCCACGTCCTAAACCCCACCGTGCTCACGTGACTCTGAATCACGCAGAGTCCACGTCCTAACCCCACCGCGCTCACGTGACTCTAGATCACGCAGAGTCCACGTCCTAACCCCACCGCGCTCACGTGCCTCTAGATCACACAGAGCCCAGGCCCCATGGAATAGTGTTATTTTGCCTGGAGTTATGGGGACACTTGAATAGAAGTATGATTTTTTTCTTACCAGCTCTAGTTCTCAGCACTTTCCCTCATCTCATTTGTGTTAATCTCAGATGCAGTGTTGAGGGAAGCCAGAATCATGAACTGTGTGGTAAACGGGGAGACTGAGGCAGAAGATGTTCCTCTGTAACTCACTGTCATGCAGCTAAGTGGCAGAACCAGAATGTAAACCCTCAGAGCCCCTGTTATCACCAGGCTCCATCATGAGCATCAGGAAAGTGTGTGTTTATATTTCCCTACAACCCCTTGCTGGGTCAACTCAGAGCTTTTAGTGAAGTCAGAGAAGAGGGCACATACATACTGGCCAAAGCATCCCAACCTAACTTCCTCTTGACTCACCCTGATGTCAAATCTGTTGACTCTATGTCCTTGATTTTCTTTTTCTGCCTCTGGTGATGTGTGGACTCGGCTCTGAACGCTCTCATCTTTTGCTCCTTATTACTGTCATCATTCATGATGGTCTGAGAAACTCAAGTCCTACCCCTGGTCTTTCTCCTACTCCTGTGCAATTCCTATGCACCAGGCCATTCTCTTCTCAACGTCTGGAAGGAGCCAAAGAAGCCAGCGCCCCAAGAATCCAAGTGAGCTCGGGCTCTCTGAAGGCCAGGCTTATGTTTAAACTGTGCAGCTTGTCCTAGCTGCCAGAAAGCATTTTATAGAAGCATATATTTAGTGAAAAATGACATTTCAATAAAGACAATTTGAGCACTGTCGACAATTTTCTTTGCTATGGCTGAAAAGCCACATTGCCCCCAAACCAAACTGCAATGAAGGTGATCTGTGGGGGGGTGGGGGGGGGGAGCCCGCTTTCATTGAAAACTTGACTCTAGGTTATCATTCTGATGTTAGAAAAATTTCTGATTACAGAAAGCAGCATAGACACAGAAGATAATTTGTAAAATAAACAAAAACAAAAAACAAAACAGAACAAAAAACTGGCTGGAGAAATCCAGCAATTCACATGACATCCCCAAAGCTGAGTCATGCAAGGCCAAAGGTATGGGAGTGCTGGAGCTGGTGGCTCACTTCCTCTCTGCCCCGTTCGCAGAGAGAGTAGTCCATCGGGACAAGCCACTGGGCCATGAGTGGACAGTGTCACCTGTTGTTTGTGCTGAGTCAGACGGGAAGGGCAGAGAAAGCATTCTCACAAAAGTCAGGAAGGCCTAGGCTCTGGAGTGTTCTTCCGCACCCGCCAAGAGGCATTCGGGGACAGGGCAGAAATCGAGAGTGGTGAGGATTACTCATCTCATCTCTCTGGCTGTTCTGCAATTATGAGGAATGTTTCCGAGGCTGGTGTTGGTTGGGGGAGCAGGCTGGATCACAAAGCAACAAGATAATTAGGCACAACTGAATTAACTAACGAATCAGTGTCAGGAGAGCTGCAGTGGGCCTCGGTGCATGGCACTTACCCTGCGATGCCCTTTCCCCTCACTGAGTCATTTGAAAGCAGGATCAAAACACCAAGAAGGCAGTGAAAAGGTATAACTGTCAGGAGAAGGTACACTTCACCCGTCCTTCCAGACACCAGTCCGGGAGGTTTCTGCCTTGGTGTTAGTGACACCCAGCAACGGCTATAGTGCGTGTCCCCTGCTCTCTCTCTCTCTTTCTCATTTCTGATCTCTCATAGTGAGTATGGACAACATGCAGAAAGGGCTTTCTTTAGGGTGGTGGTGATTATCTGCTCCTGAAGACCTCTTCCTTTTTTCTGCAACAACAGGAGACTGTCCTGGGAGAGAAGGCAGGTCCTCACCTCGGCTGTGCAGATGGGGTGCCGAGGTCTGAGCAGGGACTGAGCCCCGGCAGCCTGGGGAAGACAAGGGGCGTCCGGTCACGTCCTTCCTCAGAGTGTGTGTGCCCAGCGTGGGGTGGTCTGGGTTGAGCTCCGCTCCCCCACCCCAGGTAGCATACTCCTTTGGCCTTACATGGTGTTTTGATTATTTTAATTGTCAACATTTGTCCTTTCGGACATTATTGGGTAGGGTGATGGGCCCACCTTTCAGTAAGATGTAGCAGATTTGTCAAACTTAGCAAGAACATAAACAAAAAAACTTCAACCTCCTCACCTCAAAATGACAAGTTCAAGTTGAATGTCGGATCAGCTCCAGTGTATGAAGCTCCTGGGCGTGGTTTGGGACGTACTCACACCCAGAGGTTTGAGCTGTTTATCTAACGTGCTGGCTTGGCTCGGTGCCCTGTGTGCTAACTGGCAACGTTCACTGAGACCGGGCATAGATCAAAAGATATGTAGGTTCACGTCTTCATCTTCTAATTTATGAAAGCAAGCTGGTTCTCTGGAACATCCAAGCGTTTACATGAAAGCCACATTGCAGCCGTGCAGTTTGCTTGGCAGAGGGACAGCGCATGGGCTGTGCTGCGTAACAAGACCCCATGGTCTCTCAGGTACCTACCGCCTCATGTGGTGGTCCTTGGCACTGGCCACCAAATGTGTCTGGCTCTCTTGGCACACAGGTGGGTTGCCTTTCTCTGCTCCCTGTCAGTCATAGGGGTACTAGACTTGCTATGCCCAGTGGAGTGTGTGTGAGTGAAGGTGGTACCAGTCCCTTCTAAGACACACAATGGTTGTGTTTTCTCTCTGCATGGTAACCATCAGTGCTTCATAGGGGGAACTCCTGTTGGTTCTCTGGAGGAAGGGTAACACCCAGGCAGAGTCGAGCTCCCAGCTCACCCATAGTGGCCAAGTACAGAGCGAGGAGGTGAGATATGTGTTGCTCTAAGCCACATAGACTATAATGGTTTCATGCAATAAACTGAGCTTCTGACTGGTATTCTGTGAACCACCTTAGGCTGAGCTCTTCATCCTCATAATTCTTGGTGTTCTTGTCTAAAAATGTAAGGAAAAGAGCCAATCTTCTTTTTAAAAAAATACATTTATTTATTTTTATTTTAAAGAAAGTGTGTGTGTGTGTGTGTGTGTGTGTGTGTGTGTGCGTGTGCATGCAAGAGAAGAGAGAGAGAGAGAATTGGTGCTCCAGGGCCTCATCCACTGCAATCAAACTCCAGAAACTTGTGCCACCTAGTGGGCATGTGTGACCTTGCGCTTGCCTCACCTGTGTGCATCTGCTCACGTGGGATCTGGTGAGTTGAACATGGGTCCTTAGGCTTTGCAGGCAAATACCCTAACTGCTAAGCCATCTCTCCAGCCCGAATCTTCTTCTTTTTTTAATGGAAGTGGGAATTGGTGGCCCAGGGCCTCTACCCACTGCAACTGAACTCCAGAGGCATGTACCACCTTGTGCGTCTGGCTTACATGGGTTCTGGGAAGTGAAAGCTGAGTCCTTAGGCTTTGTAGGCAAGTGCTTTAACTGCTAAGCCATCTCTCCAGCCTGAGCCAATTTTCTTAAGTGCATTTTCTTTTAACTTGGGAAATACTCAAGAATCAGATGAAGTTGCAAAAAGTGTACAAACTTTTGCACTCAACATGGTTTGAAGAACATGAGGGTTAGTTGTAATTGTCAATCCAACTGGATTAGTAGATGCCTAGGAGGTTACTGAAGCACACCTCTGGGTGTGTCTGTGTCGAGATGAGATCATGAGGGCTCTGACCCAGTGAATGGAGTAATCCCCTTGATGGATTCCTAACCTGATGGCATTGTTGGGAAGCAGTGCAAGGTATGAGGTGGGCCTGGCTGGAGAAACTAGCCACAGGGCAAATGTCCTTGGAGGCTCTACCTAGCTGTAGCCTCTTTCTGTATGCACCTCCCTGCTTCCCGTCCTTCGTGAGGTGAGGTGGAGCATCTCCGTCCCACCTGCTTCTCCTGCGGCCATGGAGGTCTTCCTCACAACCCACCCAGGAACACAGAGTCAAGTGTCCACAGGCTGATTCCTCTGACATGTGATCTTTCCTCAAGTTGTTTCTGTGAAGTTTCTGGTCACAGGGGCGAGAACAGCAACAGGCCCCAGGAGAATGCTGCTTTGGTTCCCCAGAGGCTGACTGTTCTCAGCAATCCATGGCTCTTCTTGAGGTTGGGCAGTCTGGGTGAGCTCGCCCAGGAGCCAGCGACAAGCCCCTCCCTGAGTGGCTGACTAGCTGGCTGGTCTCATGGCTGTGGCCATCTGAGGTCCAACCTGTGAAGTGAAGCTGTTAGAGAAGTGTCCGCTCTTCATTAGCGGAAACTTGACGGTTAAGGTTTCTCTTTCCCTCAGGGAACCAATCCAAAGGGTTATGTAACTTTTCTGTTTTAGACACATTCAAAAACATGTTAAAACAACACAAATGTCTACTGGAACTGAGTTTAAGCTGAAGGACTCGGTCGGGTCTCTTCCCTCCGTGTGGGACCCATTCTTCCTAGGTCAAGGGCTGCATGATTTTAGGAAATTCTGTCCTGCTTCTGGGATAGCTGGGTGGCAAGTCACAGGATGTCACATTTTGGCCAGATGTAGTCTACTGGTTCTCTCCTTTGCAGAGGAGCTGCTGGGTGCAGACTGGTCTGCCAGAGCCAGGGTGAGTGCCAGGTCCGGCTGCTGCAGGGAGCAGGCGACAGCCCGGCTTTCACAGCGTATGCTTTCAGGAAGGCCCTTGTCTGCGGTGCTGGTTAAGCATCTGACCACCTCCGTCGAGTCCTCATATTTTCACAGTGGAAGGGCAGGCGCGTGCCTTTCCCTCCAAGCGTCCTTCTCACCCTTTGAGCATAGGAACTCCACGTATGTGTGCTTTGATGTGTGGAAAATGCCCGCCCACCCACAAAGCAGGTGGAAAACCTTGTCTCCGTGGTACTGGCAGACTTTCCTCTCCCCCTTCCCTGCTCCAGAGGCCCATGGTGGGGGAGGCTTTTGTTCAGGGGAACTTTCTGTTATCAGTCTTGTTACAGTGGCATTTAAATCAGTTCAGCATTTAAGGATTTTGTTATTTAAAGATCAGACTAGGCCCTTGCACAAGTGAAGAATGGAAGATAAAGATCATTTTTACTAGGAGCTGTTTGCTTCACATAACAACTTAAGTTTTCCTGATGGGCACCTGTTTAACTTTTAGCCATGTCTGCCATGGATGGCTGTCCTAAACTCCAGGTTGTGTTTTGTTTGGGATCTCTTGGTATACGGAACATAGCTTGATTCTTGGACTAATTCCCTTGTATTATGTAATTTTCCCCTGGATGTCCTTATTTACTGTCATGTCTTGCTTCAGAGCTTGGTATCCGAGGCTGCCAACGGGTGTCTGTTCTGCTGTTGGATTCATTTCAAGCTTGGGAACGAAGTGAATTTCCAAGGCTGCGTAGATTGAAGATTCATTCCTACACAGGTAATGGGGGGAGAAGGGAGCCAGTGGGGAACGGAGACAATTATCTCTGAGAATCTAGTCTTGTGTTTAATAGGATGTGATTAATATCTGATGAACTTGGGGCACCAAGGAAGACGAGCCAGTGAGCTGTCATGTTTCTTCGGAGACTCTGAGCTGCACATGTGATGTCCTTACATGAGCCCCACCCTGGTCTCCGACAGGCATTCACAGCAGCCCTGCCTACTGAATGGCATTTTCCTCTCCCTGTTTCTCCTTTTCCTCCCACATTCACGGAGCACCTACCATATGCCAGGCTGGATTTGAGGGCTGCAAGTACTGATAAGACAGGGTGCCTGTCCTAGCGCACTCGTTGTGGTCAGAGGCAGATGGTGAGGAGGTCAGTGTGTCTGGTCTGCAGAGAGGGAGGGTGAGTGACAATGGTCAGTGCTGCATCTTGGAGGGGAGGGAGGAGCTCAAGAGCTCTCTAGAAGGTAGAGACCCCATAGCAGGATGAGACAGACTGCCCAGTGTGCATGGAGACAAGATTGTCCTGTGTTGAGTCCCGGAGAAGTGGCAGCAGATGGACAAAGAGAGAGAGATGGGACTTGACCATGGTGGACCTTAAATACCAAACCAGATGGCTTGGACTTCATCAGGTAGGCAATGAGGAAAACTTTCTGGGCTTTTCCTTCTTATTTTGTGTTGTAGGTCTGGCACGTTTTGAGTTACATCTTAGAAGAAATACCCTGGCATGCTGCTATGCTGTTGAAGGAGGGAGGAGACTGGCAGTTGGATGCTTAGCGCAGAGACCCCGAGGCGTGTGTGGAGGTGGGCAGGAAGTCGTGTGCGCCGCGCCCCATGGGATGCAGCCTCTGAATGAAATGTGCTGTGCGCTCAGAACAAGCATCCTTGGTGGCCTGTTTAGTGAGCACCTCTAATGCACTTCCAACACGCAGAGCTGCTTGTGCTCATTGCGCTGTGCTGTGCGAGAGGTCAACAGCATTTCACTGTATTTATGCCACTGTCATCCTGGGGACTTGGCAGAACAGGTGACCTCATATCTTGATGAAGTCCTTGGCTGGTTTTCACTGCCCCACATAGCTGTCTTCTCTGCTCTTTCTGAAGCATCAATCCACCCCATCAAACGTTTCTCCTTAGGTCTCCCTAGGTTGGTCATCCCTCTTTCTCCATCCATACTTGGTGGTGCTTATAAGGACTAGATAAGACTATTTCTTCTTTTAGGAGGAAAAGCTACATCTGTGTGACTTGGTGCCTTACCAACGTATCTGAGCCTAAAGTTTTCCCATCTGTGTAACAAAGAAACAACAATAGTGATTTTAGGCTCTGGGCCAAGTGATTTGCATATATTAACACATATCATCTCTAGGGATAGGCCTTATCATTATCACCAGCTTACAACTAAAGACACTGAAGCAGAAGAGGTTAAATTGGAAGAAAATAGCTAATGTGTATAGAGAAGGGGACAACGGATGCAGGAAAAATGTGTGAGGATTGTGGGAAATAGTGTAAATACCTAAATTTCTCTGCTTAGATAGAAATATGTATTCATGTAATTGGAGACTGAGAAAAGCAAAGAGAGGATGGGAGGGGAAAGCACACTTTTAAAATATGACAGTTATGAACTTAACAAAGATGAAAGACACCAAGCCCCAGATTCAAGAGTAACTGTAAAGTGGGAGCAAGATGCGCCCATAAAATGAGTGCTCCAGGTGCAGCTGAGCACCACACTGGACCTGAGGCAAATTGCCCAAGACTGAAAGGCAGGTCTAAAGAGAAAGGCCTAAAAGAACATAGAAACAAAAAATCGAATCCCTCCAAAAAGTCAGTAATAAGATTTTAAACCTGACTTCTCAGGAGAAACGATGGAGGCCAGAAAATGACAGGATGTATATTTAAAATGTCAAGAGAAAATGACTAAATTCTCTACAACAAAAAACACTATCCTTCAAAGGGGCTATGCAATGAACGCATATTTCACACCAAATACAAGCTGAGGGCACTCACAGCAATGGGTATTCTCCAGTCAGAAGGAATACTTCTATACTTACATATTGACTATACCCTCCTTAAGCCATCCCCCAGCCCTCACAGCTCCTTCCTGCCTTCCTGGCCTCTACTACTGACTCGTACTCAACTCACATGCAAATCCAAACATTTGAAGCTAGAATCCACATAGCAGAGAGAACATGTGGCATTTGGCTTTCTGAGCTTCAGTCATCTCACTTAGTATGATCTTTTCCACATCTATCTATTCTCTCACAAATTTCATAATTTAAGTTTTCTTTACAGCTGAATAAAACTCCATTGGGCAAATGTATCACATCTTCATTACCCATTGTTCAGCTAAAGGGCATCTAAGCTGGTTCCGTTTCCTAGCTATTGTGAATGGAGCAGCAATAAACATGGATGAGCAAGTATCTCTATAGTAACACATAGACTCCTTAGGGTATATGTCCAAGATGGGCAAAGCTGGGTCACATGGTAGCTCTACTTTTGCTGTCTCAAGAACCTCCACCTGAAAGTTCCATAATGGCTGCACCAATTTACATTCCCACCAACAAAGTGGTGGCGTATTTAGGGTTCAGTTATTTTCATAACCTTGCCAGCATCTATTGTCATTGATTTTTTAAATATTCATTTATGAGAGAGAGAGGGGGAGGGATAAAGAGAGGGGAGAGAGAGAATGGGCATGCCAGCCACTGTAAACAAACTCTAGACACATGCATCACCTTGTGCATCTGGCTCTTGGGGAATTGAACCTTGGTTCTTAGGCTTTGCAGACAAGTACCTTAACCACTGACTCACCTCTCCAGCCCATCATTGATTTTCTTTTTTAAATGATAGTCCTGACCAGAGTGAGACTAAATAGCAAAGTAGTCTTAATTTTCATGTCCTTGATGGCTAAAGGTGTTGGATATATTATAACATATTTGTTAACCATTTGTATTTATTCTTTTAAGTACTCTCTATTCAGTTCTATAGCCCATTTTAAAAAATATTGTGTTATTTATTTATTCATTTGAGAGAGAGAAAGAAACACACACACACACACACACACACACACACACACACACACAGAGAGAGAGAGAGAGAGAGAGAGAGAGAGAGAGAGAGAGAGAGGGAGGGAGGGAGAAGAAATAGTGGTTAAGTCACTTGCCTGCGAGGCTTAAAGATCCAGGGTTGACTCCACAGAACCCACATAAGCCAGGCACACAAGGTGACACATGCACACAAGGTCATGCATGCACAAAAGGTGGCACACATGTCTGATGTTCAATTGCAGGGGCTAGAGGCCATGGTGCATCAATCCTTTCTCTCTTGCTTGCTAATTAAAAAAAAAAAAACTTAAAAGGAATCCATATTTATAGACCCTGGATTTAAAGAGTAACCATTAAAGGAATAATAAGGATTAAGAGGCTGATACAAGAGGAAATGAAATGCTTAGTTAATTGAAAATAAGGAGAGAACATATAGAAAAGAGACAAGGAAAAATAAAATAAGAAGAAAGGGACATCTTCATGGAAAGACGTTATGGGAGAGTGGAGCTGTGTGGGGAGAATGCAGCAAGATGTTTTCATTGTTATTACTGTGTGAATCAAATGGGACTTCTAGAGTTGGAAGATGCACTGTCTGAGATGAAACCTTTCCTGGGTAGAATTATCCATAGATCTGGCTTTGCATAAGGAGCCTCAGTGCAGTGGTCTACTTGAGTGCATCACACAAGAGATCATACAGGATGAAGCATGCATTTACATGCGTGGTGAGACCAGCTGTCTAACACATGTAACCAGAATCACGAGAGGAGGAGAGATGGAAACATATCTGAGGTTAATATGTTTGTTTTCCTCAATAAAACTACAAGCTCATAGATATAGGAATTTTTATAAAACTCTAGTAAGATTAACATATACACACATGCACACACACACATACACACAGTCAGACACATTGTAACCAAATTGCTGAAAATTATTGAAAAGAAAACATCTCAAAAGCAACTGTAAACTGAAGACTCTTTACATATAAAGGAATAAGAGAGAACTACTACATATTTTAAATAAGAAATTATTCAAGTTCAAGACAATGGAATGACATCTTTAACATGCCCAAAGCCCAGTCAATCCAGAATTAAATGCCCAGGAAAATATACTGAAAAAGGAAGCTGAAATATTCACTTTTCCAGATAGACAGATAGGCAGATGAACAGATACACACCCCATATGAATTTTCTGTGAGCAGAACTGTTTAGTAAGAAATGTTAGAAGTTCTTCAAGCAGTAAACACAATGGCAGAAACTTGGAACTACATAAAGTAATGATGAACATGAGGATATATGAGATGATATACATTTTTTTCTTTTTTCAATTTCTTAATAGATAATTGACCTCCTAAAACAAATGATGAATACATTCTATAGTTCATTATAAATGCATAAGTACAATTTATAATGGCAAAAGCATGGAGCAAGGAGGTGGGAAATAAGGATGTACAGGGTTGTATTTCATGAAGTGTGGTAGTATTTCAAGGTGACTGGCAGGTTAAACCTCACAGGGGCAATCACAGATCATGCCTCCAAAAGAGTAAAAGAAATTCAGCTCATACACAAACATCACAGAAATGGAATGTTGAAATATAGTTAATTAAAAGCTACCATAAAACAGCAAAGAACATAAGAAAAATGTAGAAAGAACAAATCAAATATGTGTAAAACCCAGGCAGTACAGGGACTGACATGTGCACTAAATTGAAGTGATCCATTGTAGTTAAGGAGTTCTCAGGGGCTAGGGAGATGTTCAGTAGGTAAGAGTGTTTGCTGTGTAAATATGAGGCCCGAGTTTGATCCCCAGAAATCACATGGTAAGTCAGGGCATGACCACACTTTTCTGTACCCCAGTGCTGGGGGAAGAGCAGAGGCAGGAGAATTGCTGGGGCTTGCAGGTCAGCCAAGCTACTGAAAAATGGCAGTTCTAGGTTCACTGAGAAACTCTGTCTCAAGGAAATAAGACAGAAGAGTGACAGAGGAGGAACGAACTCATCCAGCCTTTGGCTTCTATGCACACGTACATACCCCACACAAAAAATTATCAAACTGAATTTTGAAAAGTCACCTGTCTGTATTCTGTGTGCATCAAATTTGTATGTATCAAAATAAAGATACTGTATGTTTAAAGCAAAGAGGCAAAAAAGTATACTGATATATCAGCAGTTAAAGGTATTTGCTTATAAAGCTTGCCAACCATAATTCAATTCCCTAGTACTCATGTAATGCCAGATGTACAATGCTGCACATGTGTCTGGAGTTCATTGGCAACCACAAGAGACCCTAACACACCCATACTCACTCTCTTCTCAAATAAATAAACTAAAATATTTTTAAAAGTATACCATGAAAATACTGACAATGCAAAGTTGAAGTGATGATATTAGTGTTATCCAGGGTGGAGCTAAGAAGAAGGAAGAGTCCCAGGTACATGCAAATATGTCACAAGGACAGTGGTAAGCCATCAGGAGGTCACAATGATCCTAAACATGTGCATACTTAATAACAACTTCAAGTAAACGAAGCCATAAGTGAAATTACTACATCAGAGAAACAGATGTGTGACTAGTGGAAAGGTCAACACTTTCCTTTCAGAAATGGATAGACAATAGCTGGGGGTAGACAATTGACCAATGCTACAAACCAACTTACATTTAGAGAAAGCTCTGTTCCCAAGCTACAGGAGATGCTCTTTGGAGGCACACACACAGAACTTTCACCATGGGAGACTGAATACTATAACAAAGCAAACACCACTAAGTCAACATGGGAAAGAAAACATGCAGAAGATGCTTTTTAAAAATGAGACTAAATTAGAAATCACTAACAGAAATAAGTCTATAAAATTTCCAAATGACCGAATTTTTAAAAATTATTTTTATGAACAGCTTCCATGATTATAGACAATAAATCATGGTAACTCCCTCCTCTCCCTCTTTTCCCTTCACAAGTCCACCCTCTATCATATCCCCTCCCCCTCTCAACCAGTCTCTCTTTTATTTTTATGTCATCATCTTTTCCTCTGACTATGATAGCAAATGAAAGAATTTTAAACATACCTCATGCATCTAAGTAACCTATAAGATGAAAAGGGGATTTTAAAGCAATCATGAAACATTTGAGCCAAGTGTTTTATGATGGGTGTAGCAGTCACATTCTTATTGCTGTGGCAACACACCTGACCAAAAGCAACATACGGAAGGAGAGCTTTATTTTGGCTTACAGTCTCAAGGGAAAGGTTCATCATGGCACGGCAGAGCAGAAGCTATGCATCACATCTTGTCACACCAGCTGAGAGGTGGCAGTAAGAGAGACCTGGCTAGTGAACACTCTGTGGGGCTCCACCTTCCAAAAGCTCCACTAGCCGGTGACTGGGTATGAGGCTTAGTCACAAATACATGAAGCTGTGGCAGACTTTGCACATTGAAACCAGCACAGTGGGCATATGCAGCCAAAGCATGGCTTGGGGAAATGTATCACTTTATATGCTCGTATTAGAAAACAAGGAGGCTCCTAAACTGCCCACCATTTTAAGCTAGATGGAAAGAAAACCAATTGAAGCCAACGGAAGTAAGAAGAAGAAAATAATAAAGGTAAAAGCAGAAACAAACAGGAATCAGAAGAAGTCATAGAAAAAAAGCCATGCAACCAAAAGCGCATTCTCTGAAAAGATCAATACGATCGATAGATCTTTGACTGGACTGATAAGGATGAAAGCAGAAGTTGCTAATACCCGGGTAACAGAGGGGAGGGGCAGCCACAGTGACAAATCCAGCAGATATTGAATGGTTACAAGGAACAACCCTGCCCATCAGCTCTACAGCCTTAATGAAATGTGTTTCTTGAAATAAGCAAATAATAAAAACTAACTTGCAAAGAAATAAAATAATCAAGAAGCTCTGTAGCTACTGCTCAAATTGAATTTGTAATAGCACACTTTCCCACAATAGTATCATCCAGTCAAAACCTATCAAAGCAGAAATCCAGAGGCTATGGAGAACTCAACACTAAATTGGACTGCCAATAAGCATGTCATGGCTCAGAGAACGCTGTGGAAGAGGGGGCAGAAAGATCGTAAGAGCCACAGAGTGGGTAGGAGTATCCTGAAGCCTGGGCCTCCCACTACCCCATAAGTACTGACTGAGGCATTCATGACCCTATAACCACACTGAGGAAGACCCTCGGGTAATGGAAGCCCCAGGGTGATGGGAACAGGGGCGAGGGGACAAAAGGGTATCATAATGAAAAAACTTGCCAAACAACAAAATATCATTTAGATGGCCTGAAGGATGATGTGTAGCAAATAATAATTAATATTTACAATTAATTCAGAGTGGTGACTATTCTATTTTTATTTTAGGTTAAGAACATGTCAGAATATGATAACATAGGTATGGATAACCTGATAAAAAGAAATACCAATGGCCAATATCTGAAAAACTATTTCACACAAAGGAACACAAATGAGAACAAACAAACCAATCTTACGTGAACTCTTTGTATAAAAACAGAGTAGGATGAAAAAATTTCTAACTCATTTTATAAGACCCAGTATCAGTTCTGTATGTCTGTATGGGAAGGAAAAGAGAAACACTCCTTGTGAACTTAGAGACGGAAATTCTTCACAGAACATTATCGATGAAGTGTGGCGGCATGTCCAAGGATAATACACTTGGCCAAAGGGGATTACTCCAGAGATAAAAGGTTGCTTTGACCGTACAAAAAGTGGATGGAGTATATCATTCACAGAACAATGGGGGAATACGTACACGATCCTCTTAGAAATTTCAGAAGTTCTGGGCAAAACGCAATACTCATTCATAATAGTAAGAAAGAAAACAAACTCTTAAATTAAGTATATGACTGCAGTGCAATCATGGCAATGCCTGTAATGTGTTTGTCTTTTGATGTAAATTGATAAGTTGATTCAAAAACTTATATGGCAATGTGAAAGAGTCTATAACATCCAAGGCGAATTTGAATAAGAAAAGCAATTCTTGCTAGGCATAGTGGCCCTCGCCTTTAATCCTAGCACTAGGGAGGCAGAGGTAGGAGGATCATGAGTTTGAGGCCACCCTGAGACTATATAGTGAATTCCAGGTCAGCCTGGACTACAGAGAGGGAGACTACCTCAAAAAAATTTTTTTCTTGAAGACTGTCTTATTTCAAGACTTACTACAAAACTGTAGACATTAAGATGGTGTAGAGATTCCAAAGGCAGACATGTGGATAAGTCAGGAAGAGTGGAGGCCAGAAATAATGGAGTCATATGTGCTCAACTGAGTTTTGAGCAAGCGTAAGCAAGACTAAGGATGGGGAGCAGCTGCACAGGTAGTGTGAGCGCCCAGTACCCAGGAAGCTCTGCCCCAGGCCCAGCCCTGCGTTGTTTGAAGGCAGGAGGACCAGAAGTTCAAGGCCATTCTCTGCTACATAGCCAGTTTGAGGCCTGGGATCCACGACGCCCTGACTCAAAAACAAAAAAAGCAAACAAACCAAACCCCCACAAAAGCAGCAGGTCCATAGGCAGAAGCACAGTCTCAACAACTGCTGCCCAAATACCTGGATGTCCTTTAGAGAAGTGTGAGCCTGGACCCTCGTCCCAGGTCAAATTCCAAAAGTTAACCCTGCACGCCTGGCAATGGTGGACATTATCCATTTTACCTCTCTGGGAGATCTTTTTCTCCCTTTCTGAAAATATTCCCGAGCATCCTTTAAGCTGCTTGACTGAGGCTGACATGGTAATTCCAAGCGTACAACTCTGTACCTCAAACAGGAAAGACTGACGTTGGTGAGGGTCACAATGGGGAACCTCCCATCTTTAGAGTGGGAAAAGATTTCTTAAGTAAAATATAGATCCATAGATGATAAAATTTAAAAATCTAATTTGAAAATCATAAATTTGTTCTTCTGAATCTACTATTGGGAAGATTGAAACCCAAGGCAAAGAGTTTGAGGAAATCCACAGATCTCACGGAATCCTCTACCAAGAACACGAAGGGAGCTTGAAAGCCCAGTGCTCTGGGGCCAAACTCCCCGATAAGATTGGGAAATTTTCTAGAAACTTCAAATGGCTTTATTTTGCTATATGTGAATTGTAACTGCACAACCAAAGTAGAAATATCCATTTTGATACTTTTGCTTCCCCATAAGAAGTTCTTGGAATCCCGAGAACTTGAGTCACCCTCTTGTTTGAAACAAACAGAAAATTTTAAAATAAAACCAGATAAATATATGAAACAACAGTACACCCTTTTTTCTTTTGTTTCTTGGTGCTAGGGGTGGAACCTGGGGCTTTATACCTGCTGGGTAAGCCCTCTACCACTGAGTGACATTCCTGGCCCTGAAATACAGTTTTTAAGGCACCAACACCAGCCAATAAAGGACATAGGTTCCTGGGAAATGGGCCTGAGGAGTGCCCAGGTTACTTACTGCTTTGACAAAGTTTCCAGGGTTCAGCCCAAGGATGGGGAATGAGACACAGCCAGGCTGGCTGGAGGACGGGGAGCTGGGAGTCTGCAAGCAGTGACTGCATTTGGGGGGCAGTGTGGAGAGCGGAGGGCACGCAGCACGAGCTCCAGCAGCCACAGGGGCAAGGGTCACAGCAGAAACTGAAAAGCAGTCATGGGAGAAGTGGCTGAAGATTTGGGGGGAAAGCATCCAAAAGGTGCTCTCACAGAGCCAGGAATAATGCCTGTTCCCATCGGCCAACCTGGAAAAAGCCGTTACTCACGGGGCACCAGGGGAATGCGCAGAAAGGTCTCGCTTCCATCCTGGGGAGTAATTAGAGTAGATTGAGCACTGTTCCAGACCCGCCTAATAAATAATAAAAACAAGAACTGAAAGGGCCAACTGTTTCCAAGTAACTTAATGTCAACCTCGAGCCGTGCCAAGAAAGCGCAAGAATATTTATAGAAAGTGAAAAAGTTTTTAAAGACACAACAAGGTAAAATTTACAATGTATGGCATCTAGCCACAGATTACTAAGCATACAAAAAATGGAAAATATGACCTATTATAAGTAGAATTATCTATCTATCTATCTATCTATCTATCTATCTATCTATCTATAATCTCTATCACCTATCTATCCATCTATCATCTATCTATGAATCTTAAAATTGATCCACAACCAGCATAGATGTTAGACTTAACAGATAAGATGGCCATTTACAATAACTGCATTCTATATATCCACAAGTTGAAGAAGTGGCAGGTATATATGTGATCCAAATTAAAGTACTGGAGATGAAAACCACAAAGCATGAGATGAAAATGACTCTGATTGAATTCATAGGAGACACAGGAGAGCAGACATGGCAGAAGGAAATAGTAATGAACTCAAAAATCCCATCCAAAATAAAACACAGAGAAAAAAACTAAAGCCAGAACATCAGTATCTATGGGAAAAATCAAGTGTAATTGAAACCCTGAAAATGGAAGAAGAGGGGGAGACATAAAACCATTTCAAGAAATAATGGTCCCAGGTTTTTCAATTTCTATGAAAACTATCAACCCACAAATCTCAAAAGCTCATTGAGCTGCGAGGACACGGCATCTGATGAAAACTAGATTAATGTACATCCTAAGCAAGTTGGCTAAAACCAATAAAGAGAAAGTCATATAAGGGCCCTGAAGAGAAAAGAGGAGACACATTGTGTATGGAGGAGCAACGATAAGGATGACAGCGGATTTCTCTAAGGCACCGTGTAAGTGGGGAGACAGCGGAACAACATCTTCACAGCATGAGGGCTCTCAGCCAGCTTGCTCACCCCAAGATGACATTCGGCAACCGTGAAGGCAGGAAATAAAGTCTACCTCAGACACATAAAACACAAAAGAACTTATCGCCAACAGATTGGAACTATAGGAAATGTCTAAGAAAGTCTTTCAGGAAAACCAAAAATGACACCAGACAGAAGCATGGACCCACCCCAAAGAATGAGGAATGCCGGGAACGGTAACAACTTAGGTAAATCCAGAAAACAGTTAATAAAACCTTTCATGTCTCTAACGTAGTTGTCCAATTGTCCAGAAGCATTGCATAGTAGTCCAGGGTTTCTGAGACATGCGTGAGTTAATTGTATGAGACCATGGCATGAAGATTGGATTGGAATAGAGGTCAGGTTCTTGCATGCAGAGTGGGCTCACTTGCAAATCTCCGGAAGGTGATTGTGTAATGACATGTGTGGTATTGGCCCACAAGCAACCACTCATGTGCACCGAGCTAGAATTCGAAGGCCAGGTCTCGATCTGTTTTCCTACAGTCTGAGTGTGTGGGGAGCTGGGTATAGCAGAGAGAGTGCGTGCTGGAACTGAGCACAGCAAGTGAAGAGCCCCCGTTCTGACCCCTCCCTCAATGTTCTGCCCCTGGCTCCACTCGGGTCCGGCTGAAGTCGTGGTCTCTGCGCACGGACATCAGATGGCTGATCTCAGCACCGTGTCTTGGCAGCTTGCCAGATAACACACATGACGCCCAGTTAAATTTAAATTTTAGATAAATAAGGAATACGTTTTAGTTAAATACGTCCTAAATGTGACATTTTGAGACATCTTTAAGTGCTAAATCTGGCACCCCCCCCCACCCCTTCGAACATGCCAGCTCCTTCCCTGGCCACCGAGCTCCCTCTGCCACAGGCCAGAACTTCTTTTGGGATTGTTAACTCCACGTTTGCCGTTCCCTGCCCCCACAGCCTGCTGTTTCGGGAGTTTTGTGAGCATTCATAGCTCTAATTCTTTTTCTCAAAACTGCTCCCAGGGCCTGGCAGGGGAGAGACTGGTGTAGGGGTCGCGTTGTCCTGTCCCCTTGATCAGCTGCTCTTTCCGACACTTATACTCAGACCAGGCTGTCACTGATTTTCTCCTTTGAACTTGGGTTACTCCATTGGGAGCAGTGGCAAGTGCCTGGCACTCACTCGGCCTTTAGAGCTCATGGGAACATTCTCAGTGCCCACTTTGCTGCCTGTTGCCAGAGGAGAAGAGATGTTGCATCTCCATCACCCACCGAGACAAGGCTGTCACCCATGCCAGTACAGCGGGCTACAAGGATGCTTATTTTGGCTGCCTGGATGTGTGTCTATTCTTCCTGAGAGGCTGAGAGCTCCTTCAAGGCAGGGATGGGCTGCTGGGCTTCTCCAGCCTCCCCTGAGGGTTTGGTCAATGTCAGTGGAACAGAAAAGAGAAAGAGTGAACGAGGTGTGGGAGAAAAGAGGCCTCTGGGTTTGGTGAAGGAGTTAGAGCCCGATCCTTCCAACTGTTAGCATGGGCTGCTGGAGCAGGGCACAAAGACAGACAGCCCAGCTTTGCTCCTGACCACGCATTGGTAGAACAGGGGACACAGCTAGTCAAGGAAAGTTCTAGGTTTTGATTTAGTCCCAGTGTCCATAAACCAATGGGGAATCAGCTGAATGAATCTAGAAACCAAACTTTAATGCAAGGGTTTGAAGGCAAGACGAGCGTGCTGGGTGTTGCGGTTGGGCGGCGGCTGTGGCGGACGGGATGTTACAGTCAGGTGGGGGAGATAGACCAGCTCATTTGTGAGTGGCAGGGGGACTTGGGGGGCTGCAAGGAGTACAGAGAGGCTGGGCAGCTGGTCGGAAGGTGGCATAGGGGCTGTGGGCAGTGGGGGAAAAGACAGAGGATTAAGCAGGAAATTCTGGGAGCTGTTGGTGGCGCAGGAAGCAGGGGATGCAGAGGTCATTGGCTGGGAGTTGATCACAGTGAGCCTGTGCGGCAGATGAGAAGTTGTGTGGTGTCAGCTTGGAGACCTGGACAGCCTGGAACAGAGGACCGTCCTATTGTGTTGCCTCCCACGAAGGGCATTAGTGGAATTTCCCCAAACACCCGGATGTCCACCACTTACTCAGTTGTCACTAATAGGCTACGCAATCTGAGGACACTCACTTCTCTAGCCCAGCAGTATCACCATGCGGAAGAGGAAGAGGAGGAAGAGGAGAAGCTGGTGCAGGCACAGGAGGTCTGGAACCTCTAGAGCATCTTCCAGCTTATCTCGTCCACACCATCACTGACTATCTTTTTGTGAACAAATGTCTCCTCAAAGTGTGGCTGCATCCAAGCCTACTTTGCTGATCCAACGACTCTGCTGGGCGTATTTATGGGAATATGGGCGAAGGATGACTCATGGGGGGGGGGGTAGGTGACCCAGAGCAGCCACTTCACTGGAAAGTCCCACCCCAGTGTGCGTGACAACTTCCGTGGGCACATAGGTGGGACCTCCCCCTTAGCCTTTCATCCTCCACGTCCTCCAGCATCCGGGACCACATGCGGTTGGAGCAGTAACGCATATGACTAGGAAGGGGAGCAGGAGGGAGGCAGCAGCTGGAACCCCAGGAAAGGGTCTCAGGGTGCTTCCCACTACTCTTTGCATGGAGGCTGTCAGTGAGCTTGATCTTGTGAGGATCTCGTGCGGGCAGCCACGGCTGCTCTAGACACTCATGCGGGTATGCTTGAAAGGCAGTTTTCCTCAACACTGTCTTGTCAGTGACCTGGTGGCTGCTCTGTGTCCAGAGATATACTTGGCTCTTTCAGTTCAGGGTAACTCTGAAGTTACCCCCCAAATGATAAGTTTGGTCAACTGTAAACCCATGTTCAGTTTTTATATGCATCTATAATGAATGCGCACAGTTGTCTCCAAAAGTATGCTCCGAGAAGGGAGAATGAAGAGACTTTCCACCCTGTGAGACGCTGATCTTGAGAGGTCACTTGAGGAGGCATGGGGCTTGCCACATGTGTATCCAAGGGAACAATGCTACATGCACGTGGAATAGCCTGCAAGGGTGGGGGGTGATCATCTTCATCAGGACCAGAGAAGCACCTGTCCCTTGACCTGTCCACTGACCACAGCAGTGTGCATGGGGACAGCTCTACACACCTGTCTCATGGGAAGGGGTGGGCACATTTGCTTTGTAAGAGATCTGTGGGTCTCTGTCACTGCCATTATGTCGGTTTTGTCATTGTAGTGTGAAAGCAGCCATAGGAAACTAGTAAGGAAATGGATATGGCACTGTGCCAACAAAACTTTATAGACAAACCCAGAGGATGGAATTTGGCCCTTGAAATACAGCCTTTTCCTCCTTCCTTCCTTCCTTCCTTCCTTCCTTCCTTCCTTCCTTTCTTTCTTTCTTTCTTTTCTTTTTCCCCTTTCTTCCTTCCTTCCTTTATTTCTTTCTTTTTTTGAGATAGGGTCTCACTCTAACTCAGGCTGACCTGGAATTCACTATGTAGTCTCAGGGTGGTTTTGAACTCACAGTGATCCTCCTACGTCTGCCTGACGAATGCTGGGATTCAAGGCATGCGCCACCACACCTGGCTGGGATATAGCTTTTAAACCTCTGGTATCAGAAGAGCTTGTGGGGTGTGGGGGCAAGTTGGGCCAGCAGTCTTTGCAGTAGTCTGGGTTATGAGATGTGGGCCATTGAGCTAAATCACCAGTTAACAGAGCCTGACAACATGAGATTGGGTCTTCTTTGTGGGCCTGTCTTCCAGAGAGCTTACCAAGAGGGACGGCTACATAGGGCAAGTCTACAAGAGCCAGGCTGAGGGTGGCTTTCACGGGGGCCAGGAGCTAGGACTACCTTTCCTCCCGTACTGATGGGCCTGTGCACTCAACAGGCCATGGTTCTGGAAGTGAAACAGAGCAGTGCTCCTGGAGAGGAATGTCTAATATTGCTCCCCACTGCCCCCCACCCACATCTGGCAGGACAGGACGGAGAAAAGCCAGCAGACACAGGCTAGGACAGGGCGGGGCTGGCTGATTGCTCTGCTGGCAATTCACGCTGGGGTTCTGACACAGGCCTGGATGTCACTGCCCTGTTCGTCTGAAGGCAGAAACACGCTTAGGCCACTTGCTCTCTGTGTTTGTTCTGTTGAATGTGTACCTGTGTGTGTATGTATGTATGTCTTGATGTGTGATCGCATGTGTGACTATATGTGCATGAGTGTGTGGAGGCCAGAGGACAGCCTCAGGTATGCTGTCCACCTCTTTTTGAGACAGGGCCTCTCACTGGCCTGGCGCTCACCGTACTTCCAGTCATTTCTTTGAATCAGTCACTGAGTGGGGTTCTTTACCCAGCTAACAGTTTTCCCACACCTCAAATACAGTGGGCAGAAGTCCTCCCTCTACACACGAGGATGGGGTTCAGACAAGTGAGGTGGCCTCTCTCCTTTCAACCCTGCTAAAATCATGGGACTACGCCAGAAAAAAAAAAAAATCAAGAATTTGCAAGTGGTGTGGTACTGCAGTTGCCTTCTCGTTGCTGGGACAAACACTGGAACTGAAGTAGCTGGTGGGAGGAAAGGACTTGTTTCAGGCTTATGGATTCCAGGGGAAGCTCCATCATGGAAGACGAAGCTGGCTCACTTGATCACACATCCACAGGGGAGAGAGACAGAGAGAGACAGAGAGAGGGAGGGAGAACAGCTCGTGCCAGCAAGCACAACTGACTCAGGACACACCTAGTAAGGCTGGACTCAAGGTCCATCCCCAGTGACTAAGTAGGAAGCTTGATTTTAGTCAAAAATACCCAAAGCTATGGGGGCATTATATTCAAACCACCACAGTTGGGATCCACCGGAAAAGCTTTCACACGAAGAAGACCATCACCGGAATGAAGAGACAGCCTACAGAACAGGAGACAAGCTTTGCCAGCGGCTCATGAAGGAGACGTCAGTGTCTTGAGAATATGAAGAGCTTGGAAAGGTGGGTGAGTAACCCAATGAACAAATGAGCAAGGGTCCGAACAGGCACTTTCAAGTAAAGACATAAAAATGGCCAGTAAATACATGAAAAAGTGGGCAACTTCTTTTAGCCATCCATTTCACCTCAGTTGGAATGACAGTCATAAAGAAAGTAAACAAATGCTGGTGTAGATATGGGGTGGGGTGGCCCTCATCACTGCTGCTGGGAATGAATTGGTGCAGCCACTATGGAAATCAGGGTGGAGGTTCCTCAAGAAAACTAAAAATAGAACTGCCTTCTGCCCCAGTGATATCACTCCTGGGTGTGGACCCAGAGAAATCTAAGACAGCAACCCGAGATAGCTGTACATTCCTGCTCTTCACAGGACTATTTACAATACCAAGATATGGAGCCAGCTGTGATGCTCACCAGCAGGTGAGTGGATGAAGAAATTGTGAGAGACTCACACAACGGAGTTTCATTCAGCCATCAGGAAGAATGAAACCATGCCAGCCTCAGGGAAATGGATAGCACTGGAGATTATCATGTTAAGTGAAAGAAGCCAGACTGCAAAGACAAGGGTCACTTGTTTTCTCTCACCTGTCAAATCTTAAGAAAAGAGAAAGAAGTAGAAGTTGGACTATTAGGAAATAGAAAAGGGGTGAATAGGAATGTGAAGGGTGGAAGTGGAACTGTGGTTAAGGGAGACACACAAATGTGAGCCAAGTATTATTTTATATATGCGTGTGTGTGCAAACATCATGAAACACATGTAATTGTATAATTAACATACACTTAAAAAGGCAAAGGAAAAACTTTCTAAAATGAGAGAACTGGCCATGAACAAAACTAAACAAGACTTTTGTAACATAGGAATAATCCTCTCTCATCAGATTTTCAATGACAAGGGCATTACCTCATAAGGAAACACACCACAGTGCCAAATCACTCCACTGTTGGAAAGGAGTGTGTCTTAGGATGGATAGAACATGCCTTTTCTATCTCTTCTGGCCTCTGGTACTTCTTCTAGCTGAGCATCTCAAACTCTCTGCTATCCCACAGTGGATTCTGCTAGTCGAATGTGACTGTTGGTACCTTGAAATGTGGCTTGTCCAAATTTATGTATATATGACATGTTATAAAAAAGAATGTCAAATATCTCATTAGTGCTTAATACTGATAGTATGTTAAATATATTTTAGGAAATAAATTCAATAAAAATACACTACAGTTTTAAATTTATTTGCACATGTGTGTCTGTGTGTGCATGTATACATGTGTGCATGTCAAGGCCTCCTGCCACTGCAAATGAATGCCATGCTTATGCTGACTTTTGCATCTGGCTTATGTGAGTGGCTTGGGAATTAAACCCAGGCTTTGCAAGCAAGCACCTTTAAGTGCTGAGCCATCCTTCCAGCCCCAGATTACAACTTAAAACCTCCCGAGGCTGGGAAACCAGGTCTGTTTAAACCACAAGTCCACACCTTCTACAAAGCTGCTTCCATGCAGATGCACAGAGCACTTGATGTCACCGTTTGGGAGCCCTCTGCACAGGCTTCCCCAGTGCACACACGTCCTTTTCTGGGATACGAGGTAGACTCAGACCTGTGGGGTCTCCTGCTCAACTCCTGTAGGTTCCTTTGGAAAGGTTCTGACATCCAGATGATCTGAGGTCTCCAGGGCTGATGAACCTGGGTATCAGCCTAAAGAACCTATTTCTCCCTCACTGGATCCCAGCCCATGTGCATGAGATCCAACCTCAACTCTGGGTCCCCATGTCCTCTCTTGACACCTAGAGCCTCCCACATAGCTCCTGCTTGATTGATGCTTCCTTTCCAGCAGAATGTGTTCGCTCTGTGCCTGGGTCCCAGCTTCAGCTCCTAAGTGTCTCTAGCACTTAGCACGCTAACAGACACATGGAAGAGTCTCAGCAAATGGTCCCTAAATAGATGAGCAAATGATCCAATTTATGAGTGGTTACATGACATCATTCACCATATTTACTATAACAGCTCTCAACCAGGCAAAGTATATGTGATTGCTCCCTTTTACACAAGAGGAAGTGGAACCCCTGTGGTGGGGCTGGTCCGGGACCGCACAGTAGGGGACAGTGCAACAATGGCCATGTTCTGCCTTCCACATAGTGGCTACATGCTGTGTCCATCTGGCACATGTTGGACCTCATGTTAAGCAAAGTGTGTATGTCCTTTCTGCACAAAACCTGGAGGAGCTAGGGCCTACCTTGGGCCTGTTTTACAGATAAAGAAAATCGGGCTCTGGGAAGGAAGTACCTTACTCTAGCATGGGAGCTTCTTAGGGTTAGTAAGATTCCCAGCAGGGTTCTAAGCCAGAGCTATGCCTAGCCATGTCCCTGATGAATTGGCATCTGCCTCGTGTGAGATCCACAATTTTCATTGCTGCCAGAGAATGGCACTGTGAGCTCCTCCCAGGGCAGTGACCTTGAAGGTGGACATGAGAAACCAATTCAGGTGCCCATCTTCCATGAGACCCCAAGAGGCCTGGCTCTTGTTGCAAAAAGGTTGAAATGTTCTGGATGAGGTGTTGACAAAAAGAAGCAAGGAATCGCGTCATGTGCAGGGGTCCTTCCTGGATCCTTCAGCAGCCCAGGGGCAGAGGAACCTTGAGCCACAGATGACAGTAAATGGACGAGGAGAGGCTGCTGGTTCGGAAGCTGGGGACCTAGTTGAGACCCTCTCTGTTTTTGGTCTGGGGCTTGGTATGGAACCTCTTTGATGCTTAGTTTACTTATTTGCACATCAGGGACACAACACAGAAGTTCCCCCAGCTTTCCATGGGATTCAGTTACCTAAAGTCAACTGCAGTCTGAAAATATTAAGTGAAAAACTCAAGAGACAAGCAAGCCATAAGTTTTCAGTTGCCCACTGTTTTGAGCAGTGTGATGAAATCTTGCTCCATCCTGCTCAGTCAGGCCTGGGGCGTGGATCTCTCTGTCCACTGCATCTGTGCTGTGCTCTCCACTCCGTTCACCCACTCACAGGTCCTCTGGGGTATTGGGCTTACTAGGGGGTTGGGGAGGGAGAGAGAGGGTTTTTTTGTTTGTTCGTTTATTCAAGTATCTTGTTGAAATGGTCCTATTTTACTACACTGTTGTTAATCTCTTACTGTACCCAATTTATAAACTAGACTTGATCAGAGGTCTGTAACTATAGAAACCGAGTATCTATACTGCTTGGCAGGACTAGTTTCAGGCATCCTCTGGAGGGTCTTGGCATGCATCCCCTTTGACATGGACTGCAGGCTATTCTGATGCCTTCTTAACTCCAGGCTGGGTGCCATGTTTGGGTGCCTGGTGAGGCTCTAGGTGCTTGAACTCACTAGTCATCAAAGTTCACTCCAGTCATCCGAGGGCTGCTGCACACCAGTCGTGTCTTCTCTGCCGCCTTCCTCCCCACCAGAAGGAGGCATGGCTAGTGCAGACTTAGGGAGGATGGGTGACTGAGATTCCATACATGATGGGGATGCGCTACAGGCCACACACACCTATGTGATAGCACTGGCCTGAGGGCCAGCTATCCCACAACCCACCCTTCCCTCAGGTTCTCTGTGAGACAGTTGCTTCTCCTAGTACAGGTGGACATGCTGCCCCTCTTGTTTTGCTGATTTCAAACTTGCTTTGAGAAGATTTATTGGATGTACACTTTAGGAATTTTCATCAGCTGGTATTTTTTTTTCCATTCTTTCTTTCTGGGCTGTTATTTTGCATCAGGAAAAAAATGAAAGGAATTTAATTCATCATTAAGTGCTTGGGAAGAGGAATGTGACAAGGGAACCACGGCCAAGGAACAGCATGAAAGTGGAGGTGATACCTGAAGGAGGTCACCGGGCCAGGGGTCATGGGTGCGTCTTGGGTTCTTGGGCCAGGTGTCCACTTGGCAAGCGTTCACAAGAAAATAAGAGATGCTTTGGTCTGAGCCTCTGGATTCTTTCAAGATTTATGTTGAAATGGAATACTCCAATGCAACTGTATGAGGAAGTGTGTCCTTTGGGGAGTGATTAAGTCTATGGGTTCTATCCTCATGAGTGGGATTCTTGCCCCTATAAAGAAGCTGGAGTATGTAGATCCCTTTGGATAGATGCACGGGGGAAACCCAGCTTTGCAGCACAGAGCAGCCATGAGATACTGACTCTTCTGGGATGTGGTCTTGTGCTTCCCATACTAGAGGAAGTAAGTTTCTCATGCTCATGTACTTTTTTACAGCAGCAGTAAGAGATTGGGAGGGCGGATGTTGTATGCATGTGTCATGTCTCAGGTTCTAGGTCCAAATAGTATGTGGGCACAGAAGGTCCCTCCCTGAGGGAGGCAGGCAGGATTGAGCTGAGTGGGACACTGTGGCTGCTCATGTGGACCATGTGCTCTTCAACCCTTATGAAGAAAGGTGGGCTCCTGCTACAACCCGAGCATCAGTGTTCTTATCCCCAAATGAACCTGTGGGGTGCAGTGACCCTCTATGCTGAGGTTTACATGACACATGCTTCCCTCATCAGGCTCTGGACAGTGTGGTACCCAGACAGTGCCATATGGGCCTGGGGCACACGTATCTACTTTATTAATGAGGGGAAATGGCTGGGTTGAAGGGTTATAAGTCTGTGCTCATTCGCTGGCATGCTATTAGTTATCTAAGGAGCATGGGAAGGAAGTTCTTTCACACTCAGAGGTGCTCAGTGACCACTTCTCTGGAAAGTCCTGCTCAGACGTCTGGCCCGTCCCTGCTCCTGTCATATGCACCTCACAGACATCTCTCCTGCCTCTGTGTCCAGGAGATAATGTGGCTGGAAGCTTGTCCTGTCTGGTATCTAAGCTGGGTCAGAACCTCCCAGATTGTGTGGAACAGTCCAGAACCATGGCTGGATAAAGAATATAATCCACTCTATTGAATGAAAACAAAGCTGGCAGGAGGTCGCAAGAGCTCTGGTGCTACAATGGAAAGCCCACAGTCACATGTTCTATTCAGGACTGAGCACTGGGTGAGGTTTATGCATAAACTTGGCCCTCACCCCAGTGGAAATAGTGGTGGTCAATCATGGTGGTCAATCATGGGACCACCTGGGATGGCTGCAATTCTGCATCAGACAGTGGATATGTGCTTCATGCCTACTCTGGTCAGGAATGCATGGGAAAGCAGGAAGCTAGCTTGACAGGAGAGGAGGTTGGATGGTATTGTCTCAGAGGATAGGATAGGAGGCTCTATCTTTGCTTTAGCCACCTTGAGCTCTTTCTCTGCTCCTCTCTTCCATTTCCTTTTGCCAATTCCTGCCCGTCTGTGAAACCCAGGATCTCTCTCAGGGTCATCCGGAGCTCCCGCTACGCTCCCTTGGCCACCTTCCCCATGAGACACAGCAGGAGGGGAAGGGTCAGGCCTTTCTCTTTTCTGCCCTCTTTTGTCCTATTTTCCCCCTAAGCCAGGCCTTGGGGCTCTAAAAGGAATTGACCAAGCAGAGAGCATGGGCCAGAGACGGTGATTCACTCAGAGGGGCCCAAAGAAACCATGTTCACCTGGCGCCATAGAGGCAGGAGGAACCTGTTCAAGTCCGAAGCACCCATGATTCCGAACTCAGGGGACTGAGGCAGGAACGCCAGGAAGAGGCTGCAGCCCCTGGAGAGCTTAACATCTCCCTGGAGAAGCTTTTGGCCAGTGCCACGCAGCACAACTGAGCCCCAGGTGTGTTAAATTATTACAAGAACGACGCAGATCCATGATCCTGGAGTGACGGGACACCTCAGAAGGGTCAGGGAAGGAGAAGCGAACAGTCCACCACGCTCCTCAGCCCCTGGTCCCCTCCAGCCTTCACTTCCCACCCCCATCGCTCCAGTGAGTGTTGGTCCCGGGGTTGATTCAGCCACTGGCCCTGCAGGAGCCTCTCAGTGTAGAAACCGAGGCCTGGCCTGGGCCCTAGTTCCCTTCCACTTTTGTTATTGTTTGGGGTGTTTTGTTACTTTTTTTAAAACTTCATGTTATTTTTGATTGACATATTGTAATTGTGGGGTACGGTAAATGATTCTACACATGCACACATTGCATAATGACCAAATCTGGGTAGTTAGCATTCCCATCACCTCAAACGTTTATGGTTTCTTGGTGGCAAAACATTCAAAGTCTTCTCTTCCAGCTATTTTGAAATACACAGTAGATGTTTTTGTTACTTTAAAAACTTTAAATCTGTTATACAATTTCTACACCATTTACATAATGAATTACATTATATAAGTGACACCATATATTTATATATAAGCGTAGCCTACCTTTTCTTGTTAAGATTTTTTTTCTTTATTGTGGAGAAATGTACCCAACATAAATGTTACCCTGTGGTGGTGGATGGACCTTCATACTGCCACCATCTGCCTCCACAACTGTCCCCATTTAACATCAGCTCTGTTTTGTGATCAGCCCCCAGGGCCTCGAAACCATCCTTCTTCCTGTCCCTGACCCCGGCTAAGATGAGGGGCCTGTGGTGGGAGAGCTGTGCTCCGCTTTGCCCTCCCTCCAGGGACCAATTTCCAGCCTCTTGCAAGTCCACAACACTATTGCGAGGCTACACATTGTGTGCCCAGAGCCACATGATGCCTCAGGTACAGTCCCGAACTGCTCTGATTCCAAAACACCTCTCACGTCCCTCTTCCTGCGACCTTAGTGTGGATGTACATTGGGACTCACAGGACTTGAGAAGAAATATGGAAAATCCTCATGTTATAGAAGAGACAGATGGCTGGCTTGGATGTGTGCATCACATCCCATGTCCACTGTCCATCTGGCCACCAGAAGCTTAATTCCTCTGTGCTCCCAAGGAGGACATTCCGTGGGAGGGGCAAGGGAGCAGGCACTGGAGCCCCATCCCTGGTCCTTAGCCAGCTCCTCTAGAATGTGGTGGCCCAGGATTGTCTCTGCAGGAAGCCTCCTTGTTCATGTCACTTTTACCATTTCTCCTGGCAACAACCCTCCCCAGCCCAGATTTCAGTTACTTTGGGACAGCTGACCCTTGGCTTTCTTGAGATGTCTTAGGAGCCTGGAGGTAGCTTTGAGCAGCAAGATTCCTGGCTGGACATGAAAGGAAAGATTATAACAGCCCATTTCTCCAGAAGTTTATCCTAATTCAGTGAGAATCAAGAAACAAACAATAAAAAAAATAAAAGAAAGAGAGAAAGAAAGAAAGAGAGAAAGAAAGAAGGAAAGAAAAAGAAAGGAAGAAAGGAAGAAAGAAACCACCTCTGGTCTTTCCTCTTCACTCTGTCCCACCAGCCATTTTGCCCTGCTGAGGTCTGGGGCGGTCCCAGCGCACACCGAGTCTGCACTGGTGTGTGTATTCACCTACGCGTGTCCCCCATCTGAGGAGGAGCAGTGTGTGCGCAGAGAGGTGGTGCGTGCCCACGGCGGCACAGCCGGAGAGCAGATTGAGGTCAGATCGGCCCGGGTAGCACCTAGGCGCCTTCCTCCCCGCTGTTTGTCTCCTGTGTGCTGAGGGGCTGGGCGCTGCCCGGACATGGTGTTCTCTGTAACATCAAATGAACTTGTGTAATCCTGTGACTGTGTGGTGAGTAGACGCCGAGTGTGTGGGCTTTGGCCGGGGTCAGGCCAGGATAGGCGGCAGCTCCACGCTGCACCCGATGGGATCCTGCGCCGGCAGCCGCCCCTTCACCCAGGAGTGACACGGCTGGTGGAGCAGCTGTGAGACAGCCAAGGCGCCCTCTGATTTATGGAGGGTGAAGGCTCCTGAATCCCACTGATACAGCGACTTCAAACTCCTGCTGGCTGGCTGCGCTGCAGGCTCTCAAGCTGGCCCTGCCACTGCTGGGCTCAACCCACACCTATTTTGAACATTTTTAGTATTTTCATAGGGACTGTGGACAGATGATTTATAGCTTCCTCCCCAGCCCTCCTAACCCTTCTATGGTGCCATGCTTCCAGAAAGGACAGGGGAAGGCTCTAATGTGGGCATCCCAGCCACACTCGCTCACATCGCAAGGGGCAGCTGCAACCTACTGAGCCCAGCCTTGTGAGGAGGGACCTCTGGAACACACAGGCCCTGAGTGAGTCTGCTGAGGCCAACCATAAAATGTAGCGTGATTTGTACTGCTCCTGGGCCACACTTCCATCTCTAGCCTTTCCATTTTAGAGCAGTGAATTGTGGGTCAGATGCAAGCTTCTTTGAGGTAACTCAGACTTTATACTCATAAACAAAGAGATTTCAAAGGAGGGGCTCCTGCTGGCCAAATCAGCTGCGGAAGGGCTCTGTGCTCCAGGGGAGCCTGGGGGCTGCCATGCAGCGGAACAGAAGCCTGGTTTCTTCTTGTGGGTCTGCGTGTGGGACCTTGCTGTGTCCTGGTGCCAACCGTCACTCAGGGGTGACTTGGAGGACAAGATGAGTACTTGAGCAAAGGGGGACCAAGACCTGGCCTTGCACACTCTGGAGCCCAACACTTGGGCCAGCCTGACCGTCCTCGACAGTGCCCGGCTGATGCTGGTTTCTGACTCTGAAGGGACAAGGGCTGATGAGACAACCAGGGAGATCAACCAAGGCACCGTGGTTAAAGGGTACCTGAAAATGACAGAGGAAGCTGGAGTGGGAGTTAGTGGCAGAAGTTTTCGACTCTCAGCTCAGTATGTAATGTGTATCAGGAAAGTCTGAGATGACCCCAAAACGGGTCTACAGGCGAGAGTGGTCAGGTGGCCAGAGGCCAGACAAGGAAAGCTCCAGGTGCCCCACTGAAAACCCTAAACCTCCTCTCAGGGCAGCAGAATAGCCTGAGTTTTGTTGTTTGCTTGTTTGGGTTTTTTTTTTACATGCATGTGTATAGTATGCGTGTAAGTACGCATCATGTTTGTTTGTGTGCAGACACATGTGTGCATGCTTGTGGAGGCCAGAGACTGACATCCGGTGTCTTCTTCTATCACTTCTCCACCTTGTTTATGAGTCAGGGTCTCTCAATGACCTGGAACCTCCTAAGCCACCTAGACTAGCTAGTCAGCAATCCCTGGGGCTCCCTATCTCTCTGTCTCTCCCGCAGTAGGTTTGCAGGTGTGTGTGCCACCACACCTGACGTTTTACATGGCTGCTAGGGCTCCAAATTAGGCCCTCTTGCTTGTGCAGTGGCAAGTGCTTTGTTTGCTGAGAAACTTCCCCTGCCTCACTCCCGGGTTTTAAGCAGACAAAAATGCTGTGACCCCCCTCAACAAATTAATTCACGCGCTCATCCAGTGCCGTCCAACAGCTGTGGTCCTGGCCCCAGGCTGTGCATGGCACCCGGAGGGCTGAGGACACCGTTGGGAAAGACTGTTCTGCATCAACAGCGGGGAGGCTTGGGGGATGTGAGACCGGCGGCTCTGCAGACACCCCAGGGAGACTTTGGGAGTAGGAAGGGGAAGTGAGACTAGAGCCTGAGAGGCAGAGGAACACACGTGGAAGACCACATGCTTGAAGAGGCATCAGGAAGTGAGGGGTGGAGGGAAGAACTGAGGAGGAAAAGTGGAGATTCTGGTGGCCAGGTAGACGGAGATGCTTCTCCAGAGCTATTTGTTCATGTCCAGACTGTGTGACTCTGGAGAACTCCTCTGGGCCTCTATGCGGCACCTGTGGTGGGTGGGAGGCTAATGCCACCTTTGGGTTCAGGGTGGGGTCCGGGAGTCATGCAGATGTCACCCCTGTGCTAGTGAGCTATGTGCCACGCAGTGTCGCTCTTGCCCTGGTGGCTCTTGTGGACACAGGTGATAACTCACTTGCACTCCATCTTAGAAGACACCTGACTGCTCACTTAGGGTGGTCCATATCCAGGGTGTCGGAGTTCACAAGACTCTGGCTGTCTTTCTAGGACTCTGGAGGCCAACAGAAAGTGAGTGTCCATGGGTAGGTGTTGTCAGTAGGCAGGGGGTGGACACAAGGCAGAAAAGGACAGGTAATTAGGATGATTCGAGAGTCCTGAGGTCAGAATCACTCCCATTTTAAAGAAGCAAAGAATGAAGTTCTGATTGCTTATGATTGCTTAATGCTTGCCAAAGATTTCCAGACAGATCTTAAATCTAGCAATTGGGTCACACTGTACTGCAGCCATCGTTTTCTGCAGTTTCGTATTCCTAAGTTTCTGTTAGCTACAGTTCAAAAATATTAAAAGAAAAGTTTCAGGAACAAACAACTCATGTTTTAAAGTGCATGTCAGTTTTAATGGCATGGTGAAATCTCAGTCCTATCTTTTTTTTCACTTGGGACATAAGCCACTCCATGGTCTTGTGCACACAATGCTGAATACCCTACCCACCTGTCAGTCACTCAGCGGCTATCTTTGTCATCAGATGGACTGTTGGGATACCTCAATACTTATTCAAATAACCATTAATGACTATAGCATTCAACATAGGGCTGGTGACAATCTTAGCTTAGGATTGTAACTGTTTTATACTATTGATTACTGTTGATAACTCTCTCACTGTGCCTACTTTCTAAATTTAACATTACCATGTGTGAGGGTTTATACTGATTATCAACTTGACCTAGACACACCTATGAGGTTAGGTCAGCCTCTGAACACGACTGTAAAGGATGATCTTGGTTAGTTTAGTTGGAGAGGGAAGATCTGCCTTAACTGTGGGGCACCATCTCATGGGCTGGGGTCCTGGACTACATACAATGAGGAGACCGCTGGCTGAGCAGCAGCATCCACTGCTTTCTGCTTCTCTGATGCTGATGTGATGATATGACACCAGCCTCCTGCACTTGCCATGCTTCCCCTGCTGTGGCAGACCCTGCCTTCTGGAACTGTAAGCCCAAATAGAGTCTTTCCTTCCCTAAGCTCCTTCCGCTCAGGTATTTTGTCCCAGCAACGAGAAGGTGGCTAGGTGATAAATATACTATGTGTGTTGTGTGTAGGGAAATAAAATCGCATTAGGAACTTAGGCATCTGCTGGAAGTCTTAGAATGCAACCCTATGGTTGTGTGCTGACTGCTTGTGTGGTTATCCACTCGGTCAGCACCTCCCTTTCTCTCTACATGAGGCAGCTTAACTGCATTTCCCTTGGAATGACACTTCTCTGTGAACCTGGAGACTGTCGGACTGGGTAGCTACCATCTGCACTGGGGAGACACAATTGCATTTCTTCCTCAGCCTCTAATTTCTCAATGGTGTGTGTGTGTGTTGTTACCATGAACTTTTCTGAAGCCGGGGACTTTTTCTCTAACCAGCACAAGTCTGAGCTTCTAACGTACATGATTCAGGGACCTGAGAACATCTGCTGTGACTGTGGCTGTTCTCCACCCAGAGCTGCAAACCAGTGGCCATGTCTGTCCCTGTCAGCTCAGTACTGTCTACGGTCATGCTCAGAGCCCAGTCAGCTCTTCCCTCAGCCTCTGAACGCCTCCTGACCTTAATCCACCTCTTTGGTAAGATTTATTAACTACTGTACTTGAGATGGCTTTGTGCCAAGTACTTCAAAGCATCTTCAACCTTAACCCATGAATCCCATTAACATCCCAGGGTGCGGAAGGCTCTGGCGGGTCCTGTGATTCCTGTCTGCCTGCTGCACACGTGTGGGCGCAGAAGGAGCCCAAAGCCTGGCTTAGATATCCTCCTCAGTGAGTCAATGCAGGCCTGGAAAAGATGCTAAGTTTCCCCGCTCGGGCCAAGGGCCGTGCCGCCAGGGCAAGCTTCCTTCCTCACAAAACAGCCATTGTCCATACCTCCAAAGATGCGCCACCCACCCCCAGTACCGGCAAATGTCAGTCTCCAGGCGCCAGCAGCTCTTGCCCCATCTGTGGTGATCTTCAGGCCATCCTTCTTGTCTAAGTTTCCCCAAACAGCCTCCCCCACAGATGGCTTTGGCCTGGAGTGGAGATTGCATCTGTCACCTGTTTGGGGTTGTGGTCCCCAAGGGGGCTACCTATCAGGGCAGGGCTGCTCCCTGGGGTGCTGGGTAGAGGACCCACCACCTGAGGCAGCCAGACAAAGGAAAAACAAGATGTTCTTTCTCCTGCCTGTGTTGCCCTCACCCTCAGGATTCTTTGTTGTTTTTAATCTCCAGTCTAATTTTTGTCCAAAAACTTGGTGAAGCTGGAGAAGAGTTTTTTTTTTTTTTTTTTTTTTTTTGTAAACAAGTGCGCTTTTCTGGCCAGATGTTTCTTTTTGTCCTTGTCTTACGGGGCTGCGCCACTGAGCTGTCCAGCTGAGGCTGAATAAATCTTTGTTTTACAGCTTTTTTGGTCCTTTACAACTAAGGGCCTCAGGAAGGAATCAGAGCTTTTCATCCTTCTGGCCTTGGCCTCGAGTGACCTCACCAAGGCACTGGAGCTGACTAGTCGTGAGGTGTTCTTGCAGCTGACCCGCGAACAGAATGACCGAGTCCCATGCCCTAGTATGGAGAGGACAGTCATAGCCAGAGTGGAATCACCAAGCACAGCGATTCCCAGCAGAGCCCACTGAGGATAGGAGAGCCTCACATTTCCATGAAGTGATGAGAGGTGCCGGAGCAGTGACCAAGGCCCCAGTGGCCCTCTCCCTCCAGCTGGAAGCCTCGTGTGATGTCTCAGGCAGGCATTCAAACACATGCAAAGCAGGACCTCAGAATGACCTCCCAGGGGGCCCACAAACTGTTCCGAGAAGGGCTCTGGGTAAAGGATGCCCCGGCTGCAGGTAGAAGCTAAGAATGGGGATGCTGGCGCAGCTTGCTGAGAGCAGCCTAGTCTAGCTGTTTGAACTTCTGCAGGGACCCTGGCAGAGGGACAACCTTGCAAACTGCGTTGTCAATGACTCTCCTGTGGCCAACTATGGAGCATTCCAAGTGCTGGACCGCACGGAAAGAAACCTATTTCTTAGACAGGTTTTCCTGCCTTGGGAGGGAAAGTATTTATGACTCAATCTAAAAGTGCAGTTTGAGACCCTAGTCACATATCCGACCCCAGGGCTGTCCATAAGCAAGATCTTGTCACTGTGTGAATGCCTCCTATTTGGCCCCAGCCTGGCTAGGGTGCCAAGCAGGAGATGAATCCCTAGAGTGCTCTCTGGCCCTGGGCTCACCTGCCACTGCTGAAGGGGTTTGGTGGGCAGCTGGTCTTGTGACTCCGCCCACAGCCCAGTGATTGACATGGAGGACCATCCCTCCGTCAGCATCCTGGGTAGCTTGCTCACTGATTTACAATGAAGATATGGGATTATCTGCTTTATAATGGCTTTATCTCCTCATCCATTTGAAATTTTAGAGTGTGAACTTTTGTACTTTCTCCAGGGACTGGGAGAATTAGTCAAGTAAAAATAACATAAGATTTTCTGTTTGAATTGTTAAAAAAAAATACCATACAATGACTTTAAGTGCATTCATAATGTTGTGTGGCCATCATCACTGCTTAGTTCCAGACATTTTTCATTATCCTAAAATGAAACTAACCATTAAGTAGTCACTCCCATTATCCCTATTTCCTTCTCAGCACCCAGCCCCTGGCAGCGACTGACCTACTTTCTGCCTGGGCATATTTGCCCATGACAGACATTTCTCACAGGGAATCCCTAATATTTGTCACTCTGTGCATGGCTTCTTCAAGCTGTGCATTTCCAAGGCACATCCCTGCTGTCAGAAGGACATTGCACCTCAGCTCTGTGAACCCTAATACGCAATTCTCTGCTGACAGCCATGCTGTCTTCGGTGTCTCGCTGTGTGTCCTTCTGTGCCTCCCGCACTCCCCGCAGAGCCTGATGGATGGCCGATTACTCCTGTCTGCCTTTGACAGCCATGGGGACTCAGGACAAAGGTGACAAGTCCCTGATACCCCACGGCTTGTGGTTTCTAAAGGGAAGGAGTTCACCCTGGAGCCAGGGCGGCTCTGCTCTGAGGCTTCTGGCTCATGGAGGACATTGGATGACAGGATGCTCTCTCATTCCCAGCACACAGGAAAGCCACCATCAAACTGCCAACATCCCATCAACTGTACAAGGTGACATTCTTAGGTGATTTATCTTAAGATATGTTTATTGCTCTTGTTGTTCCTGTGACAAAAGATCAGACAGAAACAGCTTAAAGCAGGAAGGGCTTGTGTTGGCTCACAGTCTGAGGGCACAGTCCCTGGCAGAAGGCATGGTGGCAGGGGACTGGTTACACCACACCCATAGACAGAAAAAGCAACGAATGCTGGGCTCCACTTGCTTTCTTCTTTTTGTTCAGTCCAGGATCCCAGTTCATGGGACAGTGCAACCCATATTCAGTGTGGGCCTTTCCTCCTCAGGTAAGCATCTCTGGCATCTTGCTGAGTCCTGGCTGGCCAGAAATAGGTTGCCAAACTTTAGCTACATATCACTTTGAAATCATAGCATTCCACTCAAGTCCCTAAAGTCTCATGTTCATCTTATAATGCAATATGCATATAGTCCATCTCTAAAATTCCCCAGTCTTCACAGTTCTATAACTGCTCAAAAGTGTAAGTACAAGGTCTCTTCTAATCTCTTAACTGCGAGGCCCAGAATCATTTATCTTCTTGTTGGGACAAAACACTTGACCAGAAGTAGCTTATGAAAGGAAAGGGTTTGTTTCATCTTATAGTTTTGAGGAAAAGCTTCATCATGGTGGGGAAAGCATGGCATAGCAGAGGCTGAGCGTCACATCTTGTCATACCAGATGGGAAAACGTAATGAGTTACCTGGCTAGAGAATGCCCATTGGGGATGGACTAATAGCCCCCTCCCCCCAGTAACACACCTCCTCTGGCAAAGCCCCACCTTCCAAAGGTGGCATCACCTGGGGATTGAGTAGGAGGCTTCATCACAAACACATGAGGTTCTGCTGGACATTTCACATTAAAAAAAATAAAACACAAACTGTTTATTACAAAATACAATTGTACAAAATAAACCTTCTCATTCTAAAATGAGGGAGTGGAGCATATCAAGGAAAGATCTGACCAAGGCAAGACTGATGCCCACCCGGACAAACACCAAATCCTGCAGCTCTGAGCCTGGCACATGGGGCTTGTGTGGCGTCATCTGGATGGCCTTGTCCCACCGGCTGTGCGCACATATCCTCTCTCAGGGGTCTGCTCTGCATTTGCCTGCAGCTTTGCCTGGCAGGTCCCCCATAGTTGATAAGTGTACCCTGTCAACTCAACACCCAAGGGGCCAAAGGCAGGGATTTTAGGACGGGGGAGAGGTAAGGGCCAATAGTAAACTATGACTATTGAAATGGTAATTACAATTGCCATGCGGAGGCACTAGCAACCTGGATCTCCATTGTAATTAAGCCCTCACCATCAAGCTTCAGACAGCAGTCGATCAGAGCATCCTTGCAGAGAAGCAGACATGCGATACATCTTGCCTCACTAGTTTCTTGAGCCTTGCTGTAAACCTCTTCAACTCTTTACTGTTGCATCTTTCACGAGTGTTAAACAGGTGCCACATGCATACTTCTGCCCATATTTGCTGCCAGCTTCAGATGTAGCCTGAGCTCCTTTGACCTCAGTTACAACAACCTCTGTGTGCCTCTCTCAGTGTAGACCTGAGTAAGGGCAGTGAGCAGTGGATGTGCCATAGACTACACACTATGCTGTCTTGAAATTTCCTCTACTATAAAAAAAAAAAAACAAAACTAGTTTGTGGGCTGGAGAGATGGCTTAGTGGTTAAGGTGCCTGCTTGCAAAGCCTAAGGACTCAGGCTCGATTCTCCAGGTCCCATGTAAGCCAGATGCACATAGTGGTACATACATCTTGAGTTTGTTTGCAGCGGCTAGAAGCCCTGGTGTGTGCATTCTCTCCCTCTCTCTCATAAATAAATAAATAAAAATAAATCTTAATATAAGCTAGCTTGTTACATTTTTTTTTTAGTTTGTTACTTTTGAATTCAACTTCACAAGAATTTTCAGGACATGGCAGAAGGCATTCAGACTTTGCCAGAATGTGACAGGAATGACCTGTTGCCCGCGTTCTGACAGACTCCTCCTCCCCTCCGAGCCCTCACGTGCCTAACCTCCACTGTCCATCAAATGTCTCTGGTCTTTCGAATTCCCAGCAAAGTGCTCTGCTCACAGCCTTCTAGACACTCCCCAGCTTTCAGCACTGAGCGCCTGCACCTCCTCCCACAAAGCACACAGCCACATTCATCACTACCAAGCCCTACCCTTTCTACCCATCTTCTGGTATCTGTCACTTTTCTTATAATTATGAAAAAGTGCCTCACAAAACCCATTTAACAAAAGGATTCATTTTGGCTCACAGTTTGAGAACAGTTAATGACAAGTGCGGTTCAAACTATGGTGACATTAGCGGGTCATATGGTGTCCCCAATCAGGAAACAGAGAGGCATGATTTCTGGGTTTCCACTTGCTCTCTGCTCTTTGTTCAGTCTGGGACACCAGCCGTGGGACAGTGCCACCCAGATTCAGGGTATGTGTTCCTTCTTCAGTTACCCCTTTCTGAGGTTTGTCTCCTAGGGATTCTAAATCCAGTCAAACAACAGTCAAGATTAACTATTACAATCTATCTATCAATCTATCATCAATCTATCTATCATCTGTCTAGACACACACACACCTATATGAATAAGATTTATTTATTTGAGAGAGAGGGGAGAGAGGAATAAAGGTGCACCAGGGACTACAGATGCAAGCACCACACTTTGTGGATCTGGCTCTACATGGGTGCTGGAAAATGAAGCCCAGGCTTGCAGCCTTTAATTCTGAGCTGTCTTCCCAGCCTGCAAAACAGTTTTTAATTATAAAAATGATGCCTATTGTGTTGGCCAGTTTATTCTTACTATAACAAAATACTTGAAAATATGTATGTGGCTTGTGGTTTGGGAGCCAGGGAAGGCCAGGGACCTGGTGTTGGCATCTGTTGAGGTTCTCAGGCCATGTCACAATGGGGTGGAGAGGGTAGAAAAGCACTTTGTGTCAGCTCATAAAGACCCATTGTTGAGGTCCCACCTTGAAGACCTCCTGAAACCTCCACATCCAAAAGCCTTCAGCTTATGCATTTGAGAATTGAGTTTCTTAGGCCATGTCACAATGGGGTGGAGAGGGTAGAAAAGCACTTTGTGTCAGCTCATAAAGACCCATTGTTGAGGTCCCACCTTGAAGACCTCCTGAAACCTCCACATCCAAAAGCCTTCAGCTTATGCATTTGAGAATTGAGTTTCTAGCCCATGAAACCTGAGGGACACATCTGAACCTACTTGTAAGAATCCAGACAAATAAAGTGCAAAAAAAAAAAAAAAAGATTTATCAATAAACACAGAAAGGGAGACAACAGGAAACAGAATTTGAAAATGAAAGCAATGTAGAAAATGTAAGAGGAAAGTAAGTGCAATATACTTTGGGGATGATGTGGGTGAATGTCAAAGAAAACCTGTGAACATTAGTTGGTGGAAGAACAGAAATTAAAACACAAAACAAGGTGATTTGGGTTTGGAGCTGTGAGAGCCTCCCTGGTGATTTGTCAGAGGTGCTGGGCTGATGGACGCGGTGGAGCCTGCACTGGGGTGAGGAAGGGTGGTAAGGAAGCAGCCTTCATGTTCTTCAGGCCTCAAAAAGAGGGGCAGTGCAAAATCTGTGGTTTTCAGTTTCTGTTCTGGTTCCAGAGATCTTGTCACATGACATAATTTAGCTCACGTGGCATAAAGTCTTCATTCCACAGCAATATACCCACTGCAGTGTCACAGAGGCTGCACCATGGACCCAGCATCCTCACTCTCTAGCCTGTGCAGTGTCCTCTCTGGACAAGACAAGTGTCCTCGTCTGTCCTCATCATGCAAAGATGACTTCCCTCTCACAGCCTCACCTATGGTCTCCCCAGTGGTGGCTTCCCCTGCTGGTTAATGAGCATCAACATCTTTGTAGTTGTATTTCACAGTCGGTGGGTTGGGACCCTGTCATCTCTTCTAAGCCCCATGAAATGCCGTCTGTTACCAGCCCAGCCCTTGGAGTGCTAAGGACTTCCTTATGCCTCCCTTTGTCCCTAACATGATCGTGAATGGCTTACATGATACATACACACAGCCAAGCAAGCACACATAGAGGAAGACAGCCTGGGTGGCTCAGCACGCGATCTTGAGCCCGGGGAAAGCTAGACTCAGAGAACAGGTGCTGCCGATCCCTCTGTATAGTTAACACAAGTGCCAAGTTCGTAGCATGGCCAGGATGCTTCCTTGGGTTCCAAGAGTTATTCTCAAGGTCACTATCTGGGGAGGCTGTTGTGGAAACAGGCCAGCCAGGCCATGGGTCTACCGACACAGAGTGGGTCTGATAGGCCACCTGTGGGTACAGAGGCGGGAGTCCCCTGCACTCTCCTCCGTACCCCAGGACACATTTGGGATCGCTGGCAATGTCATGGCCATTCCAAGAGCGGCACAGATGGCAGCAGGTACTGGGCGTGGGAGTGAGGAGAGGTGGCTGACCAGACAGGCATAAGGGTGGAAGAAAGTCTCAGGGAGAACCTGGTGCTCTTTGCAGCCTTCAGTGTTGGTTTCTTAGAAAACAGATGAAGTACAAGTGTGCCTTTAATTTTTTTTCCAATTCTTCAAATAAAAAATTATTGTCATGGAGCAGCTAAAATTTATGACTAAACCTATTGCTGTGAGTTTCTAAAATAGAGTAACTTCTAGAAAACTAGAGCTTGCAGCAGAGCTAACGTTCCAGGAAGGAGAGGAGCGGGCAGGGTTTGCAGGCATGGACAAGGAGCCACTGCAGATGTAGAGCATGTCTTGGAAGTGGCACGAAGATTATAGAACGCAAGAGCTGCCATGAGCGTGGCAAGGTACGTGGTGGGAAAAGGGTGGGGAATTCAGATGGACTCAAAGAGATATTTGAAGGACCCAGTATGTGACAGCAGAAAGAAGGACCCCAAATATTTGTACCTAAGAGCCTGATTGACGAAAGAATTACTATTATGAAAAAATATAATTAAAACGACAACTTAAGAAACATTGCTAGAAGTAAAAAGAAAATCTGAGGCCTAGGGAGATGGCACAGCTGCTGAAGCACAAGGAAAAGACTTCATTCCCCAGAACCTACATAAAAACATCAGGCATGGTGGCACGTGCTTGTAAGACCAGCACTGGAGGGGCGGAGGCAGGCAGATCCTCAAAAGTCGCTGGTACCTTAACCTTCTTTGTCCAGGCCCATGAGAGACTCTGTCTTGAAAAGACATAGAAAATATTTTTGGAGATGACCTATGAGGTTGTCATCTGACCTCCACATGCACACATGTATAAGCACACACACACACACACACACACACACACACAGAGAGAGATTGAGAGAGAGAGAGAGAGAGAGAGCCAGAAAAGAGATTAAAAGTAAACAGTATATTCCAAAGGAAATGCATACAGTGGTCAACACCAACACCTTTCTGATGAAAGTTATTAAAATGGATCCCTATTTTCTGATTGCCCTTTTGTCATTGGAATCTGGCTTGTACCCAGTGTGAAGAGATGGGAGCGTGCCTGGCGTGTGCTTTGGAATGCCATTTTATACCTAGCTAAACTGCCACTGCAAGTACGTGGAAATGCAAGAACTTCAGGAACTTGGTAGGCATGAGCATTTTAGCCAACCCAGCTGAGAGAAAGAGAGAGAGAAAGAGAGAGAAGAATCATCTGTGAGCATCAAATCCATTGAACTCCAGGTTACTGTGCAGGGATGAGAATATTCCAGGAGGAAAGAGAGGAAGGAAGGTGTGGGATAGAGGAGAGGATGGATGAAGCAGCACCTGTCGGCCAGAGAGTTGCTTCTGTGAGCCCAGTGGATCTGCTCCAGTGTTGGCTCAGAGGCCTGTCACAGGCTGTTGCAGTCAGGTTCACATTGCTGCCAGAAAACACCCGACCAAAAGCAGCTTGAGGGAAAAAAGAAAAAAGGTTTATTTTGGCTTACAGACTTGAGGGGAAGCTCCATGATGACAGGGAAATTGATGGCATGAACAGAGGGTGGACATCCTCCTGGCCAACATCAGGTGGACAATAGCAATAGGAGAGTGTGCCCAACACTGGCAAGAGGAAGCTGGCTGTAGCACCCATAAGTCCACTCCCAACAATACACCGCCTCCAATTCCCAAATCTCTATCATCTGAAGACCTAGCATTTGGAACACCTAAGTTTATGGGGACACCTGAATCAAACCACCACACAAACACAGGGCGAAGGTGAGGTGTGAGGCTGGCATGTGACATATTGATGACTGTAAGTGTCAAGCTTCCTAAAAGCTCTTTTCTGGTCACTGCCATTTCTCAGTGAAGTCCTATCTGCCCCTGATGTTCAGGAGCTTTGAACAGAAATAAGAAGGGGTTAAGCAGGTTTTGGATAGTAATATCCCATTTACTGTTTATTGTCTCCATTGCTGTAGTTGTTTCCTTCCTTCATCTCAGCAGATTCCACTGGTGCATGTTCAGATCTTTGTGCTTGTCCTGTGGAGAGGCTCTTGTTTGCTTATTTTTAGAGAGAGAGAGAGAGAGAGAGTACACCATGGCACATGTGTGGAAGTCTGGGGACAAGCTCAGGCTGTTTGTCCTCTCCTTCCACTTTGCCTGATACAGGGTCTCCCTTAGGGTTACTCTGTTTTTGCTGCTTACTGTGTACCAGTCTACCTGGCCCGCAAGTTTCTGAGTTCTTCTGGCTTTACCTCCCTTTGAAATAGGTGCACTGGGATTACAGATACTGCAACATTTTGGGTCTTATATGTGAGTGCTGAGAGACTGAACTCAGACTGGCAGTCTTGTCAGTGTACGTTTCTTACCACTGGGCCCCCTCCCCAGTCCTGTCCCTGTTTGCCTAACACATGTTATGTGTATCTATCCTCTATTCTGTTCCAGCTAATTCTGCTGTCTTGAACCTTAGGGTCCAAGTACTGTCCCTTCTACTGACTCCCAACTCATGGGGACCCTTCTCTGTGTGTGGTGGCCTTTGCAGATCCATATCTGTGTTTCTTAGATCCACTGTGATCCCACAGCCTTTACTGGGAAGGACTTTCTCATCTTCTAGAGTCCCCACCACAGGAGCTGCAGGCATGTTCCTCCTATAGCTGGTGGCTCAGTGTGAGGGCCAGGCTTCAGGGTTCTTCCTCTCACCTCTGTCTGATTGTCTGTCTGGTTCTGGCTGCAGCTCATGCAGGCTCCCATTTCCCTGGAGCATGGATGACTTGATCTCTTTCTTCCTGGGAGGTCAGCCGTGCACCAAACTTTCCTTCCAGAGTGAAAATCGGGCTGCTTCGTACAGAGGTGAAGGCAGAGAAGCACGGTTTCACCTCAGGACCCTTTGACTCTTGTGCCGCAGCCCTCCACGACCTCTTCCATGCAGGGAGACCCACAGACAAGGGCCGAGGGATGGCTCAGCGGATGAACTTCCTGCTGTGCAAGTGTGAGCACCGGCGTTCAGATCCTGGACCTCCCGTGCAAGCCAGAGCTGTGGCGGGCATCTGTAATCCCAGATACATACAGGCATAGGGGAATGTCCCGGAAGCTCATGGGCCAGCTAGTTTGGAAGCCCCAGTACTGAACAACGAATGGAGGGTGGTGGAGGGCAAGGGCTGGTGCTGAAGTTGCATTGCCTGCACTCATGCACTCGAACGAACACACACACACACACACACACACACACACACACACACACACACACGCACACACGAGTGAGTCACTGAAAAGAACACTGGCTCTTGCTCCTGGCAGGTTTTTGGGCTAGGATTTACCTTCTGTCAGTAACTCGTCCTGGCAGGCATCTGCAAGTTTTTGCTCAATGATTGCATGACTTAGTGTTCCTGTCTTACTCAGACAGAGGGACAGACTGGAATGAGAGGGACCTTTCCTGCCTGGTCTGTGTCCTGGCTGAGTCACCCACTCCTTAAGCTCCCGTTTAGCCAATCTGCTGATGAAGCCAGGCTTCCCCCCACGCCACCCTGCCTCCCTCACACAGCCCTTAAGCTCCCACTTACCCCACCACCAAGGGTCAATGTACGTACATTTTGTTGTCCTTGGGACAGATGAATGGAGGATGACTAGAAGGCACACAGGCCCTTTTCAGTTCCACCCACCTAAGTCATTTTTTGGCCTCTAGTGACAGCAGCTGAATATAGAGGCTGTGCCTTCAGGAACCTTCCAAGCCAGGCCATGAGGCCCTGTAACATCGGATGTTGGCCAACAGGGTGAGCTGGATTCCCTTAAGGGATCCTCTTGGGGTGCTGGTCTAGGGACCAATAGGAATGTGGAGGAGACAGGAATATGCATTCAGGAGTGACTTGTGGTTCCTGGGGGTGGGGACAGACAAAGCTATCCTTCTCCTTTCTGGAACCTGCCAGGGGGCCTTCCAAAGGGGAGGTACTGCATGAATCAGCTCAGTCTGGTCTGCAGCCGGCTGACATGGACTTCGGACTCTATTTTTTGGTATCTTGGGAACAGTTGGAGCATTGTTACAGATACATGTGACTCCTCACCAGTCCCTGTACATCTTGGTTTCTATGGAGGCTGGCAGCAGCCTCTGCCTCTCCTGGGAAGATGTGTGCCAGTCCTTCACTGCTGTCCCTACTTCCTGTGCAGCAGGGCGGTGGTGCCTGGGAAGATGCGGGCCGCGTCTCTTGCCTCCCTCTATTCTACTGTTCCTGCATCCTCCGTAGGAAGTCTGGCCCCGCCTTTGTCTGACAGGGCTCTTCCACATAGGCTGATCACATACTCACCAGGCACATCTGTAGGGCCAGGTCCTCACCTATGGATTGAGCCTTTCGACCTGTGGCTTCAATATCCTGAGAGTGACCCAAGGATGGAGGGTCCTTCATCTTCGACCAGCCTGATGGCAGACAGGGTCGGGAGGAGGGCTTGAGCTGTGCTTTCTCAAACTAGCAGCTGTTAACTAGGTGCACTGGCAGGGGTGTGGGACATTAGAACTGACCCAGATCTTCTATGGCTACCTGGAGAGCAGACAAGGCTTGGTCTTCTAAGACCTTCGATGTCAGGTCTGGCTTCAGCAATCAGGAACCCTGGGCTTTGGCACAAGGACTATTTCTCATTCTGCAAAATGGACACAGTGTCACCCATTAGTGGAGTATAGAGGTGTGATTATTAAGTTGTGTTTTGAATCCTTATTGAGGTACAGTTGGCTTGTAAGAAAGTGTATGCAATAAAAACTTGTGATGTGTGTTCATGACCTGTCACTGCCGTCTCCGTAGCCATGCCTTTTCTTCCCATGTCCCAGCTCCTTGGTCACCCATCTTCCCCACCTCTAGCTTCACTCAGGCCCTGCTCTCCTTTCTGTCTTAAGTTAGTTTCCATGTTCCCCAGTTACGTGTAAGTGGAATCAGAGAGAAAATACACGGGTTTGATTTGTCCATGACAAAATGATCTTAGGGTTCACCCATGTCAGCCTGGACCAGGAGTGAGTCCTCTCAGCGAAGAGGCAGTCCACAGTATGGTATGGGTATGCCACGCCTGCCAATGGCCATTTATTGTTTGGTTTGACTGGAGGTGTTTGTGGTCAAGTTTTGGAACAGACATGAGCTTTCCTTTCTCTTGGGTAGATGCTTAGAAGTGGAATGGCATTTTCACACAATAGATGTATATCTAATGCGTTAAGAAACAGTTAATTTGTCTTCCAAAGTGGCCAGTTCTGCTAACGATCTCAGCAGCAATGCTTGAGGATCACAGACGCCCCATCTCCTCACCAGCACGTCACGTGGCCAGCTCATTGCCTTTAGACATCCTGGTGATCTGCTGTGCTCTAAGAATTTTCACATTTCAATCTTCACGCTCCTTGCTGGCTAGAAGCTTTCCAGATAACTACTATTCCTTAACTGTGACAGAGCTTTTAATTGTTAGAATATTAAAAAAAATACCCTTTTCTTTAGAGATACTCCATTTAGTTTTTCTTTTCTATTTCTTGCTTTGCATGGTATATAGCAACATGATAACTAGGACTTCCTCTCACGTCTTCTTCTAGATGTTTCTTTGCTTTAGCTCTTAAATTTAGGCCTATGATCCATTTAAAATTTTAATATAAGGTGAAATGTCAAAGTACATTTATTTTGAAAAATATTTTTATTTATTTGCTAGCAGAAAGAGAGAGGTGTGGGGAATGAGCATGCAGGACCTTTTGCTTCTGCAAACAAATTGCAGACACTTTGGCATCTTGCCTTATATGGGTACTGGGGAATTGAACATAGGATAGCAGGCTTTTTATTCAAGTGCCTTTACCACTGAACCAGTTTTTAAAATTTTTTAGTTTTTTTCTTTTGTTTATTTATTTATTTGAAAATGACAAACAGAGAAAGAGGCAGAGAGAGAGAGAGAGAGAGAGAGAGCACGCCAGGGCCTCCACCTACTGCAAACCAACTCCAGACACATGTGCCCCCTTGTGCATCTGGCTAAGGTGGGTCCTGGGGAATCGAGCCTCGAACCAGGGTCCTTAGGCTTCAAGGCAAACGCTTAACTGCTAAGCCATCTCTCCAGCCCTACTGAACCATTTTTTAACCACCATTTTTTTTTTACATTATCTTTCACTTTTTATCAAAATTTCCTAGCATCATTTATTTCCTCATTGATTTGCCCTGGCATTTTTGTGGGACATTATTTGGTCATATAAACTGGTTCCACTGACTTTCCTGGCACAGTGACTGGGGCCTGAGCTTCGGAAGCGTATGTCACCAAGACAGCCAAGAGCTCAAGGGCTCTGCTGTTCTTTTGCTGTTGTTTTCTTTTGTTTGAGACCAGGCTTCATGTATCCCGGGCTGGACTCGAACTCCAAGTAGGCAAGGAGGACCGTGAACTTCTGAGCCTTCTGCCTCCACCTCGCAGTGCCGGGATGGCAGGCGTGTGCCCCCACTCCTAGCTTTCCCTTCCTTGCTCCAAAGTCTTTTTATTATAGTGTGTCTGTTTTAGGTGCTTTGCATTTTACATTTTTCTAGTCAATTTTTGCAATGAACCTACTGAGATTTTTGATTGGGTTAGAATTGAATCTATCTATCTGTTTTGGGAGACCAGCTTACATCTCGAAAAGCCTGTACCTTGTAATCCAGAAATAAAGTGCTTCCTTCCACTCGAGTAGGTCTTTCTATCTTGCAGGACTGGTTGTGTGGTTTGAATGTAAACTGTTCCCCTCAGCTTCAGGTGTTTGTGATTGAGCATGATACTTAGTCCCAGTTGGTGGAGCCTTGGGGAGGTAGAGTATTGACGGAGGAGGTATGTTGCTCGGGCCTTGGTGTGTTGTAGCCCAAGGCCCGGTTCCCCCACTCAGCTCCCTCTATCTACGTCCCCACTGCTGATGTGAAGATGTGATGCGCAGCTGTCTGCTTGCGCCATGCTTTTCTCGCCTTGATGAAAGTTCCTCTCAGAACACTAAGCTGGAAATAAACCCCTTCCTTCCATAAGCTGCTTCTGGTCAGGAGTTTTGTCCCAGGATTGAAAAAGTAACTATTACAACTTGCTTCACTTATACATTTTTTTCAGTTTAATCCTGAGTATATTCTATATTTTTGACAATGTTATAAGTGCTTTCAGTTTTTCATTTCACTTTCTTTTTATTTGCTGATAGACAGCAATGTCACAAATTTTTTATTGGCCTGTGTTGTATAAACTTGTCTAACTCATTCATTGATTAGTTATAGTGGCCTTTGGGGTGGATCTTGGGACTTTCTGGCTAGCCGGTCATATTATCATCATCTAAAGCAGCCTGCTTCTGGTTTTCAAATCTCCCTGCCTTTTATTCCTCCTTTGTGCCATTGTGTTAGGTAGAGCCTCCTTTGAGCAAAGGTGGCAAGAACAGAGTCCTTGCCTGGTTCTGACAGGAGGAAGATATTTAATCTTTTAACATTAAATACAATAGAGTTGTAGAGTTTTTATAGATTTTTTTTTATCAGATTGAGGAAATTTCCTCTAACTTTAATTGATGAGCATAGTAGGAAATGCGACATCAGGTCTTGTCATCAAATGAGCCTCCTCCACAGCTTGCTATGTCCCTATGCCTCCTCCTTTATTCTGCTAATATGGTGAACTGCGTGATTGGATTTATCCAATGCAAAGTTACCTTCCATTCCTTTATAAGCCCCACTCGGCCACAATGTGTTATCGTCTCTGCGTCTGTTGGAATCAGTATGATTAAATTTTATTAAGCAGATTTGCATGCTGAGCTCGTGAGGAATATTCCTCTATGGAATTCTTGAGGGATCATTCTCTGCCTTGGCATCAGATAATGCTGGTCTCACAGGATGAGTGGGACAATTGTTCCCCTCATCAAGTTGCTGAAAGAATTTGTATAAAACTGATTTTCTTTCTTTCTTAACTGCTTGATAGACTCATCCAGGCAAGTGTGTGGAGCTAGGATTGTCTGAAAGATGGTTCAGAACTATAAATTAAGCTTCTAATAGATGTGAAGCTGGATTGCTTAAATAATCTGTTCTTGTGGGCTTTGAAGACTCCTGTCCATCAAGAAATGTGCCCTTTTCATCTAAGGGAGAAATTGCTCATCTTGTCTTATCATGTCACTGCCAGTGCGGTTCACACCAATGAGCTCACTCTCTCTTTTGTTACAAGCATTTATTTATTTTGTGTGTGTGGGGGGGGGTGTAGGCACATATGTGTGCAGATGCACGTGTGGGGGGCCAAAGGAGAATGCTGGATGTCCTCCTCTCTTCGACTTTGCTCTCTCACTGAGCCCAGAGCTGACACTTTTCAGTCAGACTGTCTCACCAGGAAGGTTCAGGAATACTCCTTTGTCTTTCTCTCTCAGACTGGGGTTATAGACATGCCCAGCCACACCTAGCTTCTTGCACATGGGCTTGGGATGCAACTCAGGTCCCAGGGCCAGTGAGGCAAGCACTATTATCTACTGAGCCATCTCCCCAGCCCTCGCTCTTCATCTGTTTCTGATTTTGTTGACTGGCTTCTCTTACCAGAGCACTCTGCCTATAGTGTGAGTAGTTTCATTCATATTTTTAAAAATCATTTAATATTTTTCCTTTAATTGATCTTTATTTTCTCCCATTTTATTGAATTATTTATATATTTCTTTTAAAAAATATTATTTACTGGCTCGTGCATGTGTACATGTGCCAGGTTCTCTACAGCTCCAAACAAATGCCTGTCCAGCTTCATGCAGGCAGCTGGGGAACTGAACCCAGGTCGGCAGGCTTTGTAAGCAGGTGTCTTTGGCTGCTGAGCCATCTCCCCAATTCCTGTAAGTAATTTATCTTATTTCTTGCCTGTTTCTCAGTGTAGGATTAAGTTTCTACTTTCCTAAGGTGAGAGCTAGGGTCTGAGTACTGTCCTGTTTCCTGGCAGGTTATTATTGCTACACATTTCGCTGCAGGTACAATTCCGTATTCCCTTCACACAAGACTTGTCATTTTGTTTACATTCATTTCAAAGTATACTCTGATATTGCTTGGGATATTTTTTCTTTGATCCACAAGTTACTTAAGACGTTATTACTTAGTCTTCAAGCATTTGGAGGATTTTTTTCAGTTGTAGTTCAGGTGCTTTTTTTTTTTAAATTTTAGTATCACAGCATTTAAGACACATACCTTGCATGACTTGAACCCTTGGAAATGTCTATGATTAATTTGCCCCAGAATAATTGCTTTCTTCATACTATTAGTATGCACTGGAAAACAACTGTGTGCCCTGTTGCGGTCAGTTGGTGTGCTCATTAACTCTCATCAGGCCAAACTGCCTCACAGCAGAAGTGGAGCCCAAACCTGCTAGGTCCTCATAGATTTCTCTTGTGGACTGTTGCAGCCATGTTTGCACTGCTGGCAGAAACCACCTGACCAAAAGCAGATTTTGGGGAAAAGAAAGGATTTATTTTGGCTTACAGGCACGAGGGGGAAGCTCCATGATGGCAGAGGAAAATGATGGCATGAGCAGAGGATGGACATCACCCCCTGGCCAACATAAGGTGGACAACAGCAACAGGAGAGTGTGCCAAACACTGGCATGGGGAAACTGGCTATAACAACCATAAACCCGCCCCCAACAATCCACTACCTCCAGGAGGTGTTAATTCCAAAATCACCATTAGCTGGGAACCTAGCATTCAGAACACCTAAGTTTATGGGGGACATCTGCATCAAACCACCACATTTCACCCCTGGTTCCCATAAACTGATAAACATCCATGATGTAAAATGCAATGCATTCAGTCCATCTTTAAAAGTTCTTATAGTTTTTATCAGTCCCACTGACATTCAAACATATCCATAATCCAAGATCTCTTATACCAAAAAATCCCCCCAAATCCCATGATGGCAGAATAAACATTCACACTGGAAAGATGGCATTGGGCATACCAATGAAGTATCCAACCAGTACAAGATTTTAAACAACCATGGCAAACATCACACTCTTCAGGTCCAAGTCCAACAACTCTAGTCAGTGACAAGTCTCCAAGTCTGATAACTAACCAGCAACAAGTCTCTGGAGTTCCAACTCTGCTCCTCCAGCTAGGCTATTCATAGTCCTGGAAAACTTCATCTGGGAAACCATCTTGTGGTCCCAGCATCTCCAATAGGTCTCCACTGCAACCCATGGTCCATCCTCACAGCTCCATCAGGTCTCCATGCAAACAACCAGCAAACCTACTTCTCACTGCCCATGGCCATTTCCAAAACACAAGACCACATTGCAAGCTCAATGGCTCTCTCTTTCCTGTATTTCTTTTTTTTTTTTTTTTGAGGTAGGGTCACACTCCAGTCCAGGCTGATCTAAAATTCACTATGTAGTCTCAGGCTAGCCTCGAACTCACGGCAATCCTCCTACCTCTGCCTCCCCAGTGCTGGGATTAAAGGCATGTGCCACCACGCTGGGCCCTCTTGCATTTCTTATACTCTACAATACCAGGTAGAGTGCCAACTTGTTAATCCAGGGGAGAATAAAGCAGACTTTGAAAAACAGAACACTCCTTGAGCACTTAGGCCCCTTCAAAATTGCCTACATTCTTCCTATTGCTCCAATGCAGCTTAGCTGGCCCCCTCTGAAAGGTTATCATCTCTCATGTAATTGCGGCTGAACAGGCAGAAGTTTCAGCCAAAAATTTCATTTTTGTGCCATATCCCTGTGCACACACCAGTCCATTTCTACATGCTGCAACCCTGCACAAGTTCTCAGGACACAGGCATAACATCAAGCTTCTCACACAAACTGCTTCTAGCCCAGTACAGACAAAGTTCCCTTTCACCCTCATAAATCAAACCTGACAGTCCATACTTCTTACTGCATTCAGGTCTTGCAACTCTGACCAGAATAATCCATTAAGCTGTACTTACAGCACTTCAAGACGTCTCTTAGGCCAAGGTTTCAAATTCATCCACATTCTTCTTAAAAATCAACTCCAAAGGGCCAAAGCCACACATTCAGGTGTCTAGTAGCAATTGACATCACTCCAAGGTACCAACATTACTGTAGCAGTCAGGTTCACATTGCTGGTAGAAATCACCTGACCAAGAGCAGTTTTTTGGGGAAAAAAAGGTTTATTATTATAGGCTTGAGGAGGAAGTGCCATGAGGGCAGAGGAAAATTATGGCATGAGTAGAGGGCAAACACTAACCCCTGGCCAACATAAGGTGGACGACAGCAATAAGAGAGTGCAAAACAAGCAAGGGGGAGCTGGATACATAGAAATAAAAATAAGCCCGCCCCCAACAATACTCTCCCTCCAGGAGGATATTATTTCCAAATCTCCATCAGCTGGGAACCTAGCATTCAGAACACCTCAGTTTATGGGGTACCCCTGAATCACACCACCACATGGATGATCTGTTCACCATGAAGACATCTCATCTGTGGGGCACCCCTGAATCACACCACCACATGGATGATCTGTTCACCATCAAGACACCTCATCTATGGGGCACCCCTGAATCACACCACCACATGGATGATCTGTTCACTATGAAGACATCTCATCTATAACTGTGGATGAGTCTGCTTTAACTTTTACTTCTGTCAGCTTTGGTTCCAAAGACAGTGAAGCTGTATTTTTAGGGGTATGAACCATCAGGGTTGTCCACCATGTTCTTTTTAAGTAGAGAACTTTAATATGTGAACATATTGTAAGATGTTCATATCATCTTATACTCTATGTCCCCTGTCTCCTGCCCCATTCTAACTAAGGCCCTTCTAGGTGGAGTCATCTGAAATCCTTGTGAGGTCATAAGAGGATGCCAGTCTCTGGGTAGGGCTGGGGATAGTGCTTCCGAGGGCACCTTCCCACTCTCTTCCATCGTGTTCCCTGAGCCTTGGAGGGTATGTTACAAGTCTCCTTTAGGACTGAGCCCTAGGCAGCCTCTGACTTTCTGCTTTGATGAGTTTTGAGTCTCCTTGGCATCTACTGCTGTCTCTCTGGTGGAGGTTCTCAGGCTAATAGTGAGGGCAGCACTTATATCTAATTTGCCACTTCCTCTGTGACTTCTCCTGGGCCCTGGAAGAGGTGATAGAAAGGACTTGTCTAGCACTAGGCAGTGGGTTTTCTTTTTTGTGTGTTTCCCTAATGGGTCTTGGGTCTCCCCACTGTTTGCTTCCATCTGTAAAAAGTAGATGCTCTAGCCAAGAGTGAGAGAAACATGGGTCAAAGGGGATAAACATAGACATTTAGAAGACTTTTTGGTAGGTACAAACTCCCCTTTCAGCCAAAGAACACTGGAAGTTTCCTTCTAGGGTCTATGACTTTCTAGGCTACAGACTTCTGACTTGGTTCTCAGTACCAGGCATGAATTTTCTCCCCCTGAGCAAACCTCATCTCCAGTCAGATAGTAGTTGGTTACCTCTATAGCCTGTGTGCCACTATTGCACTGGTGGACCCATCTTGCCTGGCTGGGTGCTTTTGTATCTTACAGGATCTACTGCTTCTTTATACTGTTGGTGACTTTTACCCTCCAGCAGCTTGCATAACACTTTCCAGCACTATGACATTTAGCTGGCAGGGAGATGGCTTAACACCTCAGGTCCAGCATGGTCTCTCAGTGTCTTGTGGTTGCAGTCTGTGGTTTCATTAGCAATAGAGTCTGGCTGTTTAGTGTTGGTGGGTAGCCAATGACTTTAACGGTGGCCTGCATTGTGTGGGGGGCCTCACGGGCCTCCCTGACCAACAGCTCACTGTGGGGAGTAACCCAGTTCTGACACAGGATTTCCCCTTTTCTTCTTCTCTTACCCCTATTCCTCAAATCCTCTACCCCTGTATTCTGTTTCCCCACTTGCCTGTCTATTACCCCCTCCTCTGATTTCTTCATGCTTCTTGTCTCTCTAAGCCTCATTCTAACTCCCAAGCCAGTACTCACTACAACTTATAAACAAATCAAAGCATTCCATGTTAGGATCCGCATACAAGAGAGAACATGCTACGTTCATTTTTCCGAGTCTGGGTAACCCCACTTAGTGCAATTTTTTTCAGGTCTGTCCATTTTCCTGTGAATTTCATAATTTCATTTTTCCTTACCACTGAGTACAATTCATCACTGTGCATATGTGCCACATCTTCATTATCCATTCATGAGCTTCTGGGCTGATTCCATCTCCCAGCTATTGTGAGCGGAGCATAACGAACAGGCTGGCAATCCTCTCTACAGTAAAGTCTAGTCCTTAGGGTGTATGCCCAGCAGTGAGATAGGTAGGTCTAATGGTAGGTCTAGTTTTAGCTTTTTTTTTTTTTTTTTTTTTTTGCTTTTTGAGGTAGTGTCTCATTTTAGCTCAGGCTGACCTGGAATTCACTATGTACTTTCAGGGTGGCCTCAAACTCACAGTGATCCTCCTACCTCTGCCTCCCAGGTACTGGGATTAAAGGCATGTGCCACCATGCCCAGCTAGTTTAAGCTTTTTGAGGAACCTCCGTACTGATTTCCTTAGTGGCTATACACGTTTGCACTCCTACCAACAGTGGATTGGGGTACCTTTTTTGCCACACCCTCACCAACATTTGTTGTCACTTGATTTTTTTTTTTTTTGTAATTACCATTCTGACTGGAGTAAAATGGCATCTCAAAGTAGTTTTAATTCTCATTCTCCTGATGGCTAAGGAGGTCGAACACTTTTTAAAGATGTTTATTGGCCATTTGTATTTCTTCCTTTGACAATGCTCTGTTCAGTTTCCCGCCCCATTTTCTGAGTGGGTGAACTGACCCACTTATCATTATTAAATGACTCTCTTCATCCCCACTCTTACCCTTGCTCTGAAATTGTGCTGTTAATGCAGCTGCTCTAGCTGTTCTCTGATGAATTATGGTCAGCATGATGTACTCTTTCCAGCCTTTTATTCTTAATGTGTCTATATTTTGTTATTTTATTTTATGTTTTTGGAACTAGTCTTCTGTAGTCTGGCCTGGCCTCAAATTTTCTATTTTCCTGTTTCAGTCCCTCAAAGGCTGCAATTTCAGTGTCTATGTATGGGGGAGAGAGACAAAAGAAAGTAATAGGTGAGAATTATGATCAAAATAATTATGTGCATGTATGAAAACTGACAATACAAAAATTTTAAAATCAGGTGGATTGATTTGAGACAGCATGTAGTTTGTTCTTATTATAGTATTTAATATGATGAGCTCTGTCTTTCATTTAATCTATTTGGAGCATTTATGTTTAATTGGAATGTTGAAATAAGGAACTTTAAGTCTATCACCCTTGCAGTTTTATCTTATGCATTCTTTATTCCTCATTTCCTAAAGTCTTTGGATAACTTTAACAGCTTTGTTACACAAGTTTATGTTTTTGGGTAGATTTTTTAAATTATTTATTTACTTCTTTACTTGCAATCATACACACACACACACACACACACACACACACACACACACAGAGAGAGAGAGAGAGAGAGAGAGAGAGAGAGAGAGAGAGGGAGGGAGAAAGAGAGAATGTAACTGGGTACACTAGAGCCCCTAGCCTCTTCAAAATAACTCCAGATGCATATGCCACTTTGAGCATCTGGCTTTTTGTGGGTTCTGGGGAATTAAATCTGGGTTGTTAGGCTTTGTAGTGAAGTGTCTTGACTGCTGCCCTTTGGATGAGTTTTTAATCTTAGGTTTCTTTAGAGTTTTTAATATGTCTTAAATTTATCAAATAATATTAGTCAACATCACATGTAGTACAACAGGATAGAACACTTGTGTTTTAATTTTCCCCTTCCCAGATTTTTATTTCTATGTATGTTTTAGACCGATAATACATTATCATTAAGTTTGCTTGAAGTAGTTAATTATATGTGCATGTGTGGTATGTGTATACATGTTCATATATGTGTGTGGTGCTTGCTGAATGTCTTCCTCAATTGCTCTCCACCTTATTTTTTAAATATTTTTGTTTTATGTTTATTTATTTATTTGAAAGTGACAGAGAAAGAGGGAGAGAGAGAGAGAGAGAGAGAATGGGCACACCAGGGCTTCCAGCCACTGCAAACGAACTCCAGACGCGTGTGCCCCTTGTGCATCTGGCTAATGTGGGTCCTGGGGAATCGAGCCTCAATCTGGGGTCCTTAGGCTTCACAGGCAAGCGCTTAACTGCTAAGCCATCTCTCCAACCTTCTCCACCTTATTTTGAAACAAAGTCTCTCACTGGAACTAGAGCTCACCATTCAGATAACTAGCAAGCCCAGGGGTTTTGTTTCCACCTCCCCAGGGCTGGGATTACAGCCCCACATGCCACCATATCCAGGTATTAGGTGATTCTGGGTATCCAAACTCAGGTCTTCATGCTTGTGTAGTAAGTGCTTTTACCCTAGAACCCCCCCCCCCCACACTCTACCTCCCTTACATAAAAAAAAATGCACCATGTGTTTAAGGTCTTTGTCTAGCAGCCCATTCCCTTTCTAACTTGTCTGTTTCATGATGATGGTCCATATTTTCCTATTTCTTTGCATAGCTTCTTAATAGTTTTAAAGTAGATAATGAACTATTAATATATAAATGGATGTATAATTTTTTATTTGTACGTGTGTGGGGGATGGAGAAGGCACCAGAATCTCTTGCAAACCAACCCAGGATAATTGCACAACTTTTGGCACCTTGGCTTCACAGGGTAGCTGGGGGATTGAACCTGGGCCAGCAGGCTTTGCAAGCAAGTGCCATTAACCACTGAGAATTGTAAGTCTTATTTTGGGTTATTTAATCCCCCTACACATGTTCCTGTGCTTTGATCCTGGCTGGCCTATGTTCCTTGGAACCAACTTGATCATTTGGTGGCTTGCTTTTTAACCTGTGCCAGGTAGGTACTGGACATCTATCAGCATGGGGGGATGTTTCTCTCTCAAGGAGATGGTACTGAGTATTTTCATATTTGCATATTACAAAGCTTCTCTAACTGCTGGAGGGTCTGCCAAAGGTCCAAACATTGTTCTACTTTCTGTTTGGGTCATTTTTTTCTCATCACTGACAAAATACCTGACAGAAGCAAGTTAAGAGAAATAAAGATCTATTTTGGCTCACAGTATCGGGGAGCTTCGTCCGGGTTTTCTCCATGCTGTTGGAGGGAACATAATGGCAGTGGGAGCGTGGAGTGAAAGTTTTGCATCTCATGATGGATAGAAAACAGAGTGAGACTTACAGGAATGGACCAGGAACCAAGGCTATAACCTTCAAAAGTTGTGTCCTAGTGATCTGCTTCCTCTAGTGATGTCCACCTCCTGAAGTCTCCCAGAATCTCCCAAAATGACACTAGCAGCTGGAGACCAAGTGGTCAACTCATGAACTTGTGGGGGCATTTCATATTTAACATACCGGAGTCCTTCCTGGGGGTCTGATCCTGGCCTTAGATGTACATGCCAATTAGCACTCACACACAATTAGACTTGGGGGATCCACTGTTCACCTGCAGCCTCCTGGGGCACTCTGGGTTCATCCTCACCTTAGGGGGAACATCTCCTTATTGCATTGCCTGGGCTGTCTCTGTAGGTGGGTAATCATAGTCTTCCTCTCTCTCTCTCAAGAATCTCTGTGTTGTGATGCCTTGTACCCATATCTGAAAATTGTTGCCTTATCTTCTGTTTTAGTTGTTTGACTGGGTTGTTTAATGTTTTCTTGTCAAGTATTAGAAGGTGAATCTGGTCCCTGTGCATCATGGCCAGAAGCAGACATTCCACATGTGCATGTATTGTAATGTAAATTTTACTATTTTTAAATGTGCGGTTGCTGTGGTCTGGAATGTAAAAATGTCCCCCACAGTTGGTGGCACTGCTTAAGACTGTAGAGCCTTGGGGAGGTGGAGCCTTGCTGGAGGATGTGTGTCACTGGAGGTGGGCCTTGGAGCTTTAGTCCTGCCCTGCTTGTCACACTTACCTAGCTTGCTCATTTCTACCTCCTCACTGCTGATGTGAAGGTGTGAGGCCCGGCTGTCTGCTCCTGCCATGCTTCCCCACCATGACAAAACTTTCCTTTGGAACTGTGAGCTGGATATGTACTCTTTGCTCTATCATCTGCTTCTGGTCAGGTGTTTTGTCCCAGCAATGAAAAGGTGACTGCTCTAGCAGTTCAGTGGTGTTACATAAATACATTCACTACGTACGTATACTCACATTCATCTGCAAATGCCACCACCATCCGTTCCATACCTCATTTCATCTTCCCAAACTGAAACTAGTTCTCCATTAAGGAAAAACTTCTTTTTTCCACTGAGCCCATAGTAACTACTATTTTACATGCTATCCGAATTTTGGAATACGTGGTATTTGTTCTTTTATGTCTCATTTCTTTTTACTTCATATAGTCTTTAGAGTTGGCATGTTGTACTGTATGTTAAAATTCTTTTTATTCAAGGCTGTATGACACTTCATCATGTTGATGCCATAGTGGGTTTATTCATTCATCTATTGATGGACACTTGGGTTGTTTCTACCTTTTGCCTATTGTAAATAATGTGGCTGTGAACTGAGTGTGATATCTTTTGCTTTCAGTCTTTTGGGGCTGTTGTGGTCAGTTCCATATTGCTGGGATGAACATCCAAACCAGAAACAGTTTATGGGAGGAAGGGTTTATGTCAAGCTCACAGATCCAGGGGAAGTTCTATTGATGACAAAGAATACATCCAAGCAGAGAGAAACAACTAAAGAGCAGGGGAGAAAACAAAAGCAGAAAACACAATTGGGCAACAAACAGGACACCCAGAGCTCAGATGTTTCTGTAAATCTTAGGCTGGAACTCAGATCTGCTTCTAAACACATATTAGGGCTGCACCCCAGGATCTTCCTCCTACCCAGTGACACTTCCTCCAGTTAGACAGCTGGAAACCCATGTTACAAGCTTTATTAAAACCCCTGAGTCTGTGGTGGGTGTACACTCAGACAACCACAGGGGACTATGCCTCGGAGAGGAGTGGAATGGCTCGTCACCCAAGATTGTACGTCGATTATTTTGTGGATCCCTTGTGCTGGTTTTTTTTTTTAATTTTTTTATGGTGGCTGCACCAGTTTAGTGTCCCACCAGCTATGCACACATATGCCAGTTTCTTTGTACCTGGCCAGGAGCTATGATTGTTTTGCCATGTACTTGTGTGTGGTGTGTGCATATGTGCATGCATGTCCACATGTGTGTGTGTGTGTGTGTGTGTGTGTGTGTGTGTGTGTGTGTGAAGGGGTGGAGGCCAGAGGTTGCTGACAGGTGTCTTCCTTGAGCCCACTCTACTTCATTTCCTGAGTTGGAGACTTTCAACTAACCCCAGAACTCATCAAGTCAGCTAGGTGAGATAGCCAGCTTGTACCCAGGATCCATGGTGCTGAGGTTACAAGCAGGCCACTATCACTATATCTGCCTGATATCTGCATGGGTGCTGGGATCCAAACTCAGGTTGTCAAGCTTGTGTGGTAAGTGCTTTACTGATTGAACCATTTTCTCGGCCTCTTTTATGTTTTCCTTAAATGTATTTTTAATTTATTTGTATGTGTGTGGGTGTGGGTGTGTGCATGCATGCACACGCACTCACCAGGACCTGTTGTCACTGCAGACAGAATGCCAGACCGCTTGTGACACTCTTTGCATCTGACTTGACGAGGGTGGCTGGTGACTTGAAACTGAGCTAGCAGGCTTCGCAAGTGCCTTTAGGCATGTGGCTGTTTCCCTGGCTCCTTTAAGTGATGTTTAAATACACTCGTGCCTATGTGCAAGTGGTGCATGCTCATGTGTGGCAGTGCGTGTGGAGAACAGAGGACAGCCTCTGGTGGTGTTCCTTTCAGGATCTGTCCACTTAAAAAAAAAACAACAAAAAACCTCTTTGCTTATTTTTATTTATTTATTAGCAACAGACACAGAGGGAAAGAGGGAGAAAGAGGGAGAGAGAGAGGGAGGGAGGGAGAATGGGTACACTAGGGCCTCCAGCCACTGCAAAAGAACCCCAGATGCATATGCCATCTTGTGCATCTGGCTTATGTGGGTCTTGGGGAATCGAACCTTGAACTGGGGTCCTTAGGCTTCACAGGCAAGCAATTAACCACTAAGCAATTTCTCCAGCCCTCTTTTTTTTTCTCAATTTTTATTAATATTTTTCATGATTATAAAAAATATCCCATAGTAATACCCTCCCCCCCCACTTTACTCTTTGAAATTCCATTCTCCATCATATCCCCTCCCCATCTCAATCAGTCTCTCTTTTATTTAATGTCATGATCTTGTCCTCCTCTTATGATGGACTGTGTAGGTAGTGTCAGGCACGGTGAGGTCATGGGTATCCAGGCCATTTTGTGTCTGGAGGAACATGTTGTAAGGAGTCCTACCCTTCCTTTGGCTCTTACATTCTTTCTACCACCTCTTCCACATTAGACCCTGAGCCTTGGAAGGTGTGATCAAGATGTTACTCAGTACTCCAGTCACTTCTTTCCAGAACTATGTTATCTTCTGAGTCATCCCAAGGTCACTGCCATCTGAAAAGAGAAGATTCTCTACCCAAAGTGAGAGTAGCATTAATATAAGGGTATAAATATTAAGAGAAGTGCTTACTGGGCAGTTTGATAAGCATAGTATATACACTTATACAGACATCAGCAGATGTTATACCCCTAGGGCTAATGAGTATCCCTGTTTTTAGTTTTCAGTATCAGTATTCCTCCCCATGGAGCGGGCCTCCAGTCCAATTGGAGGGCAGTTGGTTTCCACCATGACAGATGTGCCACTATTGCACCCGTTGTCTCATTTGGCCTGGCTGGCCAATTATAAGGCTTGCAGTGTCCACTGTTGAGTATCATCATTGGTGGTATCTCTTTCTCCCACTGAACTACATGAAGAATGGCTTCTTCCAGCTTTCTGTCAGTTGGTCTACATGGAGAAGGTTATCAGCTCAGTTCCAGCAGAATTTCTTAGTGGCCTTGCAGTCCAAGTATGTGGAGTGTTCATCAATAGTGTCTTACCATCTATTCCTGGTGGGAAACCAAAGGCCTCAGCAATGGCCTATAATGTTTTGGGGGCATCAGGGACCTCCCTGGCCAACAACTCACTGGAGGTATCCCATCCCTGGAGCTGAAAATTTTCTAACAATGATCTATGTCTCCTGAGTTTTCCATTGTTTGAAACCGGAGGATTCCATATGATTTATTTGCATCCTCTTAGATTTTGATTAGCCCTCCCTCCACCTTTCCTTTACTCAATCTCTTCCCCTGACCTCACTTTGGGCATTTTCACCCCCGTTAATCTATTCTTCTACTTACATATATACAATACCAACCTATTAAGTACCCTTCTCCCTTCTTTTCTCTCCCCTTTATCCCTCCTTTATAATTTACTGGTCTCTGCTACTGAGTTTTTTCCTTCTCACACAGAAGCCCAATCATCTGTAGCTACGATCCACATATGAAGGAGAATATGTGGCGCTTGGCTTTCTGGGCCTGGGTTACCTCACTTAGCATAATCCTTTCCAGATCCATCCATTTTCCTGCAAATTTCATAATTTCATTTTCTTTACCGCTGAGTAGAACTCCATTGTATAGATGTGCCACATCTTCATTACCCACTCATCAGTTGAGGGACATCTAGGCTGGTTCCATTTCCCAGCTATTATGAATTGAGTGCCTCTGCCCACTTTTTGACATATGGTCTCTCTCATTGTCCTGAGGTTGTCAATAAGTTAGACTGAATGGGCATTGAGCCCCAGGAATATGCCTGTTTCTACTTCTGCAGCCCTGGAATTCTAGGTACACACCGTCATGCCTAGCATTTTTACATGGGCCTGGGGCTCAAACTCAGGTCTTCATATTTACAAAGTGGCCACTTTACCAATTGAGATATCTCCCACTTTTTGATTTTTGTTTTGTTATAGCAGCCATTCTAAAGGCTGTGAGCATTTGCATATGCAACATTTAAACTTCCCTACAAATCCAAAGGAATGATCTCCCAGACAAACAGGGATGGCAAGAGTTCCAGATGTGTTCCCAGTGTCTGGACAATGGGAACTGAGGTCAACACTTAAAGCATCACATTTAATCCAAGGACTGCTACCCCACCCTGGCCATCTCTAACCCAATGCCCATCACAGCGCCTGAGGAGCCATAGGTGCTGCATATGTGATGCCTGGTTGCCAGGCGGGCAGTGCAGACAGCAGGCAGCTTTGGGTCCCGTGTGGCTCTGGGTGGCTACAGCAAAGGAGAAGGGTAGGTTGAGATGAAGCTGGAGGGTCTCTGTGGGACAGACCCCATGGTTCTCTGAGTTTGAAGCTCAGGGATTTGATCTTTATTCCAGAAACTATAGGAGTGATAGCCAGAGTTATGTGTTCCAAAGATCACACTGGCCACAGTAGGTAGGAGGCTGTTTGGGACCCTGGAGGTAGTGAGGAAACATGGGATGAAGAATCCGGCTGGCAAAGCAGTAAGGAGGTAGAGGCGGGGTGCGTTAGTCAGGGCTCCCCAGAGAAGCAGAATGGCAAGGGAGATGTCTATATATAAGTCTCGGAGCTCTATGGTGAAGACTTGACTCATGTGATTATCGGGAGTGAGAAGTCCCATGATTTGCCATCTGCAAGCTGGGGACCTAAGAAAGCAGGTGGTGTGATTCAGTCTGAGTCCAGAGCCCTGGGATCCAGGGGGATGGATGGTGGCATCTGTCCCAGTGTGAGGGCTGGAGAAGAGGAGAGGAGGTGTCCAGCTCAAGAAAGCAGTCACAAAGCAGCAGGGGTATGAATGTGTCCAATTTGTGTTTTGTTCAGGTCCTTAACGAGTTAGATGGTGTCACCTATATTTGGTTGTCATCCTGACAGAGCCTCAGAAATGTACCCAGAGATAATGTGTAATCCAGGCTGCCCGTGTCCTGTACCTATTGACATAAGGCATTAACGTCACAGGGAGTGTCTGTCTTGCCCTCCTCCTGTAATGATGGCCAGGCCTGAGCCCAGGAATCCTGCTTGGTTATCTTGTAAGCAGTTTCCTATCTCAGCAACAGGTGCCAGAAATCTATTCCACGTTTGGGAACTCACTGAGCCTATGCAAATGCACACACATAGGGAACGGAGAAGAGCTGGTCTTAACCTTGGAAGTCATCTTCCATCTCTAGACTCTGCTAAAGTGATCATATGATCCTCCCGGGATGTGTGAGTCCCTGGAGCTGGCAGCTGAGCAAGGTGAGGGGTGACGCTGACACCCTGCTGCCTACAATGTGCGCAGAGCCACTCTGGTCCTTCTTCCCCCACCCTGACCTCGTGCACGAAAATGACAACTCCCTGTTGGCTCGACATGGAGGACGCTGCAGAGTCATGAAGACAGAAGACGCCCATGTGTTCAGCTCTGGAATGCCAATGGCTGCTTGTTCTCGGATGTGTGGCTGCCTCTGGGTAATTGGCAAACAGGGATATGCCATTTGTTATAAAAATTAAAAACATTTGAAGGAAATGTGAGCTCTAAGTGTGTGGTTATTATCTAGAGGAAATAAACCTTTAGATTTCATAAGCTTGTAATTTTGGATGCATGAAGCAATACACAGTACATGTCCCTTTTAGATTCGAGATTAAGAAAAAAAGCATTCATGCTCAGTGAGGGGAACTGAAAAAGAGAGGACTGTGACAGTGGCAAGCTGGGCTGTCCATCCACAAGTCCCCCAAGTTGTGATTTCTAAGTCTCAGGACAGTTTATTTACTTACGTGTTCATTTTGCATGTGCATGTTTGATTGTATGCATGTGGGGGCATGTGTGTGCACAAGTGTGCATGCATACATGTGTGTGCACACGTGGAGGCCAGAGGCGGATACTAGATCTCTTCCTCAATTTCTTTCTACCTTACCTATGAGACTAGATCTCCGCTGGGCCCAGAGCTTACTGACTTGGCTGGTCTAGCTAGCCGGCTTGCCAGGGTGTCTTTCTGGCTCCATTTCCTGAGTGCTAGGATTATAGGCACATGTCACCCTACCTGGCTTTTAAGAGAAGGCTGGGGTCCTGACCAGGGAGACTCAGGTCTCCTGCATGCATGGTAAGTGTGCTATAGACTGCACCCACTTCCCATTGCAGGATATTTTAAATGATTAGAATGATTCTCTCTGACCCATTGGACCATCCGCAACTCCCTTGAGAGCCCTGGGCAACTCATGTATGTGCGTGTGTATTTCCTCATCGCTTGGATAAAACAGAAGACCAGGAGCAGCTTATGGAAGGAAAAGCTCTAGTTTGGTTTACAGTTTCAAGGGGAAGCTTTATTATGGTGGGGAAGCATGGCAGGAGCAGACAACTGGGCACCAGGAGGGAGGAAGTAGCAAGAACAAGTCAGCTGATTGTAGGAGGTGGGGCTGGGCTACGATACCCTAAGGCCCGCGCTCAGTGACGCACTTCATCCGGTAAAGCCCCACTCAGAAAGGCTCCATGAACATATTCCCAAGCAGTGCTCCCAACTGGGAAGCGTTAAAACTCATGAAGCTATGGGGGCATGGTCTTCAAGCTTTTTTTCCCTTGGAGAACTCTGCTGTCGAGAAAGGCCTTTGGATGTTTGACAAATGTGGGGCGTGAGGTAGGGCAGAGCCCACCCCCTTTATTTATGATATTTTGTGAAAGCCCCACTGGGAAACAGAGCATACAATTGGAGTGAAAAAAAAATCCCAAAGGCTTATCAACAGTGATCCTAATGGCAATGGGGCTGTTCTGTGTAACAGAATAAGTGGTCTTAATTCAATAAAATGCAATCACAAAGAGCTGAGATTGTGAGTCTCTTGTGTATTGCAAAGCCCGGCTTGAAATATAATGAACCTAATTGATTCCTTCCAAACAAGCAAAACCCATGAAATACCATGGAAAAAAATTACTGTGAGCAAATATGAAATATTAAAAGTGCAAATGAGCTTGCTATTTCCAGCAGAGCCAGGGCCAGCCTGCAAAGCAGGGACCATCCAGCAGCGGGGCTGAGGGCAGCCAGCCAGCCACCCCCCTCCACTGGGCCTCGATGGCTCTTTGGCCTTCTCTTTTTCTCTGGGGCAACACGGATGACGCAGTCCCTGGGCTGGAGTCACCTGAGCCAGGTTTTAGAAATGGAAGATTCTAGCCATAGAGAGAGGCAGTTGGGAGATAAAAAAAAAACACACACACATGACCAGACATGAAATGTCCACTGCCTGGGGCCACCACATGCATACCTTCACCTGTTTATTGTGTCAGCAGTGGGGGAGGAGGGACAATGCAGCCCCCGTGGGGCTTACAGAAACCACAGGGGGAGATGACCAACATATCACAAAATAGCAGTGGATATTCGAACTTAGTGGCTGCAGGGGAGGGCTGGTCAAAGTGGAATTGACCCAGGATTGAGGGTAGGGAAGGAAGCCTTCCTTGAGGAAGTCATGTTTAAACACTGGACTGATCGTGTGAGTGTATGGTGTGGGGACTGGTGAGCTCGGTACATGGCATCACCTGTGAAGGATCCAGAAGTATGAAGGAGCAGTTCCCGGTTGAAAGCATGGCTGGGGCCAGGTGTAGAGGGCCGTGCGTGGAGCCAGCCTGCAGGCTGGCCTCTTCCGGGACATAACTACTGTTGTTTGCCATGGTAATATTTCGTCCCCTCCTGGCCACTGTGTCTCTGCAGCTCCTCAAATATTGTTACAGGCCATGTTGGGCAATTTCAGCTGTTGAGTCTAGAGATGCGTTGGAAAGCAGCCTCATGACCTGGGAGCAAAGAGCTTCCTGCTTCAGAGCTCCAGCCTGCCGGGCCTGTCCACCGGCCACGTTTGTCAGTCTCCTGCAGCGGGGAGGTCCTGCAGAGAGGAGGACAGAGGACGGGAGCTGAGGAGTGCCTTCCCCATGCCTGGCATCCGTTCCTGATACGCCATCTGCCTTAGACAGCAAGCCCACGTCTTTCTTCTTGTCCTTCCTTCTCCACTTCTTGTTTGGACTAAAGGAGCGGAGGGAGTCCTTGCTGCTCTCACTCACTGCAGCGGGAAGGAGCTGGTGAAATTTCTCTCTGGGGTCCTGTCACTCTGTCCTTCCTGCCTCAGGGGCTTCTGGCTCCCCAGGGGCTAGAGTGGTGAGTGGGGGCTCTGGTCTCTGTTTCCCACCCAGGAAGAAGCTGACCCAGCGGGCTGACGAGGCTGTACATGGACCTTGGAATCGCCAGTTCTCTAAGCAAACTGGACAGAGGACTAAAACAAGGAGCAATACTAAGAAAACCGCTTTCTTCCCCCAAAGTGTTTCAGCAACACGCCATATGGTTTTTGCCCAACCATTTGGCTGCTCTTAGATTTTCTATTCCCAATTGTACAGCTGAGCTAATAGAATTTACCACCTCACTGGGATATCACAGCACTCTTTAGAAGGTCTATAAATGCCTTTGAACTCCTTGGGAAAAACATGCGATCAGAATACCACAGGAAACTTATATAAATGTCATCCTAACCCTGGATCTTCATTGTAAGTAAGATTCAGACTTAGATGGATGTACTTACAGAAGTTGCACACTGTTGGATATCCTGTGGTCTAATTTGTTAACAAAAAAAAGAAAGAAAGAAAGAAAGAAAGAAAGAAAGAAAGAAAGAAAGAAAGAAAGAAAGGAACCAAGACTGTGAAACATGCCAGAAGTGGTCCCCATACAAAGAGTGGTTTGCATGTGGAAGTGTCGTACACCTCCATGTGACCCGTACAGCAAGGCCCCGAGGTCTACTTGTTCTCTGCGTGAAAAGCAAGACCATCCTCATCTTCAGCCTGCGCTCCCACTAATATCTTAACGCTCACACACCGCAACACTGTCCTGTTGCGGAACAGAGAAGAAATTTCTATGGATGGATCTGCAGGAGCTCATCCTTTAGAAGCTCTGGGACTGTTTATTTGACTCTCTGATACAGCTTAATTATACTTAAGCCCATGTGTTTACTGCGGAGATTTCCAAAAAGAATAGAAAAGATCTAGCAACTCCAAATTAGTTTAGGAACCAGCATGTCCCTTGCTTTAAGGAACACAGTAAACATTTCAAAAGAGCATGCCAGCTTGCTATCTGACTCTGCAGCGACTTCAGGGAAAACAGCAGCAGTTAAGCAATGTTTGCCAAGAGCAAATCTGGGGACGGTGTTGATTTGCAAAGAGAAGGAAGGGAGCTGGCTGCTCACTGCGCTTCTCCTGGCTCGGCGGGCGGTTGCAGTCCGGAAGGAAAGGTCTGCTTCTCAGGGTTTCTTCGTGAGGAGCTGGACCTTGCCTTGACCTCCTTGAGGTCGAGGGTGCCTGAGGGTGGAATGAGATGAGGTGAGGTTCATCCAATGTGACTCTTTCCTGATAGACAAGGGGACCCCCCACCCCAAGTGTGGAGAGAGTCTTTGGTTGCCATCGGCAGGTCTTTTTGGTGTAACTTGAATGGCCTGCCTGGGGTTCACTGGAGAGCAGAGGCTCGGTAGGGAGTGAGTGTGGGGTGTGTTCACCAAGACAGCAAGAGCCTCCCTGCACTCCGCCCCTTTGATATACCCTCTTTATTATTCTGGCCAAACATAATTAACATGTCCTGGGGCTGCTGGGGATTCTGGTTTGTTTACAAAGAATGAGCTTCCTGGCACCCGGAGCCCCACAGCAAAGAACTGCTCTTGTCACATGCATCTGGACACCCAGTGTCAGCCCCAGCTCCCCAAAACTCCAACAGAGAAGCTGCACAACGTCTGCCCCATTTCTTCCCAGGGGTCTGACTGTTCTGCGTCCACTCCAGGGAGCTGGAAGAAGAGCAGCTGACTCCCTCCCCACCTCCTGGTGAGTTTGGAAAATCTTAATTTTGTTTTATAGGTCACAGGTCAGCCTGTCCATGCTGATTCTTGTAATTGGACAGGACGTGTTTTGTGTGGCCCAATTATATCTTTTCTTTCAGACCCAACGGGAGCCATCAATTAGTACTGCGCTGGTGCCTAAGCCGACCTGAACCGTTTGAAGATGGATCTTCCATGAACCGCCCTGGTATTACTGAATTCCCAGGAATCTTAATTACAAGGCGTCTCCATGATGGAAGTATTAGAAAGCCTCAGTTCACTGGGGCCTGTAGATAGGCTGGCTCCCCACTATTTTTTCTGTGCTCTTTGGCGACCCCAATGTGATGGCACCCACAGGACTTTGTGGCAAGTGGACATTGAGGAGAGTGTATGGTTAGAAGCCACTCCCTTGACCTTAGCCCTTTCCAGAACTTTCTTCTTTGCAGGTCCTTAGGTGAACAGGCTAAATGGAAGAGAGGTGTCTCAGGAGTGTCCTGCACCTTACTTTCTCAGGAACAAGATTGACAAATCCACTGTGCCTCAGTTTCCCCAGCTGGAGGCCAGGACTCAAACTGACTGTGAAAATGAAACAAGGTTAAGTATTACGAAGCGAGGCACCATCCCCTTCCCATCATGGGCAGTCATCTGGAGGCAGAGCCTGAGATTGCCTACGGGAAGAGCTGTCCATGGTTTCTTGAGTTGTCTGGGACAAGCACGGGTATCTTGAAGTGATCCTTTTGGTCTTCACTGGTCTCTTCTGCCAAGTCCGCCTTGGGCTGGTGGGGAAAGGAGCACAGGGCCCCTCTGGCGTTCCATAGCTGCCTCCACCTCCCTCTGCCTTGCCACAGTGGCTTGCAAAAAGAGTTCTGGGCAGAGGTGGCACATTTGCATAGGCGCCAAAGAGGCTCTTCGCTGGAAAGGGGTCAAGACCAGACCCTCTTCCCTTTTGTGATTTGGTGATGAACAGGCGGGGCACGGTGCTGACTCGGGGCTTTTGGCAAAGACAGGCACCAGCGTTGCCAACGGAGAGCCAGCTCGCTGCCAGAGCAATGCAGGGACAGGGTCTGCAGCTGCAGGGGGCGGGGACCCCTGCAGGGTGCGCTGGACAGCAGGGGGAGGGGGAAGGGAAGACTCAGTGGGAAAGATGGCCACTGTGGGGTGGAACAGAGGAAGGCCTAATCTTCATACCAGCTAATGGCATGTCCTTGTGACCCACCCTGCAGGGACTTCTGGCGCCTGTGGGCAAAGGCTTATTGGAGGAGACAGGCCTGTTTATTAGCACCCACCCTGGCACCTTGCAGCTCGCTCAGTCCATTTATTATTTTAAGAAATAGAAGCTCAGTGCCCATTTCCCCTTTTCCTGACTCTTCTGGGAGCTTAGGTGTGACTAGCCGCAGACATGGAACTTACGTCCACAGAAGCATGGGGTGGGGTTAAGGGAGACTGCCCTTCCCCACCTCCCTGTGTACTTATCCAGGCTCCACCTTTTATCTTGGGCCAGTTAGAGCACCCTGGGGACAATCCTGGAGCAGTCAGCCAGTTCTCTTCCTGCAGCCCAAGTAGTGTTTAACATAGCAAAGCTGTAGCCTGAAGCCAAACTTATGGGTCCCCAGAACCTACGGCAGGAGCTGGGCTCGTGCTTGGCTATGCGGAGCATGTTCCCCCCGCCCCACACCATACAGGTGACAGTTCCACCACTTGGCTTAGAAAATGGCACTTTCTTCTGCTCTACAATAAACTTAGCAACCTGTTGGGAACCCAGGACCCCACCTGCACCCAGCTGCATGTATATTCCACTCCTAACAATAAACTTAATTTTCTCCTCCTCTAGAGACCATCATTTTGATCAGTTTCTATTCAAATATGTTCTTAGGTAAATCTGGATTGGAACAGCAGGGGCCATCCAGCCAGGACTGATTTGGGGTGCATGCACAGTAAGGCAAACCGTCTTCTGAGTGGAACTTTAGGATGACTTCTTTATTTAACATAATTGGGAATACATATGACTAAAATCAGATGCATCATGGGATGTGACATGCACAGTAGAGAAGAGGTTAATTCAAACCTGTCAATCAAACCATAGGACCAGCCAAACTATGCCCCCAGCATCCAATCTCTATCTCCTAAAAATCCTATAAAGAGAAACCCCGGACCACTTTGCGGTATACTTGCGTATTCTCCACTTGAGTGGTCAGCAGCCCTCCTGGCAGTGTATTCAAATATTTACTATTGCTTTGCTGCTCTTCATGAAGTTTCCTGCTGCTCCCCTATGTGAGTATGTCTTTCTTCAGTTATTTGAGAAAGGTGCCAAGAACCAGAAACACTTAAAGGCCCCCAGGGAACATCCTAGGACTTACAGTGGTTAGCTTAGGGAGCACACTACACTTTGCTGGCCCCTAGTCTCTCTTCTTACTGTTTTTCCCACCAACCCTTTCTTCTATCACCACCCTCTTCTCCTCACCTCCTTCCTCCCAGCGGTGGCTCTTATGACCAGCTGTCGCCACCCCCCCACCATCACATTGCCATGGTAATTATCATCACAGGCAAAAACCTTAAAACCAGAGTTTTCTGATTTAAAAATGAGGATGCCTTTGGAAGGAGGATCACTGGGCCTCCAGAGCCAGCTTTTTTTTCACATAGGGTTTGGATCACTTGTTTCCACTGAGTCCACCTATTGGATGATGCCTGGTGAGGTGCTGACCCGCCGATGTGAGATGGATTTTTGTTTGCCACACATCCCTTCAGGCCTGTCTGGGAAACTCCTGGATGAAAAGAAACAAACAAAAAATCAATGGACAAAATAATTCCCACTGTGCACAATTGCTGGACATCCTTGACAAGAGCTCCTGCCAAGTCTCCAGAGCAGTGGCTTTAGGAACCCAGGGAAGGATGGACGCAACGCGGCATCTACTGGTTTGTGGCACATGGGTGCTCAGCGAACTTTAAAACAACTCTTGCAAATCACTAGTGCAGCTGGGGAGTGGGCAGAGGATGCTCACACCCGTGAGAGCAGAGCACGGTGTCATGCTTTCCAAGGCTCCTGCCACTCAGGCTTCCTGAGCACACGTGTGGCTGCACACGTGTGACTCCTGGCTGGTTGTTTACAGTGCTGACCCCCTGTCCCCCCATGCCCACCGCCCACATGTCAGGCATTGCCTTCTCAGGCACAGATGAGGAGCATGCAGAGCAGGCTGATGCAATCCCAGTTGGAGTCCGAGGCAGGAAAGTGGAGCAGCCGAGGGGAGGACAGGACTTTGCCCAGAGTGATAGGCTGAACTACTTCCCTGCCCCCAAATTTATCTGTTGAAGTGTCAGCTCGGCCCAAGACTTTCAGAATGTGACTTTCTTTGGATAATGGTGCTGTTGCTGATCTGGCCAGTTTAGAGAAGGTTGTAGTGGAGTCGGGTGGCCCTGGTCCACTGTGACTGTGCCCATCCAAAGGGGAGAGGTGGAGGCAGAGACGTTCCCACAGGGTGCTGCGCCAGGCTACAGACAGAGACAAGCCCGGTGCCACCAACCAAAGCCAGCTAGAGGTGATAGACAGCACTGGGAGCTAGGAGAGAGGCCTGGCCTCGGAGAGAGAGCCACCCTGCCCACTCCTTGATCTCATCTCCAGCCCCAGGACGGCCTCAGGATGTTACAAAGGTGTTCTCTGCAGGGGAGGTTGGGAGGACGTCAGGTCTGCCTCATCTATGATGGCCATAAACACTAACTCCCATGCCAACGTGGGGTATGTATATGTGTACATATGTGTGCTTGTATATGTGTATATATGCATGTTTCTATATGATCATGTGTATGTGCATGCACAGGTAAGTGTATACATGTGTACATATACTATATGAACATATGTGTAGGTGTGTGTGTACATGTGAGTGTATGTCTGCATGTAGTTATGGGTACACGTGAGCACCATGTACCTTAGCATCACAGATGAGGGTGGTGGGCTCATCTCCAGTTGTTTCTGACGTGCTGGAAAGTCAGGACCTCGTCTGTACTTTACAAGCATGATTTGGAGACTTTGGTGTGTAAGTTCTTTTCACCTTAGCAGAACTCTTCACCACAGGTGAACCTGAGTGGTTCTGTGTTGTCTCTGGGGTGGGTTTCTAGGGGCAACATTAGATATTTTCTTTGCTGGCTAAATGAGCATCTTTATTCAAACCACCAAGCATATGATCATTCACCATTGTGATTCTGAAGGGACAGCTATGATATCACCTTTTAAGAACACTTTATCTAGGTGATCTAGACAGGCATGAATCACTTTCTTCATTGCTGGGACAGAATGCCTAGCATACACTAACCAGGGAGGAACGATTCGTGTGGCTCCCAGTTTCAGAGGGTGCAGTCCATGGGGCGGGAGAGGGACATGGCAGAGCAGGCTGGTCACACCTTGCCCCGGCCAGAACGCAGAGAACATGGAAATGCTGTTGCGGGTGGCTTTCTGCTTTCTCCTCTTTCTCTCCTTCTGGGCCACTGCCCGGGAGGTGATGACCTCCTCACACTCAGGACAGTCTTTCTTCTCAGTGTTCTGGAAATGCCCTCCCGGACACACTCAGACGTGTGGCTCAGGCTCCCAGGTGACTATAAATCTAGTCATGTTGGCAATGAAGTCCCGCCATCAAGTCTGCTCATGGATTCTTGATGATGGCAACCCACGCTGTCCCTGGTCCCACCCAGCTCTCCACCACATCGACACACCTGCAGAAGGCTTGCTCCTGGAACACGCCTGAGTCTATGAGAGCGTTTGGGAGTTTTCTCTCTCTTTCTGATACCTGCTCATGGCATTGAAGGATGTAGTTGTGGCTTTCTTTCCTACACCCCCACTTGAGCCCTAAAAGTGAGTGTGGGTATGAGAGAAGGATACAGACAGACATATTGAAAGCAGAGGCAGGAAGAGCTGCTGGCCGCAGGCTATTACTGTTCCTGTGTGAATGTAAATATCCATGGCTAGAGAAAATGGAGCAATTTTCTACTCTCATAAGGAAGAAAAATTTTCCCCATTGGCAGTGGAGGAGTTTGCAGCAGCTCTGGGCCACTCTGGAAAACACATTCATGTCAGCGCTGCAGAAGGGTGCATGCATTAGGCACCTCTTAGCTGGCTCCCCACCTACGACTGTGTCTGCAGCTGACCTCAGAGACACACTGCATTATTGGCGGGGTGCAAGATGGCCCGTTCAAAGGGCAGCATCCCATGCGTAGCCAATATTATGAGGAGGGGCTTCAGGAAGGGAACCGCGCGGGGCTTTAGGCAGAGCGCTTGCCATGGAGCTAGACCACCTGTGGTCTGAGTCACTTGTGCCCAAGGCTGTTGATGCTAAAAGGTGTGGGAACCGTGGCCTAGGCTTGCTTTACTTTCCTAGCAAGTTTGTAAGCTCATAAGGGGCAAGCCCTCTGCACTTGCCCTCTGCCTCCAGAAGCTGGGACGTGGGAGCCGAGGTTGGGGGGATGGGGGCCTTCCACGAGCTCACTTATGATTACAGACAGGCAGCCAGCGTGCAGCCTGGGGGTGACTTATGGTTTTGACTCGTGTGCAATGTGTGTGTGTGCATGCACATGCGCATGTGTGTGCGAGCAGTGTATGCACAAATGTGTACAGATGCGTGTCCCTGTGTGCATGCATGTGGGGCCCAGAGGAGGATGTCAAGTATCCTTTTGTATTCCTCTTCTGTCTTATTTCCCTGGGTCAGAATCTTGCCTTGAACCTAGAGTTAACTGGTCTTTAGCTTCACTGGCTAACCTTAGTGACCCTCCTGTCTGCCCTCCTCAGCTGGGGTGCAGGCATGTGCAGTAATGTGGGTGCTGGGGAGTCAAACCCCAACTTTCAGGCTTGCACACCAAGGCTCTTACCCACTGAGCCCCCCTGCCGTTCCTAGGGGAGATTTTATTTTATTGTATTAGTTACTTTCTTACCTATGAGAGTTGCATTGTTTTCTCTTCTCCGTAAGTGTTTTTCAGGAAAAATAAAATGCGTCCGGAAAGTGTGTGGGTGCATGTGGCGGGATGAATTTCCACAGGCCCAACACTTCCTGTCACCAGCTCGCACACCAGGACACAAGGGCTGCCGCCTCTTTTCTGTCGAGACAGTGTAGTCTGTGTGCATGCCTCACACCAGTGGCTTCACACACGTGTTCCCTTGTGGTGCCTTGCCACTTGCGTGCTGACATTCACATGTGAGATTCCCCACTTTTTTGTGTGTGGACTGGGGTTCAGGGGCTTCACTGCCACACTGTGTTACTGGGTGACTCTCCTGAAGTTGGTGGTCTAATGAGCACTCTTCGTTGGACCGACTCTGGGGTCCTTACAAACAGCGCTCATTCTTTTTATTTAGTTGTTTAAGCCAGACATGGTGATGCACACCTTTAATCCCAGCACTTGGGAGGCAGAGGTAAGAGTTCCAGGCCAGCCTGAGACTACATAGTGCATTCCAGGTCAGCCTGGGCTCGGGCGAAACCCTGCCTCCAAAAAACAAAAAAGATTATTTATTTAAGGCTGGAGAGATAACTCAGCAGTTAAGGTGCTTGCCTGAAAAGCCTAACAACCCAGGTTGGATTCCCCAGTACCCACATAAAGCCAGATGTACAAAGTGCCACATGCATCTGGAGTTTGTTTTCAGTGGCTAAAAGCTCTGGCACACCCATTCTCTCCCTTTCCCTCTCTCTCTCTCTCTTTCTCTCTCCCTCTCTGCTTGCAAATAAATAAATAAATAAATAATAAAAATCTATTTATATATTTATTATATATTTATTTTCATGTGTGTGTGTGTGTATACATGTGTGCGCCAGGATCTCTTGCCATTGCAAATAAATACCAGGCACTTGTGCAAGTCAATAGTCTGGCTTGTGTGGGTGGCGGAGGAATTGAGCCTGGGCCTGCAGCCTTTTGCAAGCAGGTTGCTTGTATAGCTGTGCTATCTCCCCAGCCCTCTCCCCTGTGGACGTTCTTACCTGTGACTGGCAGGGGGCGCCTGTGAGCGCTCGCGCAGGGGCGTACATGCAGGTGGGATGTTGGGCTGGCAGGCTACTGGGCTGCAATAGATCCAGCCAGAGGTGCCACCAATGCACAGCTCCACGCCCAGGGAGCATGCTGGTTAGACCACATTTGATATTTTCATGTAGATACTTTTGTTGTGTTTTCCTTTCTCTCATCCAAAAGACAAGCATTTGGCTTCTAACAGACATAACACTAATTCAATGGGGATGCTTTTCTGCCCCACACATGGTCTGCAGACAGCTGATAGATATGCAACACCAAGCCTCCCTGCTGAACCTCATTCCTGTACACCGCCAGTGTGTGCGTGAGACTTCCTTTCAAATACCCGGGCAACGTGTACAGCAAGTGTGTTAAGGACAAAACCTCATTAGGGTCCCCAAATTAGAATCTATTAGGGTGGTTTTCTCTGACATAATGGAATTGGATTAGGAATTAGTACAAAAAGAATATCAGCTATAAGAGGCAGAGGCATTTTTTTTTCTTGGCATATGTGTGTGTGTGTGTGTGTGTGTATTATGTGGTGGTGGTGGTGTGTGTGGGGTGTATGCATTTTCATGTGCCATATGGTACCCCGTGTGTTTACCTGCTGTGGAGTATGCTCGCCTGCAATGGCCAGAGCTAGAGGGAAACATGAGGTGTTCCACCCCATCACTCTTTCATGTGTTCTTACTTGAGCAGTGGTCTCTTACTGATCTCAGAACTTGTTTGTATGTGCCCCAGCTTGAGGGTCTGCATGCATGGGACTGGGGCTACAGACATGCATGGCCATGCCCAGCTGTTTGTGTGGGTCCTGGGGATCAAACTCTAGTGGTCTCTCCAGCCTTCTCAGTTCCTCATGCTTGCACGGGCAGTGATCTTACCCACCGAGCCATCTCTCTAGCCTAAAAGGTGCATTTGTTTTTGCTGTTTCTGTCTGAATCCCCAATGCTTAGAAGAGTACCTGGTATCAATTCATGAATTGATGGAAAATATGCATCTGTGGAAATTAGTAGATGACCTATGTATAGCAGACAGCTTCAGGTTCGCTGAGATGAACTTCCAGACCAGGCACAGGTATGGAGGAAGGGATTTATTGAAGCTTACAGATCCTGGGGAAGTTCCATAATGGCAGAAGAAGCTGGCCTGCCTTCACAGGCCCAAACAGAGAGAGAGAAGCACAAGCCTAAAAGCCAAAGCCACACAGCACAGCACATTGCAGGAACTCTAGGCGGAACTAGGAACTTTGCGTATCTGTAGACTGGAATTTCAAACCTACCACCACACCTTAAGATCTGCCCAGTGACACCTCCTCTAGCCAGGTGGCTTCAGATCCAAACTATAAACTAATAAAACACTAAATGTATTGGGGGCCATCTATGCAAACTACCACACCATGTAAGGATATTGAGTGATCCTTTCATGTCTAGAGGTGGGTTTTCAAGGTTCTGGCCCATTCCTTCCCCAAGCACTGGACTGTCATTGTTGGATTCTTCAATTCATGGTACAAAGTGATGGAGAGGATGACAGTAGTAATATTAGTGTCAGCCGGCTTTCCGTCATTGCTACAAACAGCTCAGAATCACCTCCAGGAGGAGCCGTTGGTTTGGGCTCATGGTTTCAGAGGCGTCAGTCCACGGACACCGGACTCCGTTGTGTTAGGCGCAGCACGGCAGGGACGCGAGGCAGAGCCGGCCACACAGCTCATGACACAGGGAGGCCGAGAGGGGGACAGGATCCCGCTCCCCTTCAGCGCATGCCACCACTGACCTAGCTTCTCTCCCCTCACTCTCCCCTCACATGGTTTCCACTAACACCCAGTATTGTCCCGGGCTGGGGACTATGCCTTTAACACACGAGCCTTTAGGGGACATTCAAGATCCAAACCAGAACAGCACCATGCTATTATATTATCGTCATTGGAATGACGCTTTGACTTTCTGTGTGGCAGCCTTTGTTCTAAGCCCTCTATACGTTTTTCTCTCCTTAGTGCCACAGTTTCTAGAGCCAAGGGCTGAGCCTGGAAACTGCCTGCCACCTTTCTTTTTCTTGGCAATGTTATACTTGCATTTAATGTTAGATCATATCAAATTTCTCACTACCTCTTCTTATCCCCTTCACTTATCTCTTATCATTTGCACTGCACCCCTTCTTTCCAACTAGTTCCCCTCCCACTTGCATGTCTTTCTCTGTGGCCCACGGACTACAGGCAGAGTAGCTCACATGCATGGGTGCGAGGCTCTTCTCAGAGCACAGGCACTTACCAGTGGTGGTTATGCTGCTGGAGAAAATGTGTCCCCTTCCCCAGCAGCCATGAGCTCCTGACAGTTCCTCAGGGAGGGGTCTCACGAGTCCCTCCCCCATTCATGACCGAATGTTGATGGCTGTGAGTTCATGGCTGCCATGGTCACGTCAAACTACAGTGTCCCTTCAGGGGCTGTATTTTCACAAGCCCAGAAAGAAAAGGTCCAGATGCTGTCATGTGACTAGCCTGGCCCCAGGCTGAACAGTGAGGAACTAAAGATCCTGGGTCATTTCAGACAAATCACGACCCACGCCTCAGAGCTGGGCAGAGGCCACTTAGAATAGGATGCGGAGTTTCAAAGCAAGAACAGATAAGGGAATCGCAGGCAGCACCGAGGAGCAGCACCGAGGCCATATTAAAAAGGGATTCATCCACTCACAAATGAAACACAGTCCTCTAGAGAACTCGGGCTGCAAAGAAAATTAGAAACGATTTAGGACTAACTAGAATGAATTAACTGCAGTGAATTCCCAAGGAGAAACGGTGAGGAAGATAGGCTGCCGAAGCCCCGGGAGAGTTGATGAAAAGGGCCTGTGCCAGGTGCTTTGTGGGCAGCCTCCATCCTATCAGATTAGATAAATGACTCCACGGAGTGGAAGTGATAGCGCCCGACGCGTCCGGCAACGCTCACGTGCCCCTGATCAAACGGCACACACTGCCGGAATGCAAATAAGAAGAGATGGGCCACCCCACTTGTGAGCGCGGCACAGGAGGTCTCAGCGATAACACAAGTAAAATACAACCACATAGGAAGGACTGCACGCGTTCCCGAAGTGGAACATCGGTTAAAGTCTGGGGACTCTATGAAGGCCGTTCTCTGCAGTAACCACCCAAAGAGAAAGCTACCGCAGGCTGGCCACGTGTGCTGACACTCAGCCTTCGGACCAGCATCCCGGGTCTCTGTGTGCATTGGCTGGAAGTGGAAAAGTAATGCTTTGAGGCTTTGCAGCATCTTGGATGAGAGGTGCTCGTTAGTTTGTTGAAGATGGAGGAAGGCTGGATGGAGCCATAGTCCTGTCAAGCAGGTGGCAGATACCCTGGCCCCTGGTGCCCGATGCCCTCAGGACTAATGTGTGAGTGCACATCCAGGCTTATGTGATGGGGACCCTTCCTAAAGGGCATTGCAGTATTGCTTTTGCAGAGACAAGTGGCCATCGCCTGTTCAACATGCTAGGTCCTGAGGGATTCCCCTAATCTCCCTCCTATTGGCAAGGTGATACGAGCAATGGAAGAAATCCTCTTTTAAAGAATTCTAGTTTAGATTATATATATATCTATATCTTGTGGGTGTGTAGATGTGTGCAGAACAGTCCTTTCATGATTTTCAACAGCATTTGGTATGCTCTCTCCTGGGGGATTATGGATGACATTTTTGGAAAGCTGTGTCATTCGCCAAATGATGTTAGTGACGATGGAACCCTTGCTGCTTCCTTTGCTCCTGTCCCAGCTCATGGGAAGAGCAAAGACAGGGAGGCGAGGCAGCTCAGAGCATCTGCAGGGAAACCAGGCACTGTTACTTACTGATACCAAGTGAGCGTGTGGCATGTTTAATATGTGCACTCTAATTTTGTCCTTAGTCTTTGCTACCTATTGATTGGTTCAGCAAACTTTCAAACACAAAAACGCTGAGTTCAGTTTGAGGTGCAAGTGATCAAGGAGCTAGACGGGGGCTCTGGCTTCCTGGAGAGTGAGCCACCTCAGGGAAGGGCGTGAGGACATGCTTGGGAGGAAGCGGAAGGATGTGTGACCTACAGGACCACCAAAGACTAGAACTGAACCCTGGGCCATAGCCAGCAACCCAGCAGCAGCTCCCTGAACCACTGAAATAGGAAGTGATCCAGGCCAGTGGGGAAGCAAGCCGGAGCTGAAAGGCTGGCCATTGCTTCTTAGCACCCCATGATACTGAGTGTGAACAGAAAAGTGTCCAGGGAAGGAGAACGTCACAGCCAGAGAGAGCAGAGCCAAGCCGATGCCCCCCGCTCTGTCCTGTCTGCTGTCTCAATCTGCTTTCAGTCACTCCAGCAAAAAACAAGTGCCTTACCTAGCTCAGAAGTTCATAGAGCCCATGGGTCTAGAGTTAAGATACTGGCGCCCGCTTGTACTGATGCAAGGTTGAGGGCATCCCATGGCTAGAGAGAGCAAGATGCCAGCCTAGGTTTTTCTTCCTTTTTAAAAAAATATATTAAAACATTTTATTTTTATTTATTTATTTGAGAGAGAGATACAGAAATAGGTAGGGAGAGAGAGAGAGAGAGAGAGAGAGAGAGAGAGAGAGAGAGAGGGAGGGGGAGAGAAAGGGCACGTCAGGGCCTCCAGCCACTGCAAATGAACTCCAGATGTGTGCGCCCCCTTGTGCATCTGGCTTATGTGGGTCCTAGGGAGTCAAACCTGGGTCCTTTGGCTTTGCAGGCAAGCGCCTTAACTGCCAAGCCATCTCTGTTGCCCTCTCTTCCTCTTTGTATAAATGCACTAATGCCTTCATGAAGGCCTTACCCTTGTCTGGCCCTAATTACCTTCTGTAGGCCCCATCTCCAAATGCCATTAGCATAGGCCTTTGAGGATTATGTTTCCAACACACTGAGGCTTGGAGGCCACATTTGTAGCAGTTACCTCCTCAGTGCTTGGGACAAACACTCCACTAAAAGCAGCTGAAGGGAGGAAAGGGTTTATTTTGGCTTACAGTCTTAAGGGGGGTTTCATCATGGTAGAGAAAGCATGGCACAGCAGAGGCTGGGCATCAGGTCTCATCACACCAGCTTGAGGGGTAGCAAGAGTGAGCTGGTTAGTGAACACCCAGTGGGCCTGGACTAGTAAGCCTCAAGGCCTGCCCCCAGTGACACACCTCCTCCAGCAAGGCTCCACCTTCCGAAAGCTCCGCCAGCTGGGATGGAGAAGGTAGCCTAATCACAAGTGCAGGAGACCGTGGGGACATTTCACATTCAAACCTCCACAACATTCAGACTATGAAAGTTATTTCCTCTTGCCTCCCCACCCAGGAACAGTGAGTCTAATGGTTACAGGTTTCTCCCATCCAGACGATCAGGGTTGGCGGCAGCAGAACAGATTTTAGCACCTGGAAGAAAAGAACTGTCGATAGAGAATGCCATAGCCACTGAAACACCTCAGGAATGAAGATGAAATCAAGTCACTTTCAGTGAAGGAAAGCCTGAGCAGCCCTCACCTCGGACCTGCTTGCTCCTTCTTCGCACAGCTCTCATTGACCTCCCTTAGCACGACCTGGCCTGCGGTGTTAGGGAAGTTGCCAGCTTCATTTTCACACTTAGAACACATCACTTCATCACTCAGCCCAGCAGCATGGAGTTACCGTGAGCCAAGATTAACATGGCCAGTGGTAGGGTGCACTCAGGACGTGGATGTTCAGACTTCCTGGGGAAGCTGGTCCCTGGCAATGAGACATGGCCAGGACACAGCTGCAAAAGCGGAAACCTCAGTCCAGCTCCTGTCTTTTCAGTCAGGCTCTTACCATCTGTATGGTTATTTCAAATTATTGTATTGAATAGTCATAGTTCTGGTTGCTTCCATACATTGGATCAATGAAATACACAACGTGAGCATAATGATTTGTAAGTATTAGGAGACGGTTTATTCATTCATGTTGGCGACACTCTGTCCTTTCTCCAGATTATAGCACACATTTAATTTCTTTTAAATGAACTTACTTGAGCTACGGTTTCATGAGGCTTGACAAATGACACCTGGGCCATGCATTTCCCTAATCACGGCAAACTGTTCGTCGCCTGATGTTGTCCCATATGCCCTTTAGTGGATCTTCCATCCACACAGGGTAATAGCGGCCACCAGGCTGCTTCCTGCACACAGAGGGGCTCCTAAGCCGCGTTCCCCTGCGCGCTGCTTTGTTCCGTCGGCAGGGTAGGCTCTCCCTGCTCACACTGCGTGAGTGGGTGGCCCCGGCGACTGCACTGGGGTCCCTGCGCTTTCTGGAGGCGTGTGCTCGGTTCCAGTGCGAGGCCATTGTGAATACTGGGCTTGAACGTGGGTGCGTTGTGCGTGTGTGCTGTCATTCCTCTGGAGTATGTATCTGTAAGGAGAACTTGTGGTCCTGAATCAGTATATGTTTAACTATTAAGACACAACCATGGGGCTAGAGAGATGGCTCAGTGGTTAAAGCACTTACCTGCAAAGACTAACGACCCAGGTTCCATTCCCCAGTACCCAAGTAAAGCCAGGTGTACAATGTGGCACATGTGTCTGGAGTTCATGTCCAGTGTGAACAGTAGCTAGAGGCTCTTGTGTGCCTATTCTTTCTCTCTCTGTCTGTCTGTTTTTCTCTCTGTTTCTTTTTGTCTGTCTCTCTCTGCTTGCAAATAAATAAAAAATAATAATTTTAAAAACTTTTTTTAAAAAAGAAAGAAATGATCATGCTGCTTTCTCAACTGTTCAGAGTGGTCTACACATCCACCAGCCTCCCTCCTCCTTGCTGGCCCAAGCAGGAGGGTGCGGCTCTCCCCGAGTTTGAGCCTATGGGGGTCACATCCTTGTTAGCTTATCTGCTTCAAAGAAGGACCTGCCAAGTGTTTTAACTACTTTGAAAATTAGGTTAGTGTCATCTTTTTATTTTTGTTTTTTTAAGCTAATGACTAAAACAGACAAGGTCCAGCCAGGCCACTCCACACCGGCTCATAGGTGGCTCATCCAGGACAGGGACGTGGCTCTGGTCTGAGACCTCCTCACCTTGCCTAGGTTGTCCACCAGGGACAAGGTACAGCACATCTCACAGGGCATTGGGCCACAGAGGCCTGTCCTGAGCCACAGAGGGGCTTCTGGGGTTGCATGTGGCTATGAATATCTCTCCAGGGCTGAAGAGGGATCTTGAACTTTGATTTTCTCTTTAATTAAAGCTGCTCTATTTTTTAGAACTGTTTTAAAATTTCAAAACATTCAGTGAATATGAAAGCATAGTGATATAGAGTTTTGGAGGTTGGTCAGTGGCCTGGGGTCCAAACTCTTATAGCTCTTCTTATTTCCTGACTAGGGCAATACCAAGGTAGACCAGGGGTTCTTAAACTCTTTCATTCATGACCTCTTTGCACCCAAGAAATATTTATATCTCAGGTATACAGGTATATAAAATAAATATACAAGTCAAACATTTACTGGCAATAACGTAAAAAGAAATTCTTTCTTAGCTGGGCATGGTGGTGCACGCCTTTAATCCTAGCACTTTGGAGGCAGAATAGGAGGATTGCCATGAGTTTAGGACCATCCTGAGACTATATGGTGAGTTCCAGGTCAGCCTGGACTAGCGTGATACCCTGCCTCAAAAACCCATATATATATAATATACATACACAAAGTAATAGGCTTCACTATGACATTTTCATACAAATGAGTCATACTTCGCTCTTTTTGCACATACATGTGTATGGTATGTATGATGTGTAGTGCAGGCATATGTGTGTACAGATCCATGTGCCGCATGAATGAGAGTGCAGAGGCCAGAGGAGAATGTTCTTATCATGTTGCTCATCTGCATATTGCCTTGACTTTGGTTCTCTCCCTCCACCCAGAGCTTTGGCAGTGTGCCCCAGTGGCTCTCAGGTCTCTGCCTCCTCTACCACCCTACAGGCTGGGGTTCTGTATGCGTGTGACCACACCAGCCTTTTATGTGGGACTTGAGCTTAAATACTCTTAGACCCTCCAAGGTCCTCATGCTTAAGGTGAAAGTGCTCACAACTGCTGAGCCATCTCCTCAGCTCCAAACAGTAGTTTTAAAAATGAAGCATTCTAACATAATACAATCCAAAGATATACTAGTGTGATACTTGCTGGAGAACGATATAAGGAAAATGTTAGAAGTTTGTTTCCCATTAACCGTCATGTTTCTTTCTATAAGAACAGAAAGTTTGTATAGACAGTTAACAACACATATAAAAATCTTGCATATGAAAACTGGGTGTGGTGGTGCACGCCGTTAATCCCAGTACTGAGGAGGCAGAGGTAGGAAGATCATTGTGAGTTTGAGGCCAGCCTGAGAGTACATAGTGAATTCCAGGTCAGCCTGGACTAGAGTGAGACCCTATTTTGAAAAACAACTATAGCAGAGGCCAGTAAGTTAAAAAGGAGACATAAAGGGAAGAGAAAGGAAGGGAGGAGGATACTTAATAGGTTGATATTGTATATATGTAATTACAATGATTGTAATGGGGAGGTAATATGATGGAGAATGGAATTTCAAATGGGAAAGAGTGGGGGTGGGGAGGGAGGGAATTACCATGGGATATATTTTATAATCATAGAAAATGTTAATAAAAATTTAAAAAAAAAGAAAAACAACTATATACGTGTGTGTGTATATATATATATATATATATATATATGTGTGTGTGTATATGTGTGTGTATATATATACACATGTATGTGTGTATGTATGTATGTGTATATATGTATGTATATATGTGTATGTGTGTGTATATATATATATGTATATATGTGTATATGTGTGTGTATATATATATATACACATATATATGTATGTATGTATGTGTATATATATATGTATGTGTTTGTGTATATATATATGTGTGTATGTATGTATGTGTATGTATATATATATGTATGTATGTATGTGTATGTGTGTGTGTATATATATATATATATCGCATATTATTTGAAGTGTGACAGGCAGCATGTGATGGTGCTGTATGGCGCGCATAAGGCAGCATGCACGTGTTTATGTTCAGAACAGGGCTGCGGTAAAGTCACTTGATGCAGCTTGGTTAGATGCTGCCAGGAACACCTCAGATTCATTATATTTGCGTTTTTGATTGTTGTGTGCAGATACTTTTTACTGCTGTCAGATTTTTCCTGTCTCCCCACATCCACTTATGCAGGCCCACGTGGTACCACAACATGTGGTACCAACAGCTTAAGAAGCTACATTTCAGAGCCCCAGGAAACAGAGTCTTTCTCTCCTCTCTCCCCTCCTCCTTGCCTCTCTCACCTGCTTCTGTTTCTCCTTGGGCCAGTCTATAGAAGCTAGAATTTCTCTTTCCCAAGGCAGGTTACAGAAGTCAAAAACATCTCTAATATTTCCTCTCCTTTCCATTTTGGAGCTGGACATAAGAAATTCTCTGACTTCCCTTGTCTGATAGAAAGTAATACAACCTCCATTCCAGAAAGTTCTGCTCCACACACAGAAGAAGGAACGCGACGGTGAGAGGCTAAGGGGAAGGTGGGCAGACAGGCCTGTGCAGCATGCCAGCACGCAGGAGCTCTGGCCCTTTGCCTCCAGTCATGCTGCCACAGGGCTGTGCCGCTTCACCTGTGGCACCTCCCTAGAAACCCCAAGGGACAGGCTTTGGGAGCCTCTGGACCTCTGAGCCTCTGGGCATGGGGAGGCTTACAGGAAGAGACACAGGAACTCTTCCACATGTCAGCAGGGTGGCTCACTCCAATGCCACCAAGAGGAAAGCTCCTCTATTGTGGACTGTCCCAAAGGCATCTAGTCACCTCTCCGTCCTTCCCCAGTCTCCTCTGGCAACCGCTGATTCTTCTGCTGTCTCCATGGTCCTGTCTTCTCTAGAGTGTCACAGTGTTGGGGTCATATAGGCCCAGCCTTCCGATGGCTTCTTTCACTGAGTAGAACTTGAGGTTCTTTGTGTCTTTTTGAAACAATTTGTCTGTTTGATTTATTTATTTGAGACAGAGAGAAGGGGAGAGAGAGAGAGAGAGAGAGAGAGAGAGAGAGAGGGAGGGAGAGAGAGAACGGGTATACCAGGGCCTCCAGCCACTGCAAACGAACTCCAGATGCCAGCACCATCATGTGCATCTGGCTTATGTGGGACCTGGAGAATTGAACCTGGGTCCTTTGACTTCGCAGGCATGTGCCTTAAGTGCTAAGCCATCGCTTCAGCCCTCTTTGTGTCTTTTCATGGCTTAATAGCTCATCTCTTTTTATTGCTGAATAATTTCCCAATGGATCGATGCTCCACAGAGACTTTTCAGAAGATCTCAGGTGTTTTCTTCAGGTGCAATGCAATCCTTTTTTTTTTTGAGATAGGGTCTCTCACTGGCCTGTAACTCACCAAGTAGGCTGGACTGAGTGGCCAGTGAAGCCTCAGGGTTGTGCCGTCTCCACGGCACCACACCCCGATTTCCTATATGGGTTCTGGGGTGTCAGGCTCAAGTCCTCATGCTTGCAAAGCCAGCACTTGACTGACTGTGCTGTCTCTCAGCCCCTTGCTTGCCCATTTTAAATTAGGTTGTTTACTCGTTGTTGACTGTTAAGAGTTCATTGTGTGTTTTGGATGGCATTACTTTATCAGATATGTGATTTGAAAATATTTTCCCCAAATATGTGGCTTGTCTTTTCATCTCTTAGCAATTTGCCTTGCAGACCAGGAATTTTTAGTTTTAAGAGTTCCAAAATACCAATTTGTCCTTTTGAGGACTGTGTTTCGAGTTTTGAATTTAAAATTTCATGACTAACCCTATAGATGTTCTACCACACTGTCCTGAGGGAGCTTTGTAGTTCTGTGGATGCTAGTCCTGGGCCCTGCCAACCATGAGCATGTGTCTGTGGGTGCCCAGTTACCCCAGCATTGGTTTGTATGTGCATACCCAGTGATGCTGGCACTATTGGTTCCAAATGATGACTGCCTTTCTCCATCGGACCACCTGACTCTTGTGTGGAAGGTCAGGTCATTGTGTCCTGTGGGTGCATTTCTGTGCTCCGTGATCTCTGTCATTGACCAGTGGTCCGGTTTCTGTCAACAAACTCTGCTTGCTTACTGTCACTTTGCAGTAAGTCTCAAGTCTCTGACTTCACTCCTCTTCAGTATTGCCTTAACTTTTCCAGGTTGTCTTTTCATACACACTTGAGAATGAACTTGTCAACAACCATAAAGTCACTTGCTTTGACTGGGGTAGCCCTGGGTCACTAGATCATGTTGGGAAGACCTGGCAACTTAGGAGTATTCAGTTTTGTTATCCATGAACATGGGATAGTTCCCTCCTTATTTCAATGCTATTTCCTTCATAAGAGTTTTACAGTTTTTATTTAATTTTTTATATATTTTCTTTATTTGACAGAGAAAGAGAGAGAGAGAGAGAGAGAGAGAGAGAGAGAGAGAGAGAGAGAGAGAAAGAATGGGTGTGTTACAAATGAACTCCAGATATATGAGCCACCTTGTGCATCTGGTTTGTGTGGGTCTTGGAGAATTGAACCTGGGTTCTTTGGCTTTGCAGGTAAGCACCTTAATCATTAAGCCATCTTTCCAGCCCCAATTTTTTCTTTTGGAGGTAGGGTCTTACTTTAGCACAGGCTGACCTAGAATTCACTATGTAGTCTCAGGCTACCTTGAACTCACAGTGATCCTCCTGCCTCTGCCTCCCAAGCGCTGGATTTAAGGACATGCTCCACCATGCCTGATGAGTTTTACAATTTTTATTGTATAAATCTTTTGTGAGATTTGTAATCTAAGTATCTTATTCTTTTGGTGCTAATGTAAATGTTTGAGTGTTTCTATGAAATTATTATTCCATTATTTCTCTATAGGAAAGCACTTTTCTGGATATTAACTTGTATTCGGTAAGCTTTCTACAATTGTTATTTGTTCCACAATTTTTTTTCTCAGTGGCAAGTGTGTGTGTGCAGATACACATGAACATGGAGGCCAGAGGGTAACCTATAACATTTTCCTCAAGAATGTCACTTCTCTTTGAGACAGGGTCTCTCATAGGCCCGGCACTCACTAGTTCAGCTAGATAGCTAGGCAGCAAACCCCATGGATCCTCCTGTCCCCACGTCCTCAGGCTGGGGGTCCCATGCCTGGCATTTACGTGTGTGCTGGAGATCAAACTCAGGTCCCTATGCACACAAGGCAAGCCCTTTACCAGCTCTGCTAGCTCCCCAACCCCCTTCAGTTCTTAGGGGCTTTGCTAGAATTTGCAGCATAGGTGTGCAATGAGCTGTGTACCCTTTTGAATGATAGGTGATGTTTCATGGCCAGTGCTGGGGCGGGGGGGGGGGGATACCAGAGTGCTCCTCATCCTCCTGCACACACCATTGCTGGCTCCCCTTTGCTCGTTTAGGAATGTAACCAGGGGATACGCTGCTGCAGGATTTACTTTGCACAAATCGTTGTTACATCAATCAAGCAGCACTAACACTGTATATCTTATTTTCATTTTTTCATCTCTAAATACTCTTCCTATACATTGGCTTGACTTTCTCACCATCAGTGTTTCCCTTCTCTGAAGAACGTCTCTGTCATTGCAAATGTAGTGGCGAGGAATTCCTTCAGCCTTTGTTTCTCTGAGAAATTACTCCTTGGCTTTTGGAGGGTAACCTCGCTGGATACTGAATTCTAGGTTAGGAGAAGATTTCTTTCAGCACGTTAGCTATTTCCTTCTACCATCTTCATGCTTTGTGATTTCTCTATTCTCTTTAAATTTATTTATAATTTAGGTTAACTTTTTCAGTCCTGGAGATTGAACCCAGGGCCTCACACGTGCTGGGCAGGTCTCTTCCGCTCAGCTACATCCTCAGCCCATCCTGCAGCTTCTGAAGGATAGATCGATGGAGTTCTTCCCTTTGGTCCTTGGTACCCTTCTGCGCTACTGACCTCCGGATTGCTGCGAGCAGGAAGCGCGCTGCAGGCTGGAACCAGGCGCCTACCACCCTCTCCTGGCGGCTTTCTGCCCAGGCGCCCTGACTCTAGGAGCACCTGGGCTCCTTGTTATGTTTTCTTGACGAGCTGAGTGTTTTGTTCCAATAAAATGATACTCTCGCTCTCTCTCAGAGTATTTCTTTTTCTGAAGTTCAAATTAACATAAATGCCCCGCTTTTCTGGTTGTTAGTATTTATATACTGTCACTTTTTGCATCTCTTTATCAATTAGTGTCTTTGTACTTAAACTGTTTTTTTAAATATTTATTTATTTATTTGAGAGAGCGAGAGAGAAAGAGGCAGACAGAGAGAGAGAGAGAGAGAGAGAGAAAGAGAGAGAATGGGCACCAGGGCCTCCAGCCGCTGTATATGAACTCCAGACGCATGTGCCACCTTGTGCATCTGGCTTATGTGGGTCCTGGGGAATAAAACTGAGGTCCTTTGGCTTTGCAGACAAATGCCTTAGCCACCAAGCCATCTCTCCAGCCTTTAAGCTGATTTTTATGGACCAATAAGAACATGGTTTGGATTTGCCTTTGCCTTTATTTATTTCTTTTTCTTTTCTTTCTTTCTTTCTTTTTTTTTTTTTTTTTTTTGAAGTAGGGTCTCACTCTAGCCCAGGCTGACCTGGAATTCACTATGTAGCCCCAGGGTGGCCTTGAACTCACAGCAATCCTCCTATCTCTGCCTCCCGAGTGCTGGGATTAAAGGTGTGCGCCACCACGCCAGGTCACTGATTTCTTATAACACCTTATAGCTTTGTTGGTGGTGGTGATGAAAGTGCAACATGAAGCAGCTGCCGCAGCAGCAGCTGGTGTCAGTTTGAAAACTGGACCAGAGTTTACGTGTGCTTACAATTGCTACAGTTCTAAGACCCCAAGGCTTTTAAAGCCCCTAGTCTGGGTTTCTGGAAGAACTATTTCTTCTGTAGTTGTCCTGGAGAGCCTGGCCCTGTGGCCAGAAATGTGGGAAGGAGAAAAATTCTGTAATCTCATGACCTGTGTTTCTGTGTCTCTGGGCTGTGGCTTTACCGTGTGTCTCAGCCTTGCCTCTTCCCTTCTTCAGTGACAGAGGAAGGCCTGGGGCTGTCCAGCTGACTTTCCCCTGGCTGAAATAAAGCTGGGCAGAGCCCCTTCCCGGCTGGGTAGCTTGTTCCCGTGGAGATGCCCTGAGAGTGCTTCTCAGTGGTTGCCCCCTTCTCCCTGCCCAAGATCAGGGGCTCCTCACGCTGAGACCCTAATGAAGATCAGGAGAGATGGTGGTTCAGTGGTTAAAAGGTGCTTTCTTGCAAAGCCTACCAACCCAGGTTCAATTCCCCAGTACCTACATAAAGCCAGATGCACAAAGAGGTGCATGCCTCTGGAGTTTGTTTGCAGTGGCAAGAGGCCCTGGCGTACTCCTCTCTCTTCTCTCTCTCTCTCTTCCTATCTCAAATAAATAAATAAATGAAATATTTTTAAAAGAAGAAAAAACCACATAATCAAGAATGTGACCCCTAGGAAATGCTCACCATCCGCTAAGGTGTCAGGATTGCAAGTAGCTGGCTCTAGTGGCCTCTCTGTTCCCGGAGGGAGGTTGCCAAATATACACGCTCCACCATGAACACAACTGAAAATATGAGTTGCCCTCCCCCACCTCTATAGCACAGAAAGGAGGTTAGGCAATATTAATGGAAAGAAAGCCAGGCTTGGGGACCCAGAGGCTGACAGATTTTAAGTTCCTGGCCTGCCTCTCAACAGATCTGCCACGTAGGCTAAATCACTCACTGTCTCCATGGACAATGAGAAGTGCCCGGGATAATTTCTAAGGTCCCTTCTCGTTTTATATGCTATCATGCTATTAATATTGAGAATGGCTTTTTCATGCTAAATGGAATCCGTGAAGGCTGACTATTCCCCAAGATTTAAAATGTCCCTCTGCTAATTGAAACTAATTCTCCAAACTGCACATTAAACGCCCCAGGCTTATTTTTCTCTCTGATGGACCCTGACAAAGTGGATATTGAGACCCAGAGGCCTGAGCAGGCACTCTTGCCAGCCCCTCCCTCCACTGTTCCTGCCCTAGCCAGGCTTCTCATTTACTTTAATGCGTTTTGCTTTCCGGGACAAGAGGGTGCCAGCCATCCCCCATCCTATGTAACTGAAATTGCGTAATGCACCGCCACCTCACTCCCTCCACTCTTTGTTCTCCTTCTCTACTTAGAGCTCAGCAGCCTAATGGCCATAATGGTTATGGCAAGCACTTAACACCAGTGAGGGCCGTGGGGAAGAGAACACAGAAGACTGAAATCCTCCCAACTTCCTGAAGGAAACTCAGAATCTCACAGGCCCAGTCTGGGTGATAGGAGAATGGGCAGGACTACAGGGGGTGGTAGAAAGACGAGTAGTCAGAAGGTGGCAGGGGAGCAGGGCCAAAGCTGCTTCGAGGGCCTGTCCTCAGTCTTTCCTTGCCCACAACCCCAGAGCCTTCCACCGGCACCATGGCCCACCTAGTGCGCTAAATACAGGAAAAGCGAAGGTTTGCGAAACAGGAACTGCCTTTCCTCAGTGAGATGAATTCTTTTTATTTCATCATGTTAAAATTTACATGACACGAAATTTACCATTGTGAGAGTCTAGGGATATGGCTCAGTCAGTAAAGTGCTGGCTAAACAAACATGAGGGAGCTGAGTGTGGATCCCCAGCACTCTTGTATGATGCCAGGCATGGTGGCAGGCCCCTGTCATCCCAGCAGGAGGGTGAGAGACAGCAGGGTCCCTGGGACAAGCTGGCTAAACAGCATAAATCGTGTCTCCTAACCAGTGAGCTCCGGGTTCAGTGTCTCAAAAGGAAGGTGAGGAGAAATTGAAGCACAAGCCTGATGGTGGCCCCTGGCTTCTTTTTCTGCACACACGTATATGAACAAGTGTGCACGCCACAGACACATATGCACACATGCTTGTGAGTGCATGCACACACACACACACACACATACTCACACACAAATGACCATTTTGGCCAACTTTCAGCATGCTATCCATGGTGATCAGTCCACTCACGCCACTGTCATCCTCACCGTCCATTTCTGGAACATTTTCCTCATCTCGGACAGAAACTGTGGACCTGTTAAACACTATCTTGCCCTGACCCCAGCCCCTGGTAGTGCTGCACCTTTCATTTTCTAATCTGTTCTAGTATATTCCGCTGAGCGAAGGCTAGTGAAGAACTGCAGGAACCTACATTTTGGAGCTGTGTGCTCCTGACTCCACAGATAGTGACCCCGAACCCCAGAGAAGGAGCAGCTCACCTTGGATCAGACAGCTGGGAGCCGTCAGGCTGGCAAGGTCACTTGCTGGATGCCAGTCCCCACTTTTGTTTTGCAGCTCAAGCCACGTTTCATATATGTAACTAGAACTGGTCTGTCTGGGCCTTTCTTTTCTGGGAACTTGAGGTGTAAGAACAAGGGCATCACATAAACCACTATGTGGCCACCACCCCAGCTAGAAGTCACAAGTGTGAAGGTTGTGTCACAGTTGCTGGACATTTTTGTTTCGTTTTGTTTTTCAAAGTAGGGTTTCATCCTAGTCCAGGCTGACCTGGAATTCACTATGGAGTCTCAGGCTGGCCTCGAACTCACAGCAATCCTCCTACCTCTGCCTCCCGACTGCTGGGATTAAAGGCGTGTGCCACCACGCCCGGCACTTGCTTGACATTTTTATCAAAGTGGGAGACTATCGCAGGATATCCCGTCTCGGCGGAAAACATGAATTTCCCCTGGTGAATTGGGTGTACTTTTTCCAGTCCCAGCTTTACATGTTTACAGCTAAGAAAAGAGACATCTATGAATAATTCATAGTGCTGTTTGCAGTGTGTTTCTAAACATTTTCATAAACACTGTTGCGCTAAGCTTGCTCTTCCACTCAGGAGTATGTTTTTGAGGTGCAACTGTGTCGATATGAATGTGTGTCGACGAAGGTCGCTTCCAATTTGTTTTCCTATCACAAATGGTGCTGCAATTATGCTCTGGTCTCTCCAGATAATCGGCGTCGAAGTGGCATCAGGGTCTTTGTGAACACTCATTTTCAATTCCAATTTTTCTCTGGACATGCACAAATTGCTTTCCGAAGTGGTTGGATGAATTTGTGCCCCTGCCAGCCATGTGTGCGATTCGCCCGCCTTCTCTTACCTTCTCTCCTGGTGCTCAGTCTTGTAAAATGCTGCCAGTCACATCGGTGTGAAATGCTCCCTTGCTCACTTCCAGTCAGGTTGATCTGATTATTAGGGAGGCTACGCTCTATCCGTATGTTGCTGATAATTTTCATTTTGTCCCATGAAGTGTTCCTGCTGCTCCACTGCAGGGCTAGCCGGCGGCCTGCAGGCTAGATGCAGCGCTTGCATGGCGCAGCTCGCACGGGTCACGAAAGGAGAGGGGACCGAGAGTGTGCGGGGCCAGCCGAGGCAGGCTAGGAAGACGGGGAGACCAAGGGATGAGAGAAAGGAGAGGAGGCCTGGATCCGCACCCGACTTGAGTTTCTGGATGACCCACTGAGAAAACATGTGCACCAGCAATGGGCTTCAGAAAGCGCCTTAGAAGGTCTCTTGCAAAAGGAAATTCTTTGTAAAAATTTTTCAAAACTTTATTTATGTACATGACCATGGGCGGGGGGCAGAGCACACATGACAGTGCTGCGCCTCACCCGCTTTGAGACAGGGTCTCCGGCAGCTGCAAGGGAACTGCCAGGCTTGGAGCGGGCATCAGACTCACCAGCCCAGGAGCTCCGGCTTCTCATGGCTCCGCCTTCCACTGTGAGAGGCGCTTTGGGTCCTGAGACTGTACCTGGGTGCCTGGGAAGCTTAAGCTGGGGCTGAAGCTTTGCAAGCAAGTGCCTTTAACTGCTGAGCCATTCCACAAGCCCAGGAAACTCTTTAAGATAAGAAAAATAAAAGCAGTTCATGTATATTCTTTACTTAATTTTAAAACTTTGCATAGTCTTTGCAATATAATAGTGTAAATAAATTACATTATTTAAGAGTCAGAACCTCAAAAGCCACACAATTACACATCCAGCTGTTGCTAGAACACCTAGGTGTGACTCTCCCCAGAAGCCTGTATCCTCCCCTTCCTTGAGCCCTCCCCTCTCTCTGACTGGCCATGCACTAGCTTTTCTTTTAGCTTCACTCAATATGCCCAGCTCTGCTCTGCTACAAACTGGCATGCCCTGAAATTCTTTTCCATGGATGTCAGGACAAAACTCCTCCACACCTAAGTGGAGGTCCCTAAAGAGAGGGTGGGGCTGCAGGCGGCAGGGACTCCTCAAGCTTCGGCTGGCCATGTTAAGGCCATGTCCACCAATGATACGACATCTTAAGTCCTTTGCTTGGTGGATTTTCACGAAGCATTTGTTGGCTCCTCCCCATGGCCATTTGTTTGACTGATGCTGAGTGATGACAAACTCTGAGTTGGCTCATGCGCCCCCCACCTTCCTGTTCCCCACACATGACAAGTAAGCTTCTACTGTCCCAACACCGTGGTCCAATGCATTCTTCCTATGAGGAGAAGTCATCCTCCCCTCCCCCTCTTCTTCCCACTTTCACTTTTCTCCTTCTCTCCCCTCCTCCCTCTGCTTGAGGTCTATTGGCCTCAAACTCATGACCTTACTGCCTCAATCTCCTCAGTGCTGGTATTACATAGTTATTTCCATGGCAATGAAAAAAAAGGGGGGCTGGAGAGATGGCTCAGTGGCTAAGCGCTTGCCTGTGAAGCCTAAGGACCCTGGTTCGAGGCTTGATTCCCCAGGACCCACATTAGCCAGATGCACAAGGGGGTGCACACATCTGGAATTTGTCTGCAGTGGCTGGAAGCCCTGGCGCACCCATTCTCTCTCTCTCTCTGCCTCATTCTCTGTCTGTCACTCTCAAATAAATAAATTAAAATAAACCAAAAAAATTAAAAAAAAATCTGTAGGATCTGATCTGTAAGCAACTTAGCTGAAATTAACTTTAATACTATTTGGAAAAACAACATAATTTAGACACTTAATAATTTAATATACATAAAGGTCCAGCATCAAATGAAAAATTACAATTTGGGGTTTGGAGAGAGGCTTATCAGTTAAGGGGCTTGCCTGAGAAGCCTAAAGACCCAGGTTTGACTCTTTAGAACCAACGTAAATCAGACACATGAGGTGATGCAAGTGTACAGGGTCACACATGTGCACAAGATGGCACATGTGTCTGGAGTTTGATTGCAGTGGTTTGAAGCCCACCAATTCTCTCTCTCTCTCTCTCATTAAATAAATTACTATTCATATTAGCAAGCAGGAAACAGTGGCCCATAACATCTAGAGGAAAATCCATTGAGGAGATTGGGGATGTGGTTCAGTCAGTGGTTTGCCTAACATGCACAAAACAGGGATAGGGTGCATGTCTATAACACAGCATTTCACAAGTAGAGGCAGGAGGGTTAGAAAGTCAGAGCCATCCTTGGCTATATAGCAAATTTAAGGCCAGGGTGGAATACATGACAGTCTATCTAAATTTTTTAAACAAGATTTTTAAAAACAAGATTGATAAACCCTTAGGAAATCTGACCAAAAGAAAGAGAGAAGAGACACAAGTTAAAATTAGAGATGAAAAATATACCATCACAACAGATAACAGAGAAATTAAAAAAATCATAGGGACATACTATAAAAACATATACTCCACTAAGTATGAAAATCTGAAAGGAATGGATTATTTCCTTGATTTATATGACCTATCTAAATTAAATCAAGAGGAGATTAATCACTTACATAGACCTATAACAAGTATAGAGATCCATGCAGTCATCAAAAATCTCCCAGCTGAAAAAAGTCCAGGCCCAGATGGATTCACTGCTGAATTTTACCAGACCTTCAGGGAAGAACTAACACCATTGCTTCTTAAGCTTTTCCATAAAATAGAAAAAGAAGGAAGCCTACCAAACTCCTATGAAACCAGCATCACCCTAATACCAAAACCAGGCAAAGAGAGAAAAAAAAAAAAAAAAATTACAGACCAATCTCCCTCATGAACATAGATGCAAAAATTCCCAACAAAACATTGGCAAACAGAATACAAGAACATATTAGAAACATCATTCACTCCGACCAAGTAAGCTTTATCCCAGAGATGCAGGGATGGTTCAACATACACAAATTGATAAATGTAATGCATTATATAAATGGACTGAAGGACAAAAATCATATGATCATCTCATTAGATGCAGAGAAAGCATTTGACAAAAATCCAACATCCCATCATAATAAAAGTCCCACAGAGACTGGAAATAGAAGGAACATATCTCAATATAATAAAGGCTATTTATGACAAGTCTACAGCCAACATATTACTAAACGGGGAAAAACTGGAAGCTTTTCCACTAAAATCAGGAATAAGACAAGGGTGTCCACTGTTCCCAATTTTATTTAATATAGTACTGAAAGTCTTAGCCATAGCAATAAGGCAAGAGGCCCACATAAAAGGGATACAAATTGGAAAGATGAGGTCAAGTTATTATTATTTGCGGATGACATGATTCTACACATAAAGGACCCTAAAGACTCTACCAGCAAACTGTTAGAGCTGATAAACACCTACAGCCATGTAGCAGGATACAAAATAAATACAGAAATCAGTAGCCTTCCTATATGTTAACAACAAACACACAGAGGATGAAATCAGAGAATCACTCCCATTCACACTTGCATCAAAAAAAATTAAAGTATCTTGGGCTGGAGAGATGGCTTAGCGGTTAAGCACTTTCCTGTGAAGCCTAAGGACCCCGGTTCGAGGCTCGATTCCCCAGGTCCCACGTTAGCCAGATGCACAAGGGGACGCACGCGTCTGGAGTTCGTTTGCAGAGGCTGGAAGCCCTGGTGCGACCATTCTCTCTCTCTCCCTCTATCTGTCTTTCTCTCTGTGTCTGTCGCTCTCAAATAAATAAATAAAAATTAAAAAAAAAAATTAAAGTATCTTGGAATAAACCTAAGCAAGGAAGTGAAGGATCTCTACAATGAAAATTTTAAAACACGCAAGCAAGAAATTGCAGAAGACACTAGAAAATGGAAAAACATTGCTTGTTCCTGGATTGGAAGAATCAATATTATAAAAATGGCAATTACCAAAAGCAATCTACACATTTAATGCAATCCCCATCAAAATTCCAATAGCACTCTTCACAGAAATAGAAAAAAATCCAAAAATTCATCTGGAAGCACAAAAAACCTTGAATAACTAAAACAATACTGAGCAACAAAAATAAGGCTGGTGATATCACCATACCTGATTTTAACCTATACTACAGAGCCATAGTAACAAAAACAGCATGGTACTGGCACAGAAGCAGATATGTAGATCAATGGAACAGAATAGAGGACCCAGATGCAAGTCCAGGTAGCTATAGCCACCTGATATTTGATAAAAATGCCAAAAATACTCATTGGAGAAAAGACAGCCCCTTCAGCAAATGATGCTGGGAAAACTGGATATGCATCTGTAGAAGGATTAAAATAGATTCTTCTCTCTCTCCATGCACAAGAATTAAGTCCAAATGGATTAAAGACCTTAACATTAGACCTGGAATTCTGAAACTGCTTGAGGAAAAAGTAGGGGAAACCCTTCAACATATTGGTCTTGTCAAAGACTTTCTGAATATAACCCCAATTGCTCAGGCAATAAAACCACAGATTAACCACTAGGACCTCATGAAATTACAAAGATTTTGTACTGCAAAGGACACTGTGAAAAAAGCAAAGAGGAAACCTACAGATGGGAAAAATCTTTGCCAGGTATACATCTGATAGAGGATTAATATCTAGGATATACAAGGAACTCAAAAAAATAAATAATAAATCAAACAAGCCAATTAAAAATGGGCTATGGAACTAAATAGGGAATTCTCAAAAGAAAAAATACAGCTGGCATATAAGCATCTAAAAAATGTTCTACATCCCTAGTCATCAGGGAAATGCAGATTAAAACTACATTGAGATTCCATCTCACTCCTGTCAGATTGGCTACTATCATGAAAACAAATGATTATAAATGCTGGCAGGGATGTGGAAAAAGAGGAACCCTTCTACACTGCTGGTAGGAATGCAATCTGGGCCAGCCATTGTGGAAATCAGTGTGGAGGTTCCTAAGACAGCTCAAAATTGATCTACCATATGACCCAGCTATAGCACTCCTAGGCATATATCCTAAGAACTCATCTCATTTCCTTAGAAGTACATGCTCAACCATGTTTATTGCCACTCAATTCACAATAGCTGGGAAATGGAACCAGCCTAGATGTCCCTCAACTGATGAGTGGATAATGAAGATAAGGCACATTTATACAATAGAGGTCTACTCAGCAGTAAAGAAAAATGAAGTTATGAAATTTCCAGGAAAATGGATGTATCTGGAAAGGATTTACTAAGTGAGGTAACCCAGGCCCAGAAAGCCAAGTGTCACAAGTTCTCTCTCACATGTGGATAGTAGCTACAGATGATTGGACTTCTGTGTAAGTAAGAAGAAAACTCAGTAGCAAAGGCCAGTAAGATAGAAAAGAAATATAGAGGGAAGAGAAAGGAAAGGAGGGGGTACTTAATAGGGTGGTATTATATGTATGTATGTAGAAGAATAGATTAATGGGGGTGAAAAAGCCCAAAGTGAGGTCAGGGGAAGAGATTGAATAAAGGAAAGGTGGAGGGAGGGCTAATCAAAATCTAAGAGGATATAAATAAGTCATATGGAAACCTACTTTCTTGGACAATGGAATGCTCAGGAGCCATAGATTGTTACTAGAATATTTTCAGTGCCAGGGATGGGATACCTTCCAGTGAGTTGTTGGCCAGGGAGGTTCCTGATGCCCCTCAAACATTATAGGCCATTGCCAAGGCCCTTGGTTTCCCACCAGAAATAGATGGTAAGACCCTATTGCTGAAGTCTCCACATACTTGGGCTGCAAGTCCACTGAGAAATCCTGCTGGAACTGACATGATAACCTTCTCGATGTAGACCAGCTGACAGAAAACTGGAAGAAGCCATTTTGCATGTAGTTCAATGGGAGAGAGAGAAATCAGTGAAGATAATCAATGGTGGACATTGCAAGCCTTATATTTGGCCATCCAGCACAACTGAGCCAACAGGTGCAATAGTTGCATGTCTGTCATGGTGGAAACCAACTGCCTCTAATCGGACTAGAGGCCTGCTCCATGGGAGGGAATACATCCCTGATGCTGAAAACTTAAAACAGGGGTAGTCATGAGCCCTCGGGACATAAAATCTGCTGATGTCTGGATAAATGTATATACTATGCTTATCAAACTTCCCAGTAAGCACTTCTCTTAATGTTCATACCCTTATATTAATGCTACTCTCACTTTTGGTCGAGAATCTTCTCTTTTCAGATGGTAGTGACCTTTGGATGACTCAGAAGGCATCATGGTACTGGAAAGAAGTGACAGGAGTGCTCAGTACTGCAATGTCTCTGTCATGCCTTCCAAGGCTCAGGGTCTATTTCGGAAGAGGTGGCAGAAAGAATGTAAGAGCCAAAGGAAGGGTAGGACTCCTTACAACATGCCCCTCCAGACACAAAATGGCCTGGATATCCATGACCTCACAGTGCCTGACACTACCTAAACAAGACCATCATAAGAGGAGGAAAAGATCATGACATCAAAATAAAAAGAGACTGATTGAGATGGGGAGGGGATATGATGGAGAATGGACTTTCAAAGGGGATAGTGGGGGAGGGAGGGTATTATCATGGGATATTTTTCATAGCCATGGAAGTTGCCAATAAAAAAAATTTGAAACGAAAAAAAAAACAAAAAAATTCATCCAGTGAAATAGACATAGAAATGATAGAGGTGAGAGAAAATTATCAATAAAATGGCCATTTGAAACATGCCCAAAGATTTAAAGGAAATGATGAACCCAATGAAAACTGATATGGAAGCTAGAAATATGGGTTGAGTGCCATATAAATATCTCTCAAGTGAAAAATTCATCAGACATAGCAACAACAATGGATGTGCATACAGTTAGTTATAGCTCAGTACAACTGAGAGGGAGGTGTAAGGGAAGGAAGAGATCTTTAAAAGATCCACCCCCCAAAGTAAAAGAAACAGCACATATAGGGGAACAAGGAGAAGATGATGCTAATCACTCATTAGAAACAATGTGAGTGCCAGATAATGGGAACTACCGTTCACATCACATTACAAAACGATGTCCTCCAGTCACTAAAATTATACTTCCCAAGTCAAGGCGGCTAGAGTCATCTTGAAATAAACAAAAGGTGAGGAAATGTATCAGCAGCAAATCCACACTGTATGGAGTAGTAAGAGAAGTTCACGGAGCTGGAAGGAAAGAGTGGCTGAGGTAAACAGATGCACGAAGCTGGACCCAGTAGCCAAGATGCAGGTCTGTATGGGAAGCATTGTGCTCTTGCCTCTCTCCCTCCCCATGTCTCCTGCTGTCCTCTTTCTGGGCTAAGGGCTGAACCCGGGTCTCTGCGTGTGCTAGGCCACTGCTCTGCTGCTGAGCTAGGTGCAAAGACTGCGGCCCAAGGCAAGGTGTGGTCCTGGTGCCCCCGTGTATTCTGAGGGTCTGGAGGGAGCATCCCAGAAAGGCATGCAGACTGGTTTACACCCCTTTCTCAGCTGCCTCCTGTTGCTGTTGGACGTCACTGTTTCTTTTCTGCTTGCTTACAGGCAGAAGCGCTTGTCTTTAATCAACCTAAGGTAATTAAGTGGCCCTGTCATCAGTCTGCCAGGAAAAATGAGCCACTCATCTCCCGAAGGTTTAAAAAAAAATGCTTTCATTTGTTAGACTACAAACATATTGAGATTGCTGTGCTAGAAAAGCAACATAAAATAAGACTACATTAAGTCCCTCGGTTAACCAGAGTGGCTTGTTAAAAACTAACTACTGTGGTCAAGGCTATCTTTTCTTTGTGACTCTGCTGACTGAGCTGGGGTGTAACTGGGACCCAAGGGAGAGTGAGTTTCATCCGCTCGAACGGAGGAACTGGGTGTGCAATGCCCACCTGAGAACCACGTAGGTAAGCAAATAGCAAGACTACACGTCGGTTTGGGTTGTATCCTTCTGCTATTGCCTGTGCTCCCCTTGGCTGGCTACCCTCTTAGAAGCTTTTGGTAGAGGCAGGCTGTTCTTGAAGTGTTCAGTGAGCCCCGGGCTCTTCCCTCCTTGGAAAAGGCATCCTATGTTGATGCCCTCTGATGCCAGCGCTCTGGGAAGGCCTGTCCTCTCCCCTCAGAAGCGTGTCACGAGCCCCGCTGACTTCCCATGATGGTTGATGGGCAGCTTGGGGTCGCCATGTCTGGGACAACGGCCAGAGCAGGCTAGAAAGTTCGTTTGCTCCCTGGAATGATTTTCTGTCTCCTTGGAAGGTCTGTTTCCTGGGCTGAGAGGTGGAGGGCAGTGATGTCACTGTCTAACTTTGGGGGCTTAGGCTTAGGTCTGGTGGTGAGGAATGCAGAAGTACGGGCTCAGGTCAGGAGGCTAGGGCCTGTCTTCAGCACCAATGAGCTCAGAGTTGGCTCCAACTGGGCAATCGCAGATGTGCTTTCCTGTCACTGGGGGTGATGGTCAGCGGGACAGCCTCCGCTAGTGGCTCTAGACAGCCGGAGGCCCCGGGAAAGGGACCGGGAATAGGCTGCTCTGGACTGCGCAGTCACTGACCCAACTTTGATTTCTTGCGGGTGACGTCAGTACCCTCAGGACATTCAGGCAGAAGAGCGCTCTCCCATCTGCCCCTTCCAGACAGCGTGAGGGTCGCATGATTCCTCTGCTAGGAGCCACAGGGAAGCTGCTGGGCCTCCTATCCAGTGGGGCACAGGGGCTTCCATCGGGGCATTCCTCCAAGTACAGGGGCCCAGATGGGTCACTGGGAGCTCCTGAACTCTTCTTTCTGTGCGCACCCCCATCCCTGGGCACACAATGTCCACTCTAAACTGCAGCCAGCTCCAAGGAGAGAGCCAGGCTTACAGATCTCATTTGACAATATTGTCCATGAGAAAGGTGTGCGCAAGGCACGTTCTTTGTTTATTAGTTCAGAGAAAAATCTCCAGAACGGCTGACTGCAGGTAAAAACAGACTATGTGTCAAGATCCCACTTCCAGAGCATATCCCAGAGTTCTCCTATAGACCTTCCCTGGGCCTTTTCCCTCCCAGGCTACCTGAAAGAGACCTGGAGGCTGGGATTGAGGTGACAGCCTTGGGGAAGCAGGTATAGCCCAGGGCACCCCAAGAACGTGTAAGTGGGGAGGGAAGGCTAAACGCAGCATACAGTGGAGGAATAGCCAGATACCCGTGGGAGTGTACTCAGGAGCATGCTCAGGAGGATACAGTTTCCTCCCCCCCCCACAAAAAAGTAGACCTCTGAAATCATTTTAGTTCACTCCATTATTATTTTTTTTCATTTTCATTTGTTTTTGAGACAGGGTCTCATATATCCTAGGCTGGTCTCAAACTCAGCTGAGGATGACCTTGAATTTCCAATCTTCCTGCCTCTACCTTCCGAGTGCTAAGATTGTAGGCTTGCACCACCATGCCAAGTTCATGCTGTGCTGAGCGTTGAACCAGGCTTTGGGGATGCTAAGCAGTCACTCTGCCAGTGGGGCCACATCCCCAGCCCAGCCATCCTCTTTACTGTTTGCTAGTTCCATCAGCTTGTTTCTTCACTCATTAAGCACGGAGCCCCTACTGCGCGTCTGCTGCAGAGCTGACCACACAGTGATGGGCTGGCCACCTGCCTAGGTGAACTGTGCATAGCCTTTATTGGCTGGTGGCCCTTTCTTCCACCTTCAAATGTTGGGTTCAGCCCTTCTTCTCCTCTCTCCTGCTTCTCTCTTTCCCTGAAGGACCTTAGGCTCTCAGGGAGACGCTCTGGATTAGTCGGCATAATTTATAGTAAAGCTTGCTGCCTTTTTTCACCTCTTGACTTGTAACATATCCTCAGGTCCTAGGGATTCAGATGTGGGCATTTTGGGGATGGGCTATTAATCTCTCCACAATGGCTCCCGAGGGGCCACGTCTAAACAGAATCTTGAAGGTTGAACAAGAACCTACTCATCCTGGGGAAGAGGTAGAGTTCCTAGGCTTAACACAATAGAACTCTTCCCTATCCCCTTGAAAGAAAGATCAGGAAGACCAGTGGGTAGGAGAGACTGGAAATAAGGCTGTCTTAAAAAGGAGACAAGAGCCCATAGAGTTCAGACTCAGAGGTCAGAGCCACGGGGAGCAGCGTACCCAGTCCCCACGGCGCTCATCAGCCCCAGTTGTCCCAGCTCTAGGGCATGAACTGGGCAGACCTTGGAGAACAGGCTGCAGAGGCAGAAAGACCTCCTGTCTGTTCTGTCTTTGGGAGGGAGGAAGGGTGCTGGGGGAAGCTCGCCAGACATCTGAGCTGATGGAGACCATGCGCATAATAAAACCAGCCAGGCTGGTCCAAAGGCACGCACTGTACTCTGAAACCATTCTAAATTTTGCCAAAACCCCAGGGTTCAAGCCAGAAAGAAGACCTCAAGTGTGCGATGGGGCAGGGGCAGGCGGGGCAAGGGCAGTGGGTATTGTCATTGGTTCATAACATGCTAAGTTAATTTATTTGTTTTGACTTGCGCCTTTTAAGTAGGGTTTCATCATTTAATGTGTTTTCCATCTTATCCTGTTACATGGGTAGGAGCCCTTGTATTTACTCATGGGAGGTTTCCCATCTCCAAAGTCCATTTTGTCAGCTGGGCGAGCAGATAGGTTTTGATAGCCTGTACTTGCTGGTGCCTGGCTGCTGTCTCCATTTTCACTCTCCTTGTTGATTTGAACCACTTCCACGGTATTTTTTCTTTGACTTGTACACCAGAGTGAATTCCAGGCTAGATTGTGGACAGATCTCTGTCCTGCCTCCACCCTGACACTCCCCTGAACCTGACCTCTGATGGCAGAATGAGCCCCTCTGCCCTCATGGAAAATAATGGCTTCATGCTACTGGGCACAGTTGCCAGCATCCAGCCAGGAGCTTGGTGCAGAATGGGTACCCGTGGAACAGAATGGAGAGTCAGTCTCATCCCCAACAGGAGGGGCTCTAATGACCTCTGTCTCTCAGTGAGATGCAGAGCTACCATGGGTGGCTGGCTCTGCCCAATCCAAACCCGGGAGGCCTTGTGAGAGGTAGAAGGATTTGGGTGAGTACACCAAGCTTTGAGAACTCTCTAGGACAACAGAAACGGTTTTGTCCTTTAGTGCCATGGAAATGTCATTTGTAGTATTAAAAGTAGTGAGATGCTGAGTGGAAAAGTAAGTTGACCTAGGAAGATTTACAGTTTCCTAAACCAACATCTTGGTGTGGTCCTACCCATACCAAACCAAAACCAACCCATGCCAAACCCCAAAAGCCAAACAGGGGGAATCCACAGGTAAAAATTCTGAATGATGCTCATGTAATTCTAGGACTAGAGAGGGGTGAGAGGTATTTGCATGCTAGCTTAATCTGGGGCCATAAGCTATGACTGCCATTAAAATAAAAAAATAAAACGTGTAACTTTCAACCAGCTGAAAACAATTCTATTTTCTATGGGGAATGGGAAAGAAAGAGGGAAGACAGGATGAAAGTTAGAAAGGGAAGAATGGAACAAAACAGCTGCAATAAATCTTATTATAGCAGTAATTACAGGAAATGTAAATTGGTTGAATCAATTAAAAGAAAGTCTTTCATATTAGAGTTTTTTTTAAAGGGTTCCAGTAACAAATTGTTTCCAGGAGAAAGAAGGGCTTAAAAATAAAAGAATGCCTAAAGGTTTAAAGAGACAAAAAAAATGTATATCACAAGCATACAGGAATCAAACTAAATCCATGGCAACAACTTTTAATTTAAAGGTCTTCCAAAATAAACTTTAAAGTTGAAAATCTCATGTGAGTTAAAAAAAAAAAAAAAAGTCCATGTACAATACTGAAAGGGGCAGTCGATGTGGAACAGAGCAGAACGTTCGCTCTGGCTCTTCACACCGTTCCAGAAAACGGCATCAGAGGTCCTTGCCGCAGCCACTTTGAGGTGTGGATGGCCATGAGGACCGCCTGTCTGATGTCTCTGCGAGATGACCAGGCAGAGTAGCAGAGGGGCTGTGACCCGTGAGTGAAAGTAAACTTACTTGATGACACTTACTCCCCAAATTTTAATTGTCTTTCTAAGGAAAGTGTTACCTGCCCACAGCGAGTACGCACGGGGAGTTCAGCCCCCAGCAGAAAGCCAAGTACTACTGGCTGAAACACTGAGTTCAAACTCAAGACAATAAGCTAGAAATGTTACCTTTCTGGAAGTACAGTTTTCTATGTAATGAGTCTCTGCTTAAGGAAATATAATTGGATGGGTTTATTGTTGTTGTTGTTGGTGGTGGTGGTGTGTGTATGTGTGTGTGTGTGTGTGATAGGATCTCCTTCTAGCCCAGGCTGACCTGGAATTCACTATGTAGTCCAGGGTGGCCTCAAACTCATGGCAATCCTCCTGCCTCTGCCTCCTGACTGCTGGAATTAAAGGCATGCACCACCACACCAGGCTACTTGGATGGTTTTTGAAACACGTATCTTTATGCAAACTCCCACAATCATGGTAGAAGATCTGTCAGGACTCACAACCACCTTTTTGTCCCTGGAGGTGAATCCCTTTGTTGTCTGGGCCTGGACCCTGGCCACTGCAGCGCTGTCCCTGCTTGACAGACTCCATGTCACTGGAATCATAAAGGGTAGGTGTGGTCTTTTCTGTGCTGCTCATTTCACTCAGCATTCTGACTTTGAATTCATTGAATTATCACATGTATTAGAAATATGTTCATGCATTCCATTTTATGACAGTCTAATTTCTATGGATATGCCACAATTATTTTATCTGCAATGTATATGACCAATATTTGAGTCGTTTCTACTTTTTGTCGGTTTCGAATAAGACTGCTCAATCAAGAGTCACGTGAAGGTCTTTGTGTGAGCATATATTTTACCCTTTTCCTGGTTAAAAACCTAGAAGCAGCCTTTATGGGTCATGTGATAAATGTATGTTTAACTTTCTAAGAAAGAAACAAACCATCTTTCAAAGTGCCTGTTTAACCTCTCATTTGTGATGCCAGCATTCTTGTTGCCCCCATTCCCTTACCAACACTTAGTATTGTTGGTCTTTTTCATTTTAGTCATTTTATAAACTGTGCAGTGTGGGCAGTTCACTGTGGTTTTAATTGGCTTTTGTAATTAACTGTGAGTTAAAAATCTTGTCAAGTGCATGTTGCCATCCATGTAACTTTGTTGTGAAGTAGCTTTCTGTTGTTGTTACTGTTGCAAGGCCAGAATCTCACCCCAGCTCAGCAAGACCTGTAATGCATTCTGCAGCTCCAGGCTCACCTCACGTTCAGTGATCCTCCTACTTCTAGTCTCCTGAGTGCTGGGAATAAAGTCATGCACCACTACACCTGACTGTGAAGCATCTTTTTAACTGTTTTGTCTATTTTTGCTTAGGTTTAAAAAGGAAATTGAATAAGAATACTGCTCTCTCTCTCTCTCTCTCTCTCTCTCTCTCTCTCTCTTTTTTTTTTTTTTTTTTTTTTTGGTTTTTCAAGGCAGGGTCTCACTCTGGCTCAGGCTGACCTGGAATTCACTATGTAGTCTCAGGGTGGCCTCGAACTCACGGCGATCCTCCTACCTCTGCCTCCCGAGTGCTGGGATTAAAGGCATGCGCCACCACGCCCGGCAGAATGCTGCTCTCTTAAGCTGATATCAGCACAAAGGTGATGGAGAAAGACACTGAGGACATGCAACACCTACCAAACCAGAGATCCAGAGGCCCCTAAGTGCCCATCACTGCCGTAGACTTAAAATGCTCCCAGCATGGCTCAGGGAATTTTGCATAAGAGGAGGGCAGAAAGATTGTTAGAGCCACAACTTGAGACATTTTGCACAAAGACATTGCCTCTCCCCCATAACTGTCTGCTGCCCCCATAATGCATGACCCACAATCCCCATGGGGTTGACCTGCATTCCCAAAGAGGAAGGCATCTTCAGAAAAGGATGGGGATGAGGGAAAGGATGGTACCAACATGTGATGTTCACATACAAAATATGTCCACACCTAATAATAAAATAGGAGATTTGTCATAATTGGATTATAAGGGTTTTATATGTTCTATATACGAGTGTTTACATAAATATATGCTTTACAAATATCTTTCCACAGTCTATAGCTTCACTTTATATATTTTTCTAACAATGAAACTTAGTTTATATTTATTACTTTTTACTTGTTGTGTCCTGTGGAAGAAATCTTTTTTCAGCCTAGGGTCCCATATTTCTATGACATTTTTTCAAAAACAATTTTTTTATTAGCAACTTCCATGATTGTAAACAATATCCCATGCTAATGTCCTCCCTCCCCCCACTTTTCCCTTTGAAACTCCATTCTCCATCATATCCCCTCCCCTATGACTTTTTTTTAAAATTTTTATTTATTTATTTGAGAGCGACAGACACAGAGAGAAAGACAGAGGGAGAGAGAGAGAATGGGCGCACCAGGGCTTCCAGCCTCTGCAAACGAACTCCAGACGCGTGCGCCCCCTTGTGCATCTGGCTAACGTGGGACCTGGGGAACCGAGCCTTGAACCAGGGTCCTTAGGCTTCACAGGCAAGCGCTTAACCGCTAAGCCATCTCTCCAGCCCCCCTATGACTTTTAAAATATATTTTTTTTATTTATGTTTTTGACAGAGAAAGAGGGAGAGAGAGAGATAGAGATAGAGAATGGGCTTGCCAGAGCCTCCAGCCACTGCAAATGAGCTCCAGATGCATACACCTCCTTGTGCATCTGACTAATGTGGGTCCTGGGGAATCTAACCTGGGTCCTTTGGCTTTGCAAGCAAAAGCCTTAACCATTATGACACCCTTCCAAGCCTTCTATGACTTTTTATAGTTTAGAATTTTTTTGAGGTAAGGTTTGTAATTATTTAAGTACTAAGGAATAGGTAAAGGCTGAGCTATATATTTTTGTTGCTGGTAGAAACATTTAATTATCTCAGCAATTGCTAGAGATATTTTCAACTCACCCACCAAACCCCCTTGGAACCTTCATTAACAGTCAGCTGACCACAAAAGTGTGAGTATGCCGAACTTCTCCCTTCTGTTGCATTATTCTGTTTGCCTATCTTTTGCAATACTATTTCTCTTATTTATGTCATATGTCATCTGAAATAGTTCCTTTAAAATTTTTTTAGGTCATTTTAGATCCATTTTTCAATTACTACAAATAGTCTTTTGTGTTTTATTGTGAGTGTTTTGAATCCGTAAATAACTGGGGGCTAAATAATATCTCAACATCCAAGCACTCTAGTCTATGCACGTGACACACCCTTCCACTTCTAGTCTATGTGTGTGACACACCCTTCCACTTATTCAAATCTGCTTTCATGCTGCTGAGATAGTCTGTAGCTTTTTTTTTTTTGTTTTGTTTTTGATTTTTTGAAGTAGGGTCTCACTCTAGCTGATACTGACCTGGAATTCACTATGTAGTCTCAGGGTGGCCTTGAACTCATGGCGATCCTCCTACCTCTGCCTCCTGAGTGCTGGGATTAAAGACGTGCACCACCATGCCCAGCTGTCCATAGATTTTAGTGTACAGATCTCAGGTGTGTTGGTAAGGTTCTCTCCAGCACTTAATACCTCTTGTGCGATTTCAACCGGTATTTAAAAATTGAAGCACGGTTTCATGTGTCCCAGGCTGACTTCAAACTCACTATGTAGCCTACAGCGACCTTGAGGTCTTAGTCCTCTTACCTCTGCCTCCTCAGTGCTATGATTACAGGTCTGTGCTACCCCCGCCCTTTTTTTGAGATAAACCCAACAGACTGGCCTTTTTTTAATGAGAGAGAACAAGAAAAGGAGATCTAGAAAATTGGTGCACCAGGGCTTCCAGCCACCACAATCAAGCTTCAGATGTGTGCACCATCTTGTGCACATGAGCAACCTTGTGTGTTTGTATCACCTTGTGCATGTGGCTTACATGGGATCTGGAGAGTCAAACATGGGTCCTTAGGATTTGCAGGCAAGTGCCTTAACCACTAAGCCATCTCTCTAGCTCCCTCATTTGGTTTTTAAGTGGTGCTTTTGGTGGGTGTGTGTGTATTCACATGGTGAGTGTGAGCATGCAGACCATGTTGTGTGTGTGGGGGGGGGATGCAAGCATGATGCTGGGTGTTGGTCCTTGCTTCCTCCTTTGAGGCAACATGTCTCTTCAACATTCTTTACTGCTGTGCTTTCCAGGATGGCTGGCCCACAGCTTCCAGTTGACTCTCTTGTCTCTTTTTCCCTTCTTACTATAGGCATGCTAAGATCACACATATCCACTGCAGCATATTTTATGTGGAGTCTAGGGAGCCAAAGTCTTGTACTTAGACTTATGCAGCAAATGCTTTAGTTACCAAGTCATCTCCTTGGCTCCTTAAATGATATTTTTAAAATTTCAGTATTTAGTTTTGCTGCTGGTATGCACAAATATTTGTAATTGACCTCGTGTCTTGTGATGTTACTGAATTTAATAGAACTATTTTTACTAGAATTTACTAGACTATTATAAGATATTTTTGAATATTTCTTAGGAGTCTTAATGTATACAACTGTGTAGTATGCAAATAAAAAAAATTTCATCCTATTTTCTTTTGAATTGATTTGCATAGTGACATAGATGTTGTAGCTACCTTCATGCTGCTGGAATGAAATGTTGACCAAAAGTAGCTGATGCAAGGTAAGTATTTATTTTACCTTATGATCTCAAGAGGAAGCTTTGTGATGGCAGAGAAAGATGTTAGAGCAGAAGCTGAACATCATCTCTGCCATAGCAACTGGAAAGCAGCAGCCACACACTGGCAAAGGCGAGCTGGGCTGTAACACCCGTAAGCCCTTCCACAAGGCTCACATTCTAAATTCCATCATCTGGGAACCAAGCATCCAAAACACCTTAGTTTATGGAAGACATCTGATTCAAAGCACCACATTTTGTCTCTGAACCACATAAGCTCATGACCATTTTATGATATAAGGATACATTAGTCTCACTTTTAAAGTCTCCATAGGGCTGGAGAGATGGCTTAAGAGTTAAGGTCCTTGTTGTCTTTGAATCTTAAGGACTCAGGTTCGATTCCCCAGTACCCACATAAGACAGATGCACAAGGTGAGGCATGTATCTGGAGTTCATTTGCAATGGCTAGAGGACCTGGAATGCCCATTCTCTCTATCTGCTTCTCTCTCAAAAACAAATAACTACTTTTTTAAAAGTCCCCATAGTTTTTTTTTAATAAACTCCAATACTGTTCATACATCCTCATAGTCCAAAGTCTCTTAACTATGAGCTTGTAAAATTAAAACACAAGTTAAATATACATAGTGGCACAGAGTAACATTCACAGTGCAAAAATGGCATTGGGCATAGCAAGGAAATATTGAACAATTGCAATTTCTAAAACAGTAGGAAAATATCAAATCCTGTTATGCCAAGTTTGACATCCATAACCATTGATGAAATCTCTGGGGCTTCCATTCATCCCTCCAGCTGGGCTGCTCAGGAAAATCTCCATCCTGAGCTGGTAGCTCTCCTTGGTGGTCATTTTATAGTCCTGGCATCTCCAAAGTCCTGAGGTCTCCCCTCTAATCCATGGCTCCATTGGGTCTCCATGTAGGGACTCCAACAACACTGCCTCACACTTCTCAATGGTCATTTTCAAAAAATCCACCTTGCAGATCCTATGACCCTTTCTTTCCTGCATTTATTAAACTCCCATGGTACCAGGTGGGCTACCGAGTTTGTTAATGGGAGTGGAAGGGATAAAGCCAATTTCAAAGAGCAGAAAAACTCCAGCGTTCTTCCTACTGCCCTAATGCAAAACAGCTGGCCAATGTTTATGGTGGGGATCTCTCAAACAATTGTAGATAAACTGGGTTGCTGTCTATTGCCCACAACTTTAATTTCTTTCTGTGCTCTATCCTTCTACTCACACCAGTCCATTTATTCTCATTTTAACCTTGCTCAAATTTTCAACACAGGAGAATGCAACTAGCCTCTCACACAAACTGCTTCTAGTGGAGTCTGGATAAAGTTCTTCCCCCTAATGAACAAAGCCTCCACAGGCCATAGTTCTTTCTACATGTATGTCTTTCAACTCTGACCAGAATGGTCTACCAAGCTCTACTTAGAACACTACAAAGCTCTCTCTCACTCTTTTTTTTTTTTTGTGTGGGGGGGGGTTACATTTTTATTTTTTTAATTTAATTTTTATTAACATTTTCCATGATTATAAAAAAATCCCAAGGTAATTCCCTCCCCCCCCCACACTTTCCCCTTTCCATTCTCCAACATATTACCTCCCCATCACAATCATTGTACTTAAATATATACAATACCAACCTATTAAGTACCCTCCTCCCTTCCTTTCTCTTCCCTTTATATCTTCTTTTTAACTTACTGGCCTCTGCTACTAAGTATTTTCCTTCTCATGCAGAAGCCCAATCATCTGTAGCTAGGATCCACATATGAGGGAGAACATGTGGTGCTTGGCTTTCTGGGCCTGGGTTACCTCACTTAGTATAATCCTTTCCAGGTCCATCCATTTTTCTGCAAATTTCATAACTTCATTTTTCTTTACTGCTGAGTAGAACTCCATTGTATAAATGTGCCACATCTTCATTATCCACTCATCAGTTGAGGGACATCTAGGCTGGTTCCATTTCCCAGCTATTATAAGTTGAGCAGCAATAAACATGGTTGAGCAAGTTCTTCTAAGGAAATGAGATGAGTCCTTAGAATATATGCCTAGGAGTGCTATAGCTGGGTCATATGGTAGATCAATCTTTAGCTGTTTTAGGAACCTCCACACTGATTTCCACAATGGCTGGACCAGATTACATTCCTACCAGCAGTGCAGAAGGGTTCCTCTTTTTCCACATTCCCTTCAACATTTATGATCATTTGTTTTCATGATGGTGGCCAATCTGACAGGGGTGAGATGGAATCTGAAGGTAGTTTTAATCTGAATTTCCCTGATGACTAGTGATGTAGAACATTTTTTTAGATGTTTATATGCCATTCGTATTTCTTCCTTTGAGAATGTTCTATTTAGCTCCAAAGCCCATTTTTTGATTGGCTTGTTTGATTCCTTATTATTTAATTTTTTGAGTTCTTTGTATATCCTAGATATTAATCCTCTATCAGATATATAGCTGGCGAAGATTTTTTCCCATTCTGTAGGTTGCCTCTTTGCTTTTTTCACTGTGTCCTTTGTAGTGCAAAATCTTTGTAATTTCATGAGGTCCCAGCAATTAATCTGTGGTTTTATTGCCTGAGCAATTGGGGTTGTATTCAGAAAGTCTTTGCCAAGACCAATATGTTGAAGGGTTTCCCCTACTTTTTCCTCTAGCAGTTTCAGAGTTTCAGGTCTGATGTTAAGGTCTTTAATCCATTTGGACTTAATCCTTGGCAATGACGAGAGAGAAGAATCTATTTTCATCCTTCTGCAGATATATATCCAGTTTTCCCAACACCATTTGCTGAAGAGGCTGTCTTTTCTCCAATGAGTCTCTTAATCCAATATTTCAAATCTTTCCATATTCTTCCCTCTACTCAGTTCCACAATATCAAAAGCCACACATTAAGGTTTTTAGTAGCAACTGACCCCACTATAATTTTACCAGTTTTATATTGTAGTTACTTTTGTGTTGTTAGAACAAGAGCTGGTGGGAGGAAAGGTTACATTTTAGCTTAAGGCTCCAGGGGAGGCTTTATGATGGCAGGGAATGGTAGAGCAGAGGCTGGAATCACCTCCTTGACTGAGAGGATGGAAAACAGCAGCAGAAGAAGGAGCCAAACTCTGGCAGAGGAGAGTTGGGCCATAACATGCCAAAGTCTACCACCACCAACACACCTCTTCAAGCAAGTCTCCACCTCCCAAATTGCCATCAGCTGGGGAGCAAGCATTCAAAACACTCAAGTTTATGGGGAATATCTGATTCCAACCACCACAGATGTCCACTGAATAAGCATGTTGAATACCAGGGGTGAGAGAACATTCTAGACTTTTGTCTTTTAATCTCAGGGGCATAGCATCCTCTCTTTCACCCTTCAGTGTGATGCTATCTGTCCTGTAGTGATGTCTTTTAAGGCCTGTGACTGAATTTAAACCTAATAACCACTGATACTGAGCATTTTTCTGGGTGAGTAAACCCTCTATGTAAAGTGTCTCTTCAAATATGCAGTTAATTTTTGAAACCTAATTTTGTGAACCTTTTTGTATTTTTATTGTAATTTTTTAAATTGGCATACAAGGATTTAGGTATCATTCGTTCTGACATTTTCAAGAACATTTTTTTTTATTTCCCTCTTCTTTTCTGTTCTTCCCCTCTCCCTCTTTCCCATAACTTCTGTCTTCCTTGTTTCACATACATCTTTTTGCCCTTTAGTCCAACCTCTTCCAGCTCATGTCTTTGTATTCACTTTTGGTTACAGTCCTATCTTTATAGATTTAAGACAGACAGACAGATAGATAAATAGATAGATAGATAGATAAATAGATAGATAGATAGATAGATAGATAGATAGATAGATAGATAGATAGATAGATATTACATACTAAGACCTGTAAATCAGAGAGAACATGTAGTTTTGGCCTCTATGGATTTGAGTCATTTCTTCATATTGATGCTTTCCAAATAAATTTTCTTGAAAGTTTCATAATTTCATTTTTTCATACTGCTGCCTAGAATTCTGCTGTGCAAATGTAATGCATTTTTATTATCCACTCATCTGTTGATGGGCATCTTGACTGATTCCAATTCTTTACTATTGCAAATAGAGCTGTAATAAACATGGTTGTGCAGATATCTCTGAAGTAGAATGTGGAATCGTTACAGCATATGCCCAGGAGAGGTATAACTGGGTTGTGTGGGTCTGTTTCTAACTTTTGAGACACTGCCATGATGATTTCCATAATAGTTGAGCTAGTTTGTACATCACCAGCAGTGGGTGAGGGGTCCGCATGCTTTGAATCCTTGCCAGCATTTGTTGTTTTCTTGATTCTGACTGGGGTAAGTTGTTTTGATTTGCATTTCCCTGGTGGCTAGGTATGTTGAGCACTTTTTAAAGTTTGTTGGCTATTTGACCTTCTCTTTTGTAAATTGTTCACTTCATTAGCTCATTTGGTGATTGGTTGGATTTTTTATTTTGGTGTTTAATTTTTTTTCAGTTGTTTGTAAACTCTGATAATTAGCCCTCTGTCTGAATGTAGCTTACAAAGATTTCTTATTCTGTAACTTGTTCATTTTGTTGATGGTTTCCTTTGCTGTGAAGAACCTTTTAAATTCATGTAGCCCCATTTATTGATTCTTGGGGTTATTTTCTGTGTTATTGGAGTCCTGTTAAGAAAGTTCTTGCCAGGTTGGAGAGATGGCTTAGCAGTTAAGCACTTGCCTGTGAAGCCTAAGGACCCTGGTTCGAGGCTTGACTCCCTAGGACCCATGTTAGCCAGATGCACAAGGGGGCGCACGCGTCTGGAGTTTGTTTGCAATGGCTGGAGGCCCTGGGGTGCCCATTCTCTATCTATCTGCCTCTTTCTCTCTCTGTCTGTCTGTCACTCTCAAAATAAATAAATAATTTTTAAAAAAGTTCTTGCCTATGCCTATATTCTGGAGAATGTTCCCTATTTTTTCCTCTAGTATTTTCTATGTTCACGTGTTATATGGAGGCCTTTGACCTACTTTGGTTTGATATTTGTACAATTAGAGAGATATGGATCTAATTTTATTCTTCTATAAGTGGATATCCAGTTTTACCAGCACCATTTGCTCAATATGCTTTCTTTCTCATTGATATTTTTGGCTCATTCGTCAAAGGTTAGGTGGATTTCCTTCTGGGCCCTCTGTCCTGTGGCACTGATTTGCGTGTCTGTTTTGGTGCCCGTACCATGCTATCTCCATCACTTCTGTCCTGTAGTGTAATTCGGGGTCAGATACTGCGGTACTACCCCGCTGTGACTTTTTGCTTTAGGACTGCTTTGCTATTCACGGTCTTTTGTGGTTCCATATGAATTCCTGATTATTGTTTTCTAGTTTGAAGAGGAATGTTATTGGAGTTTTGGTGGGAGTTGCAGTGAATGTATAGATTACTTTGGGTTGGATAGTAATTTACACATTAATGATCCAGGGCATGACAGGTCTTTCTAGCACGTAACGTCCTCTTTGATTTCTTCTTTTAGTACCTTAAAGTTTTCATTCTAGAGTCTTTTACATTTTCGTTAGGTTTATTTCTAGGTTTTTTTTTTCACTATTGTGAATGGGATGTTTTCCTAGATTTCTTTCCCTTTGGGTTCATTATTGGAATATATGAAGCTACTGATTTTTTAATCTTATTTTATTTTTTCTCATTTTTAAAAACATTTTCCATGATTATAAAAAATATCCCATGGTAATACCCTCCCTCCCCCCACTTTCCCCTTTGAAATTTCATCCTCCATCATATCCCCTCCCCATCTCAATCAGTCTCTCTTTTATGTTGATGTCGTGATCGTTCCCTCCTCTTATGATGGTCTTGTGTAGGTAGTGTCAGGCACTATGAGGTCATGGATATCGAGGCCATTTAATGTCTGGAGGGAGCACGTTGTAAGGAGTCCAACCCTTCCTTTTTTATATGTTGATTTTGTATCTTGCAAATTTATTTAAATTATTTATTGACTCTAGGAATTTCTTTGTATTTTTCTCTTGGGTCTATTAAGTATAGAATCATATCATCTGTGAGTAGGGATAGCTTGATTTCTTCCTTCCCAATTTCTGTTCCTTTTATGTCTTTTCCTGTTTTACTGCTTTATCAAGGCCCTTGAGCACAATGCTGAAAAGAAGTGGTAAGAGTAGGCATTCTTGTCACATTCTTGTTTTTAGAGGAAATGGCTGCAGATTTTCTCAAGTTAATGTTGGTGGTGGGTTTGCCACATGTGGTCTTTATTATTTTGGGGTATGGTCCATCTATTCCAGTTTTCCCAGTTGAGAAGATCGTGTGATTTCTACTTTCAAGTTTGTTAATGTCATGTGTTACCTTTATTGGTGTGCATATGTAGAAACAGCCTTGCATTCTTGAAATGAATCCCACTTGGTTATGATGGATAATCATCACAATGTGCTCTTGGATTTGGTTTGAAAAAGAATCATGTGAGGAACATTTGTATCCATATTCATCAGTGAGTTGGTCTGTAGTTTTCATTTTTGGTTGTGTCTTTACCTGGATTAGGGATCAGGGTGATGCTGGCTTTATAGAATAAATCTGGATGTGTTTCTTCCTTTCATTGTGGAGCACGTCTTGACGAGCTGGTACTAAGCTATCCTGAAAGTCTGCTCGACTTCTGCAGTGAATCCATCTGGCCCAGGGCTTTTCCTTGTGGGGAAAGTTTTAATTACAGCTTTAATTTCATTGCTTGTCATGGGTCTGTGTAAGTTATTGATGTCCTCCATTTTTAACTTGGGAGATTATATTTGTTTATACATTTGTCCATTTCTTCTAGGTTTTCCAGCTTTTTGAAATATGTTTTCCAAATATTCACTAATGATGTTTTGAATTTCACTGGGATTTGTTTACCAGCTCCTTTTTGTCTCCAATTTTGTTAATTTGTGCCTTCTCTCTTCTTCTTTTTTTTTGTTAGTTTGGATAACGGCTTGTCAATATTATTTATTTTCCAAAAAAACACAACTCTTCATTTGGTTAATTCTGTGTATTGTTCTTTTAGTGACTATTTCATTAATTTCTGCCCTGGTCTTTATTATTTCTTGCCGCCTACTGGGTTTGCAGTTGGCTTGTTTCTCTAGAGAGCTGAGGTGGCTTCTTAGATTGTTTATGTGAGATCTCTCTAATGTCTTGACATGTGCCCTTATAGCTCTAATCGTTCTTCTTAGGACTGCCTTGGCCAAATTCCAGAGAGCCTGGTAGGTTGTATTATCATTTTCATTTATTTCTTGGACTTTTTTATTTCCTCATTGATTTCAATAATTGCATTGGTTTACTTTCCAAGAATTTGTGAAGTTTTTGTATTCTCTCTTTTTGTTGATTTTTTTCCTTTGTTTCCATTATGATCTGACAGGATACAAGGTATTACATCATTTTGTTGGTATTTGTTGAGGTTTCTTTTGTGGCCAATTATGTGGTAAATTTTGGAAAAGGTTCCGTGAGATGCTGAGAAGAATGTTTCTTCCCTATCTGTTGGGTGGAATACTCTGTATGTGTCTGTTAGGTCTAGTTGATCAATGTGTGGTTTGGCTTTGAAATTTCCTTGCTGACTTTTTGTCTAGATGACCTATATGAGTAAGAGAGTGGGGTATTGAAGTCCCCCAACTATTATTGTGCCTATATTTTTGTGTTCTTTTATGACTGTTAGTGTTTGTTTATGAAGTTAGGAGCCCCAAGATTTGGCACGTAAATATTTGCAGCTATAGTACCTTTTGGATGAATTGTCCCCTGTGTTGAAATGAAATGTCCCTGTTGTCTTCTCTAATTGATTTTGGTTTGACCCACAGACGGCCACTCTTCCTGGCTCACTGCTTCCTTATACTTGGCAGTGTGCTCCCCATTCTTTGCTGTTCAGTTACGAGCATGTTTGTTGGCTAGATGAGTTTTGGGGAGGCAACAGATAGTTGGATTTTGTATTTTAATCCAGTCATCACTCTACATCTTTTTACTGGTGAATCGAGGCCTTTTCATGGTGAGGGTTGCAGTAGAGAGGCATGCTGCTCCTGAGAACTTTGCTGGGCAGTGTGGTGGCTGGCTGCGAGCTGGCGCTGCTCGTCCTCATCTGCGGACGGCTGCTTTGTTGTGTCACACTCAGTTGATTCCTGTGTTTTCTTTGTCTGTCTGTTTCTTTCTTGGGGTGTATCTTATTTTGCCGTCTCACAGATGGGCTATCTTTCTTCCTCTTCCCTGCAAAGTAGCTCATTCATATTTTTTTTTATGTAGAGCTTTCTTGTTTTGGTATAAATAACCTTAGTTTGTATTTTGTTGAAATATCCTGATTTCTCCATCTGTTTTGGAAGATAATCTTGCTGGGTATAACATTTTTTCATTGGCAGTTTTTCATCCAGAGCTTGGAATACATCATCCCAATATTTTCTGGCTTTTAGGGTTGCTAATGGAAGATCTGAGGTTATTCTCATGTTCCTGTCTTTGCATGTGAGTGGGTGTTGTTCCTTCACAGGTTTTAATATTGTTTCTTAGTTTTGTATTTTTATTTTATTTTTATGAGGCACACACACACAAAGGAGAGAGAAAGAGAACGAGAATTGTCATGTCAGAACCTCGAGATATTGGGATTAAACTCCTGACATGTGCTCCCACCTTGTACATCCGACTGATGTGGGTTCTGGGGAAGAAATCGTGGCCCGCAGGCTTCACAGGCAAGTGTCTTAACCACTAAGCAATCTTTCCTACACAGTTTTGTATCTTTGACATTGTTATTATGATGTGTTGTGAAGAGGACCTTCTCTGGGCAAGTCTAGCTGGAATTCTATATGCCTCTGGTGTTTGGATGTTCCTTCTTTAGATTTGGGGAAATATCCCTTATAATTTCATTAACACTTGATCTTTTTTTTTCCCGTGTTTATTTCAGGTTCTTCTTTTACCTCTTGAATTCTGAGGCTTTGTTTCTTTTTTAAATTTTTTAAAATTTTATTTATTTATTTATTTATTTGAGAGTGACAGAGAGAGAGAGGGGCAGATGGATATATACAGAATGGGCACCCCGGGGCCTCTAGCCACTGCAAAGGACCTCCAGACACATGTGCCCCTTGTGTATCTGGCTAACGTGGGTCCTGGGGAATCGAGCCTCAAACCGGGGTCCTTAGGCTTCACAGGCAAGCGCTTAACCGCTAAGCCATCTCTCCAGCCCTGAACCTTTGTTTCTTAAATTTATCACTGAGCTCTTGGAAATTGTTTATTTCTATGTGTCCATGTGTAATGCTGTCTCAACTTTGTCCTCCATCCCTGAGAGTCATTCTTCTGTGTGACCATGTCTGCTAGTGTTACCTCTGTATGTTTTTTATTTGTTGCTCTTTGGTTTCATATCGATAATTTGTTTCTTTTCCTGTATTTCCATTTCTTCACTAAATTTTCCCTCCACATTAGGACTTTTCCCTCCAACTTATTCACTGTTTTACTGACTTTGAAGGCCATCACATTGAGATCTTGAATTTTTATTTTTATTTATTTATTTTTGGTTTTTCAAAGGAGAGTCTCACTCCAGCCCAGGCTGACCTGTAATTCACTTTGTCGTCTCAGGCTGGCCTTGAATTGTTGGTGATCTTCCTACCTCTGCCTCCTGAGTGCTAGGATTAAAGGTTTGTGCCACCACACCCCACTAATATACCTTTTTTTAACCTCACTCTTCTGCCTATTTGTAGCCGTCTATCTGGGTGGTTGGTTTTAGAAGTAAAACTCTGATTTTCTTCTGACATTTCTCTTATCTTGTTTTCTGTTCCCACTGTGGGGAGTTGAGTGTTTGGAAGAATGTCATGGTGTATTGTTGTCCTGTGCTTCCGTGATCTTGGTAATTTCTTGGGCATTTGTGAAGATGGATATCTTCTTTTCTTCTAGCCCTGAAAGGCTGTTTTGGTTGGATAGAGGTTTTGGATTCGGTACCTTAGCATTTAATGCGTGCACTGTAGGTATTGATACTAGTACATGACTGGAGTGGCTGGACTGGCAGCAATGTTGATAGCAGAAGAGAACAAAGGAGCCACACAGCTAAAAAGGATGAGAAAACAAGAATACAGAAGAAAGAAAATTAGTCAAAAAAAAAAAAAAAGACAGGCAGGATAATCAAATCCATCAACAATAACAAAAACAAATAAGACAAAAAATACAAAACAGTCACAAAATAAAACAATCAAAAGCACGGGGGATATGGGTAAGGTTCTGGTCATCTATGTGGGCAAATGTCCTCTGTTCTTCCCTTCAGATTATATGTCATGGTAGCACTACAGGTCTGCCAGATTGAGCCCGTGAGTGGGTTTGTCAGGTGAGAGATTTATAGCAAATTTCCTGCCTAGTCCAGTTTTCTGGGCCCTCTGAGGATGTGGGATGAGAGCTCCCCCAGGCAGGGGGGCATTGTGTGGCCTGGAGGAATGTGAAAGCCTTGGGTTAGCTGAGGGTGTTGAGCTTCCCTGTAACTGCAGGCAGGGGTATCTGCAGGCTGTGTGCAGAGATCAAACTTATATCCGCTCAGGCCCCATGTGAGAGCTGCCCCCACGGCCTGGTTTTTACTGGACACTCTTCTATGAGCCCTGAGTGATACTTCCCCCGAAGGTGGTCTCTGGAGATCACTAATGGTGACATGGCTGTAGACTTTATTCAGGAAACCTCTAAAGCCATCAGGAGATGGTGGTGGCTTTCTTATAGATTGAGCTTGCATCCTAT